>NW_006400011.1:3075603-3119112 GCF_000299155.1 Elephantulus edwardii
TATATATCCCTACATATATCTCTATATCTCTATATATCTATATATATCCCTCGCCTCCAAAGAGTAGCCTGGCTTCACCCTCTACAGGATGAACTTGTTTGTTCTCGTAGCAGTGCATGGTATATTCAATACTCTTCTCCAACACCACAGCTCAAAGGCACCAACTCTTCTTCTATCATCCCTAGTCATTGTCCAGCTCTCTGAAGCATAGCAAGTAATGGCAAAGACCATGGCCTGTATCAGGCGCATCTTAGTCTCCAGACTGACATAGTTGCTCTTCAGTACTTTGGAGAGGTCTCTGACAGCAGACTTACCCAATATAATTTGTCTTTTAATTTCCTGGCTGCTGGTACCAAGAATGTTGATTGTAGAGCCAAGCAAACTAAAGCTGTTAACAATCTCAATATCTCTCTCTCTCTTTTTCTGTCTGTCTATCTCTCTCTATATATAGATATATAGATATATAGATAGATAGATGATATATAGATATCTATATATCTTTTAATGCATGCATTAAAGTTAAAACAAATCTGACTGATGTCAGTCATCTCACAATTTTGTGATTTTTCAACCCTAACACGTAATTTACATGTTCTTTATTTTCCACTCAAGAAATGTTCTGCCTAGTAAAGACTAAAATCTTTAGAGAATGGTTGAATGGTCAGAATGGTTGACTATTCTTGGTGTCAGTATTCGTTTTCTTTTTTTTTTTACCTGGTTTCAAAGTTATTTACAATGGTCATGTTACTTGTGTGATATTGTGAAAGGCTGACTTCTGAGTGTCTTTTATGGGCACATAGATTATGTGTATAAAATACTTTAAAACTCATAACAAGTTATGAAGGTGAAAGTGTTCTTTACACCAAGCCCTGCAATTCAGTGTGGTTACTGTTCCTACAAAACCCTTGTTAATAGATATCAGTGGAACAAAGACAATCTCAAAGACTTTGAAATTTCCAGGGGGTAAAAAAATTAGGGCTAGTTTGGTGAATGACTTACTTCTACATAATATCAATTATTAGGCAAGTTCTCCAAAGAGCACCTATCTGGATAGGTTCTCATGCCTCACCTGGGTTTTGACCTAAATGCACAGAGTCCTGATTTAAGAGTAAAATTAAGGGGGAAGACTAAAGGACAAGGCATAGGGGATAGGGCTCTGAGAAGTCAGCCTCAGCATCGTAACATCCTCTCCCACTTTTCATGAAATTTCCCCCTAAGCTGCTGGTCTTCAGTGGGAAACAGGCATTATGGGAGGCAAGAACTTTCTATTGGAGCCAACTGTGACCGAATAGCAACAATTCAGCATGAGTTCCTCCATGCCCTGGGATTCTGGCACGAGCAGTCACGTTCCGACCGGGATGACTATGTCAATATCATGTGGGATAGAATTCAGTCAGGTATTGCTTTCTAATACTTTTGGTTAACTACTGAGTTTAAACATGTGACCTGCCCTATCATCTGTACCAATTGTTAACAATGGAAAGTTCCAATGTTCTGATGCCTTATTCACTTAGCTCTATTCCATTATGAAATGGCAGATACCTGTAAACCTTTGGCATTCAAGTATCCCAGAGCCCTAGAACTTTTGAGAATAGCATATTCTTAGAAACTATCTAGTTCAGTCTTTTCCAAAGTGTGCGTCATGGGATGTTGTTGTTGTTGTTATGTACCGTCAAGTCACTTGCGGCTCATAGTGACCCTATGTACAACAGCCCTAAACCCTGCTCTGTCCTGTGCCAATTGCACTGTCTGCGACACACCTACCCCACTACCCCAGTCACTGAATCAATCCACCTCATAGAGGGTCTTCTCTTCCTGCACTGTCCCTCCCCCTTCCAAGCATGATGTCCCTTCTTACAACATGTCCAAAGTATGTCAGATGAAGCCTCAGAATCCTTGTCTCCAAGGAGCAGCCCGGTTTAGCCCTCTCTAAGATGAATGTGTTTGTTTTCTTAGCAGTCCCTGGTACATTCAATACTCTTCTCTAGCACCACAGCTCAATGGCATCAATTCTCCCTCTATCCTCCCTAGTCATTGTCCAACTCTCTGATACATAACAAGTGATTGCAAAGATCGTAACCTGTATCAGATGCACCTTAGTCTCCAGAGAGACACCATTGCTCTTCAATACTTTAGAGAGGCAGATTTTCCCATTGCAATACATCTTTTAATTTCCTGGATGCTGGTGCCAAGAGTGTTGACTATTGTCCAATAATATATTCCCAGGTATTGACTATGGGAAGAGCTCTGTGCTACAATTAGTTTGGGAGATCAGGGTCAAAATTTTAAACTTGTATTTATTTATGAGGATGTGCTGTTCAGACTTTTTGTTCAGACAGCATCATTTTCCCCAAGTAATTTGACCACAGGTTTTTGGTTGGGTTTCTTTTTTTTTTTGGTATCTTGTGGAACCAACACTTGAAACACTTAGGTGATTGGCCAGTTTGCACTTTGTGGTTCTACGTTCAAAGTCACAAAAATCCTACTAAACATGGATGAGTAGAACTCATATTTTTCATGGTTTGTGTAGCTTCCTTGTCTGTCCTGCCCAGATAGGCGGAATGATTTTAGTGTGAGGCACTGTGAGGACTACCCTGTTTCTGATGCCCCTCACACCATGAATCTTGATGACACCATTTTAAGGCACAGCAAAAAATGAAAAGAAGAGGAACACTGAGCTTTAATCAATCCCTGGCCTCTCTCTTTAGGATTTCCAAAGTCTTAGGCTTGGTAGCTCCTTCTGCCTACACTACAGAGCATGTATATACTTTAGGAAAGTGCGACTATCTGACTTCAAGATGCCATCATTTTCCCACTAGTTGGATGGTATGATGCTAAGTGACCTCATAGCTTCTCTGAGTTAGTTTGTTAAAATACCTCCACACGTATTCCACACCAGCTGTGCTGAGTTGACTTTAAGTTACCGTGATCTGGCATGTGTCAGAGAAGAACTGAGTGGGTTTTCAATGGCTGACATTTTGGAAATCAATCACTAGGCTTTTCTTCCAAAGTGTTTCTGAATAAATATGACCTTCCAACCTTCCACACAGCAACTGAATGTCTTCAGCAGTGGACCCAGAGACTTGTTATTAGTCACCATGAAGGCCATGACTATGCTAGCACTTTCTTTTTTTTTTTTATTTCTTTTTTTTAAATCTTTTTTCTTTTTTGTGTGTGTACCATCAAATTGGATCTGACTGGTACAGTAGGAGATTGTCCCTCCTTCTTTAGCACAGCACCTGGTGGATTTGAACCGCTCACCTTTGAGATTGCAGTGCAGCTTCTTGCCACTAGGCCACCAGAGCGCGCCAATACTAGCACTTTCTAATGACTCCTGTCTACGTTACCATTTCTCGGTTCCATTCTGTCATGCTTGTTTTCATTTCCATATACATTCCTTGCCTGACAATGACCTCGACTACTTTAATACCTTTTAGAAGACTCCATTCCATTAGCTGGTCTTAGAACCAAAGGCTCAATGTTAATGCTCCAATTTGGGGCTATCATGAAATCTCAGCTATGTTCAGTATGATTAAGAATGTTACAACCATAAGCCTGGCTATTTCACAAAATAGTCCTTGAAATACAGTATACCAGTGGTAGCAAAAGTTATTTCATGTATATTATATTATCTGCCTTTTGGGGGCACTTTAGAAGTCTCTTTTTCCCTCTCTGGTGTTTATCTATTGTCGCTTTCATTAAAGTTAATAAAGTAAATTAACTTGTCCTTCAACCATTCATATACATTTTGCTCTATAATATTAATTTCAATGCCTAAAATATAATGTGATTGTATTTCTCCCAACTTCCTCCCTCTAATCCTGCTTTCCGTGAATCCTTCTCTATATCTCTGTAGCTACCCTTTCTTTAATGACACTGTGCTACTGTCATACTCTTCTCCTGACACTGTGCTACTGTGATACTCTTCCCCTTACTGGACATTGCCTTTCCATTCAGTCATTTCAAGATATGTCTGTTATAAATTTACTCATTTTTTCCCCCTCCCCTTTCCCTCTTTTCTTATCCCCGGGAACTATCCAAGCAGGATTCTTTCTGTGTGTAAACTTTTCCTCAGCCTTCTTCTTCTTCTTTTTTTTTAAAAATATGGAACGCTTCACGAATTTGCGTGTCATCCTTGCGCAGGGGCCGTGCTAATCTTCTCTGTATCGTTCCAATTTTAGTATATGTGCTGCCGAAGCGAGCACAGCCTTCTGTAATAGTGATCTTATACAATATTTATCCTTTTGTGACCAGTTTATTTCTTCCAGCATAATGTCTTCTGGATGGATCCATTTTATATAGTGTTTCTTCAATGACTGTTTTTTAGTGTTGCGTAGGACTCCATTGTCTACTCTAGTTCTTTATCCATTCATCATTGATGGGTGATGTACGTTATTTCTGTCTCTTTGCTACTGTAAACAATGCTGCAAGGAACATGTGTGTGCATATATTTGTTCATGTCAAGGCTCTTATTTCTTTTTTATTTAATTTTTAATTAAAAAAAAATTAATTTTAATGAAAGTTTATGGAGACTTAGGGTTTCCAGCCATTCATCATTGCACTTTTCTACCTACCCACCCCTTCCCCACCGGCTCTTACTTTTTTAGCATGTTATCTGCTTTGAAGGAAACAAATCTTTTGACGTAAGATTAAATCGATTTTGAGAACACAAGATACTGAAAGGTTTTGTTTATATCATTTAGGCAGAGAACACAACTTTAATACCTATTCCGATCAGGAATCAGACTCTCTGAATGTTCCCTACGATTACAATTCGGTGATGCATTACAGCAAAACTGCCTTTCAGAATGGGAGTGAGCCAACCATTGTAACGAGAATTCCCGACTTCATGGACGTGATTGGCCAGCGGATGGACTTCAGTGACTATGACCTCTTAAAGCTGAACCGCCTGTATAACTGCAGTACGTCCTGGTTCTCTGAATGCTTTGTACCTCTCTCAGCTTCGCGGGAAGGCTTTGCACTCTGTGGCGTCTTGCTGAGCATTTCTAGGCTTTCCGAAAGAGTAAAAGTTTGATGGGGGGAAAAAGCAGAAGAGATCCCAATCTACAACTTAGAAGCAGTAATTTTCTTCTCACAAAGTCTGACCATCAGATGTAAGAAAGAATCAGAGGCTGTAGGAATAGGCCCTAAGCAGGTATTTGAAGCATTTTTTTGTATAATTAAAAAAAATTATTGCTATTTGGGGAAAACTTACAGAACAATTTGGTTTTGCATTTAACAATTCCTATAATTTTGTTAAACCGGGTGGCTCCTTGGAGGCAAGGATTCTGAGGCTCCGTCTAACATACTTTGGACATGTTGTGAGGAGAGACCGGTCCTTAGAGAGGGACATCATGCTTGAGAGGGTGGAGGGACAGCGCAGGAGAGGAAGGCCCTCTATGAGGTGGATTGATTCAGTGACTGGGTTAATTGGGATGGGAGTGTCAGAGACAGTGCGATTGGCACAGGACAGAGCGGAGTTTAGGGCTATTGTACATAGGGTCGCTATGAATCACAAGCGACTCGATGGCACATAACAACAAACAACAACAATAATTTTGTTTTAGGAGATTGATTATAATGCCCTCAATGTAACAACTTTCTTCCTACTTCTTCCTGGTGTTTATCATTTCGCCTTTTTGACTTCTTCTTGTCCTCTGAGCTGTATAAGCACTTATGAATTAGAAATGAATCTTAGATTCTGTAGGAAACTACTGTGGGGTTGGGGAAAAGGCAGATTCCAGTCAAACCAGAAGCAGAATCTTTGATGTAGTGAAAAGAAAACAGTAAAATTATTCATTCTCTTATTCAAGTAATATTGCGCTTGTTGTTGTTGTTGTTGTATACCATTGAGTCAAAACCAACCCATAGCTGACCCTCCAGTGGATTTTCAGAATCAGTTAATCACAAGAAAGGAGATTGCCCATCTTTCTCCCACAGAGCAGCCAGTGACCTTGAACCCTGTGCCTTTGGAATTGCAACACAGCTTCTTGCCACTAGGTCATCAAAGTTTCCTAATATTGTGCTTACCTACCTTCTTGATTAACCCAATACTGAGTATTCATTCTAATGCCAATGCTTTTATGGTAGGTTAAAAAACCTCTAACACAAACTCATTGCAGTGGAGTCGGGATGAACTCACATCTGACCCTCCAGTGGTTTCTCAGAAGCTGTACAGGAGGAGAGTGCCTATTTTGCTCCACTGCTGGGTTTGAGTCACAGCAAAGGGTCAATTCGCTGAGCACTGTGTACTACACCACTGAGCTCCTTTAAGATAAGTAGATTTTCTTGAGCTAAAAATGATTTTCTTATTGTTCTTATTGATAATAATATACAGTGAGACATAGACCATTCCAAATATTTCTACGTAGATCACAGAGTGGCATTGATTACATTCTTTAAGTTGTGTAGTCATTTTTGGCTTTTTTTCCTTCTTTTTCTAAGTGCATGCACCGTCAAATCAGATCTGACTGGTACAGAAGGAGCTTGCCCCTCCTTCTCCAGCAGAGTATCTGGTGGATTCAAACTGTGTAATCGTTTTTATCCTCCTTTCAGAAATGCTGCTTCTCCATTGATTCTCCACCGTCGTCTAGTCAATTCACACTCAGAGTGACCTTCTAGGACAGAGTAGAACTGCCCAGGACTCCCAGGGTTGTATAATCTTTGTGGAAGCAGACTGCCATGTCTTTCAGCCACAAAACAGCTCACAGCTTCTTCATTGATCTTTCAGTTTGTAGCCAAGCACTTAACCACTGTGCCACCTCCCCCATTAACACACATTTACTGTAGCTCTGGGGGCCTAGTGGTAAGAATCTGTGCTGCCATCCCAAACACTCACAGTTCAAATTCACCAAAGGTGGGCAGTCTCCTCCTTCGTGATTTACTGCCTCTGAAAACTCACTGGAGGGTCAGTTATGGGTTCACACTGACTCAACCATAAAACAATAAAAACATCAAGGTTCCTATATGTCTTTCCAGCTGCTGTTGTCATTTTTTATGCCATAAAGATAGCTCTTGAAAGAGCTCAAGACAGACATTTTTAATGAGTAAACAAAAACTCTCATTTGGCTTTAAGTAAACTTCAGGGATGTTTAGGTCTGAAGATAATCTCAGGGCAATAGTTTCAGAGGTTCATCCAACCTTCGTGGATTGAGGAAGCCTTGAGTCCATATTTCCACTCCTTTGATCAGGATTCTTCTGTAGAATCTTTGGTCAACTTTTAAATAATAGTAGTCAGGAGCCAGCCATTTCTTCTGGTTTGATGGCAAAGGAACTAGTTCGTGGAGGCATTAGCCAGACATTTCAGATGAGCTCAGTTTTTGTGACTTAGATTATCATGTTCTATGAGTGTCAATAATTGTGGGTTTTGTTTGTTGCTATTGTAGCCTCTTCCTTGAGCTTTATGGATACATGCGATTTTGAACTCGAAAATGTGTGTGGTATGATCCAAAGTTCAGAAGATAGTGCTGACTGGAAACGTGTTTCCAACGTTCCCCAGGGGCCGCAAAGTGATCACTCCAACATGGGCCGATGTGATGGTAAACACCAAGATCCTTCTTAAGTCTCTCAGTGACTCCAGAGTTTTCCTTGGTGATGGAAGATTTAGATGTTATATCAAATATCAGAATCATTACTGAGAAGTCTTTAAACTTTTCTGAAGGGATAAGTTCTGTGCTTTATAATAATGACACATGGTTTGTTTCCTTGTCCTCATTCATGTGATTCAGTGCTGTGATCCAGGATGCCCCTACAAGTAAAAACCCCAAGAGAAGAAGATGAAGCCTTCTAGGAGGCCCTTATTTCAGCTTCAGTGGTATTGATTTCGGCCAGTTTGTGGGCCACAGTGACTCTGTCCAACAAATAGTACTGGGCTGTGGATTATTCAGTTTACAGAATTGCAGCTGATGGTGAATTACATGCTTCTGTTATGAAAATATCTAGAGTGAAAGTAAAAATTGTAGAATTTATTGCAATTTTTTTTCAGTTGAGTATCCTTTACTGTTGGAATTTTGTTTTGAATTAAATATTCCTGTACTTGGCTATATCTGTTAGATTTTTATTTATTGGGCCATTTCTTGAAGTAAATTTGTAAAAGTAGGCTTCAGAATTCAGGACCACTACTCAATATCTCTGATAATCTATGCAGGGAATATGTTAAAAAACAAACAAATGAAACGACAACATCAGCAACAAAATACGTGCCTGACTCGTAGCCATAAAGGACAGAGTAAAACTGTCTCGAAGTCTTCCCAAGGCTCTTAACTACTGAGAGAAGCAGGCTACATCATCTTTCTTCCACAAAGAACATAGTGGGTTCAAACCATCAACCTTTCAATTCATAGCTAAGAGCTTAGCCACCATACCATGAGGGCACCTTAAATAGCTGACATTTTTTTTCCTGTTTTTGAAAAACAAATGCTTGTAGTAAGAGCAAAATTGTTTCATGTGGTCTCATCACAAACTGTCTGCTGTTCAAATCATAACTAACTGCCCTTTACAGCGATCTGGACATAGTGAGGTTTTCAGTGCTGTTGAGTGGTCCACAACTCCTGGCGATACTATGAGCAACAGATCTGAACCCTGTTTTATCTGTTCCATCCTGATAATCTCGGATATACTTGAGCCCACTCTTACAGCTGCTTTGTTAATGGGGAACTAACAAATCCTTGAAGTAAAATAAAGGAAATTAAAAGTAAAATATAGGAAATGAAAACCAAAACAAGTCACTCACTCTTGTGCCTTTAGAGATTACTTAGAACTAGAGTGAATATTGCAAACAGAAATAGAGAGCTGGGGATGGGGGAGGCTTTGGAATGATCTGGTTCAGATACTCTCAACATTTGCTTTATGATTGCCATTTTTAAACATTAACCTGTAACCCCCACCTGATAGTTGTTATTATTTCTAACATCGCAAGAGTGGCATCCACTTTGTAAACCACATGCCTCTGGAAGCTCTACGAACTTTGGTAAATGTCGATAGTTATAGAAAGGCTTCAGGCCTTTTTTTATTCATAGGGTTGCTTTGAGTCATGCTCAACTTGAAGGCAATCAACAACAACAACTATATGCAGAATTACTTTTTTTTGGTCAGTTAAAGTCAAAGAATATTGAAAGAACTAGAAAAAAAAATGGGCAGGTCTGTAAAGGCTCTGGTTTCTGGGTCCAAGGCTTTGTCCTGTCCTCAGCACAGTGATCTGAAAGCAGTTGCAAGAACAGTGTGTTAGATGCCTTGAAAGGGCTTACAAGCCTCTCCTTGAATGAGCCCTGGAAGACACCAAGGCCAGAACGCTCTACCTCCTTGGACTCAAGCCTTCTTCCCACTTGCAGCATAATTTCCATTTGCCTTCTTCATATTCTCAGAGCAATGGACCGCTCCCGGTGGCATCCTAGAAAGGGTAACTGCTCCCACTCAGAGCTAGACTGGGCCGGGGGTACCCTTGCAAAGAGTTCTTCCTCCACATCACCTGTCCTGCTATTGTTACATATGACCTGAAGCCCATTTCCTGTAACACATTATCTTTTTCTTTTTGGTTCTCACTTGATACTTCAGTTTGAAACACTTTTGTAGCTCATAGCAAATGGAAGTGAATATCAAAGAAACCTCAATGACAGTAAGTAAATGTTTCATAAATAATACATAGGTTTGAGATTCCTTTTATCAATCAGTTGGCTTTTCCAAGTGCCAGATATGTAGCTGAGATTTTAGATGTTTCTCTCGGGGGATTTAGGTTTTGAAGTTAACTGGGCCATGTGTATTGGATCGTCAGCCACCATTGGTGAACACACACTCCCATGTTCATTATACGAATGCTTGCTATCCTGTGTTTGTGTGTATGTATGTATGTATGTATGTATGTATGTATCTATTTATTGAAAATGTGTTTGTCCTTCTGACAGGTTCTGGCTTCTTCATGCATTTTGACGGCAGTTCTGTGAACGTAGGGGCGACAGCACTGCTGGAGAGTCGAATGATGTACCCTAAACGAGGATTCCAGTGTTTGCAATTTTATCTGTATAACAGTGGAAGTGAAAGTGACCTTTTGAACATCTTTGTCAGGGAGTATACTACAGAAAATGTGAATGGTACTCTGACCCTTGTGGAACAGATTAAAGGTAAGTTATCGGCATTCTGATTCATTGGCTGGGATCAGACAGAGGCAGTTTTTACTCTGAATGCAACAGTTGACAGCTACGCGGGGGCTGTGGACTCATTCCTTTTCCACTAGAGACTTCTCTTACTTTGTGCTGTGGCAAAGGAATTGCAAACATTGGTCTTTTGTATGCTGTTTAAGTCACCGTCACTAAAGAAACTGCAGCTCTGTCTCTGACACCACACAGGACAGTTCTTGGCAAGTAAGAAAAATTCAGTGTGTACAAGTTTAGATAAAATAGGAAAAGTTACTGACTCAGGGGAAATGGTAGAAGGAAGATGAGGCTTGTCCCTGAACATTGTCAACAAACTCTCGTTTTATCTTCCAATGAACTTTGTTCTTAAAATGATACTTGGCCTGTGTTAATCTCTAACCCACTTTATCAGATGGGACAACTCAACTCATTGCCAAGTTGGAGCTGACTCATAGCTGACCCTCTAGTAGGTTTTCAGAGGCTAGAAATCACATGCGAGGACACTGCCCAACTTTCTCCTGGGGAGCTTCTAGTGAATTTGAACCATCTGACTTTGACATAGCAGCACAACTCCTTATACATTAGGCCACCAGCGCTCCCAGATGTTCCAACAGACTAGAAAAGAGAAAAGAGTGTGTTGGCTAAATAATTTATCTGCTGACCAAAAGGTGATTCAAATTTCCCAGATGCTCCACTGGAGAGAGTTGATGCAATCTACAGCCATGCTGACTTATAGCCTTAAAATCTACGGGAAATCCTACTCTGTCCTACAGGGTTGCCACACGCTGGTATCAACCCAAATGGTTTTCATTTCCCTTAAATTCTAGTTTTAAAAAAGAAGTTCCAGTGTAGGACTCTGATAGTTTTGACTGTAGTTAAATACGATTTCTGGAGCAATTAATGGATAGGAAGGAGCCTACAGCCTTCATATATGTCAGAGAAGTTGGTCATGACAGCTGCCTATGAAAGCTGGCGATGAGACAGATTCCCTGAGTAAGGGAGAGGTCGTGGTCTGTTGAGTCCATTACTGTCTCCTTGGAGGAAGAGTAAGTTAGATGTTGTGGTTTTCTCACTCGTCTCTGGGCAAGGCTGACTTTCTGAGGAACAGCTACTTAAGTGTCCAAATATTTCAGAGTCTGAGCCTACAGACATGCCTTGAAGTAAATGGATCTGGGCTGGATGTGGGAGTAAGCCATCACCTCAGACTTGTATGTGTCATGAAGTCTTTGATGGCCATTTATCCGTGAAGGGTAAAATGCTAATGCTGATTTGCAACCACCTCATAATCTTTTGTCTTCTTTGAAGTAATGAATAGAAATAATAATGATTCTTTTGCAGACATACCCACCGGGAGTTGGCAGCTTTATCATGTAACATTGAAAATGACCAACAAATTTCGAGTGGTGTTTGGTGCAGTCAGAGGCTCTGGTCCTTCGTCAGGTGGCCTGTCTGTTGATGACATCAATCTTTCAGAAACCCGGTGCCCTCATCATATCTGGCACATAAAAAATATCACACAGGCCACTGGCAACCTGGAGAGCCCTCCGTTTTATTCTTCAAAAGGTTATGCCTTTCAAATTTCCCTGACTCTAAACCATTCGACGAATGTAGGAATATATTTTCACTTGATCTCTGGAGACAACGATGATCAATTACAGTGGCCCTGTCCTTGGCAACAAGCCACAATGACACTTTTGGATCAAAACCCTGATATTCAACAGCGTATGTCCAACCAGCGGAGTATCACCACAGACCCATTGATGATCGCTGGTTCGTGATTATTATTATTATTATTATTATTATTATTATTATTATTATTTATTGCTGACACATGCTCATTGCTCTGGGAGGGGCAGCTGATGTGGACAGGAGATTTCACAGACCTAGAGGACCCTGAGCCCCAAATCTTAAAAGTGGAAAATAGTTAAGGGGCAGAGTGTCAGCATATGTATTCACCATAGAATCTTTCAGGCAGGAGAGAATTGGGAAGGTCAGTAATGACTCTGAGAAATCCAGAAGATGATCTTGACTATATTTCTGAGAAATTGAGAACTATACCTGGATTCTTCAAAGACTGTTGATTTTAGTCTGAAGAACCTGGGTTCAAATCTCAGATTTGTTCTTCAGTAGCTATGTGCCTTTGAGCAAATAACCCTCAGCTGTAGACTTGGGCAGTCTCTAAGTGTTGAAATCCAATTTATGGACAACTCCTACTTGCCAAGTGATGCCATGTAAATGAATGTGCCTTCCCTATGAAACAATTGGATCAAAACCTGTTGGCAACACATTTTTTCATCACATTCACTTTCACTAGCTGTACATGCAGATTTTTCCATAATTGAAAAGGCTTTGAGCCCTTTCTTGCACTAAAGTAAGGTTGAATACGAGCTGTCTGCACTTGTTCCAGACTCACAAGTTCCACTTAAAGACTCAAAGACACAGGCATGGATACAATGTTTAACTTGGGTGCCGCCTGTGACAATCCCCCCCACCCCCAGATTTATTAGGAGAATTAGAACCAATTTAGTGTGGAAGCTTGTGGAAGAACCTAGAACGGAGACACCCTCAGATGTTGAAGTCTATTAAACCAGCAGTCCCTGGTTATGCCCCTGAGAATATCAAAACTGATTCAACATTTGGAACTGGGAATTTTTTTTTTTAATCAGAAGGAGGACTTTGGGCAGTTACACTGTAATGTTGGGAGGGGTGTGGGAATGGATTGCAATTTATTAAAGAATATTGGAGGACTTGCCAATAGTGATATCATTCCTCGTCATTTTAGTCCCCAAAAGGAACATTGCCCAGAAAGCAATGATCACATTTCTAATTTTAATAATTCTTTGCCCTCTGGGAACCTAATTAAAAAATGGCAAGCCGAGTATTATTATCAGGCTTGGGTCCTAAATGTTAAAAGGGTGGACCCAAGTATCAGTGAAAATAAATACCACAAACCCAACAAATGTGATCTGCTTGGAGGGGGGTAAATATCCTCAGGGGGATAGACTTAGAGGGTTTTAACACTCAGAATTTATTCACATTTTCCCCAAAGCATTTCTTCCTGGATAACATTGAGACATGCTAAGGGTTAGGTTGCAAGTGACTCAACAGCACATAACAACAAGAAGAACAAAGTTTAGGTAGGGAGCACTGGTGACCTAGTGGCAAGAAGCTGCACTGCAATCCCTAAGGCATGTGGTTCTAATCCATCAGCTGCTCCTCCGGAGAAGAATGGGCAATCTCTTCTTGTGCAATTGACTGCCTCCGAAAATCTGCTGGAGGGTCAGTTATGAGCTGGTTCTGACTTGACGGTAAGCAACAGCAATGGTTAGGTGGACCATCACCTTTCCCAGATGATGCTTACTGTCTTCTCTTCCTGAAGGACTTTGGTGGTAATTCAGTTAATGAGAGCGATTGCTGTGGCATCCACTTCCTAAACATCATGCCTCTGGAAACTCTATGAATTTTGTGAAACGATAGTTCTAGAAAGGCTTCAGGTCTTTTGTTCATTAGGTCGCTATGAGTTGTGCTAGACTCCACGGCAATCAATAACAGCAACAACAGCAACAGTGTTAAAAACCTTCTTAGCAGCATATTACTCTAACTCAGTTAAAAGCGCTTCTCTTAAAAAAAACAAAACACTTCTCTAGATGTCAGAGGTCTACAAAGGGCTACTTCTGATAGTCAGAGGACTGTCCACATTGGCCAATCAATACAGATGTGATGTCCCCTCCTAGGAAGCTGTTGGGTCCTCTTCACTCAGATTCAGAGCAGGGCCCTTCCTTCCAGACAATGTTATTTCCTTTAGGACAGTAAATGAAAAAAAAAAAAAAGACAAACCAAAAAAACCCCCGTAATTTGCCAGGGAATACAGCATGGGTCAATAGCAATCATTTAATTATTTGCGCTCCGTCCTAATTGTGCTTCACATTGCCTGTTCCTTCCTACCACTGAAAGCTATGACGATGCTAAACATAATCCATTACTATAAATTGCTTTTGCAGATAATGGAGGCTATTTTTGGGACAGGCCTTCCAAAGTCGGAACAGTGGTTCTTTTCCCTAATGGAACTCAATACCACAGAGGTCCAGGCTTTGGCACCAGTGCCTTTATAACCCATGAGAGGCTGAAGAGCAGAGATTTTATAAAAGGAAATGATGTGTACATCCTTTTGACAGTGGAAGGTATGTCAATAAATACAGTTTTATATAAGCTATTCCTTCTGTTGTGGTGGCCATTGATTACTTGCTGTGCTTGTCTATGTTCTAATTTTAGGTGTGGAAGGAAATGGACAGTGGTGGGTTTCTTTGAGTATGAATCATTAATAACATAAAAATAATTTAACTTGATGCAGCAAGGCTTCCAGGGTAAAGAATTTATTTACCCCTGCATAGAGCGTTAGAAGCTGTGCTACAATCTGGAAGGCACATGGTTCAAATCCACCAGCTGCTCAGCGGGAGAAGGATGGGCATTCTCCTCCCATGCAACTAACTGCCTCTGAAAACCCACTATAGGATCAGCTATGGGTCAATTCCGACTCAACGGTACACAACAACAACAACAACAACAACGACAACATAGAGCAATAGACGGCAACCTAAAGACTAGAAAACTTTAGAAATAAGTTAAGGTACAGCTACTAGATGCTAGGATTATATTCTAAGGATTTCAGTTGTAAAAAAAAAATCACCTAAGCATATGATATTAAACTGATCTGTAGTTATGGTTCATATAAAGGTCAGATATGTATATAATCTATGTTTGTTGTTGGAACCTACTCATAGCTGATCCTCTAGTGTGCTTTCAGAGGCTGTAAATCCTGTGGGAAGAGACTGTCCATTTTCCTAAAGAACAGCTGGTGGATTTGGGTTGACAGTACAACTCCTTATCACCAGGCCACCAGCACTCATATACTGTATACTATATATATATATATACACACACAATTATATGATTTCTATCTTGACTACTAATGACTCAACTACAAATCAATAGGTTGGCAGTACCAATCCTTCCAGAAGAACCTTGGAAGAAAGGCCTGGCAATCTGCCTTGGAAAGGCCATAGCCTTGAAAACCCTGTGCAGCAGATTTCTACTTTGCATGTGTCGGGTGGCCATGGGTTGGAACCAGCTCAAGGACAACAAAATCCATGAACTGTTCATCTTCAGTGCTAAACAGATTAAAGCTAGAACATACCTCTTGGGGAAAATTATGCCGGAGTAACTTGTAGTAGTAGTTGTTGTTAGATGTGGTCGAATCTAGTACAACTCATAGTAACTCTATGAACAACAAATCTGAACCCTGTCCTATCCTGTCCTATTCCAGCCTCCCAATCTCTGACACACTCAAGCCCATTGCTGCAGTGACTGTGTCAGGCACAGGTTGAAGGTCTTCCTCTCCTTCATTGATCCTCAACCTTCCCAAGAATGATGTCTCTTTGCAAAGAATAACCTCTTCTCACAACATGCCCAAAGAATGTGAGATGAAGCTTCACCATATTTGTCTCCAAGGAGCACCCTTTGCTGCACCTTCTCCAAGGCTTATTATTTGTTTGTTCCTTTGGCAGTCCATGGGATATTCAACACTCTTCTCCAACACAATTCAAAGGCATAGGCACTTCTTCTGTCATCCTTATTCATTGTCCAGCTCTCAGATACATAGCAAGTTATTGAAAAGACCATGGCCTGAATTAGGCATGCCTTAGGTCTCACACTGACATCATTGCTCCTTGATAATTTGGAAAGGACCCTGACTACAGCCTTTCCTAGTGCAATATATCTCCTAATCTCCTTATTGCTACTACCAGCTACCAAGTGTATCAAGTAAGATGAAATCCTTGACAGTCTTAATCTAGTCTCCATCTATCATGATGTTGCCTATACATCTCGTGGGAAGGATTTTCAATTTCTTGACATTGAGAAGTAATTCATATTGAGGGCTGCAGACTTTGATCCTCTGAAGCAAGTACTTCAAGTCTTCCTCACTTTCAGTAAGTAAGGTTGTGTCACCTGAATAATGAAGGTTTTACTTTTGACCAGAAACAACAGTCCAGAGACCAAAAGCCTGGCTATCCAGGGTTCTGGTGTGTAGCTCCACATTTCTCCCAAATATTTCCACTGTTGACTTTGGGAAAGCCCACTCATTGCTTTATGCCTAAGTTTTTGTTTCCTCCTTGGTACCTCAGGCAGAGTGGCCTAGCTGTTCTTTGCTTCTAGCCATCAACCTGTCTATGTATTCCAGAGGGGGTTCTGGTGGTTTAGTGGGTAAGGAATTGCATAGCAAACTTAAAAGCCCACAGTGTACCCAAAGGTTCGAATGCACCAGCTGCTTCATGCAAGGAAGACAAGTAATCTCTTCCATGTGATTTAGACAGTCATCTATGAATTTGTTCTGACCAGAAGGAACAGTGAACCCAAAGAAAGCTGGAGCTCAATAGGATTATTTCTCTTTTGCAACTGTTGCTAGTTTTCTGGGTTTGGCAGTGTATACAGCTTTATCACTTTTCTGTCTTTATTTATAGAAAATGCATTTCTTTCGCTGGCAAGTTTCTACCTTACACAGGTTCCTGCTTTCTCAGGCTTTACTGTCCTTCATCACAGATGAATGCTGCTGAACTAGGATTCAGCATTAGTGGAATAGCTCACATACCTGCATTCTGAACAGCTTCTATTTTGTGATGTATTGATCTAATGTTTGTTAAATCCAAAGCTGACTTCCATCTCTGCCCTTCTCTACCCTCTTTAGACATATCCCACCTCAATTCCACACAGACTGAGCCGGTCCCGCCCCCTGTCAGCACAGTGGACCCGCCCGTTGTCAATGGGGACTCCTGCACAAACGTCATCTGTGAGAATAAAGGCATCTGCATTGTTTACAATAATAAAGCTGAGTGCAGGTAAAGGGGCAGTGGAGGTCTCTGCAGTCTTTGCTATACATTTTATCAGGCACACAATGTGAGATTGAATGATGCTATTTCATATGGATGAAACCAGTGGATACTCATATCAGAACTGCTCATGGGTTCTTTTTCACTTCCCATTTGGGCCTTCAGATAGCCACTGGAACAATGAAATCATTTACGAAAATAGCACCCTAAATTCTTGTTGTCTGAAAATGTTTTGCTTGCACGACATGCCATTTATCTGAAATACTCCTCACAAGCTACATATCTTATAAAGTATTTACTTAAATATGGTGCCATATGTGTCCCCGATCCCATTTCCCAGATGCAAATACTGTGTAGAATTTAGTCAAGGTCGATAGCTAGGAAGAGAGAAGAAGGTGTTGAGAATGAAACTTTCTTTAATTCCTACTGTTATGGATTAAATCATATCTCACTCCCCACTCTCCAAACATACGCTGAACCTGGTCCCTGTGGATACCACCTTGCTTGGAAAATAGCTGCTTCTCTATGTTACATTCTTACATCAATATTATTCCTGTGTGCCAGTCTGCTAGTTTCCTTTAAGTCCAGATTATGAGAAGTTCTGTAAGCCAATGACATGATTCTTTTCCAACACTTTTTATGGTGAAGATGTTCAGATTTTAATTTCAACTCATCACCATAAATTGTGTTCTTTTTCTTTTTAAAAGAGATAACCTGAGGAATATCTTATTCCACAATAAAATACAAGCATGCCAAAATCATCTCATTCTCCTGCCTCCTCTCTGGACCTTAAGTCAATAGGGTACAGCTTAAAAACACATACTCATTGATCAGAGGCATGCTCAAAGTATCAAAGACGAGTACTGCCAAGGTGATGAACTTCTAGTACTCCTTTTATACTTCAGGTCCCCCTTTCTTACAAATCCTACAAGGTCCCAGTCCAGTCTGACACTCCCCTGCTCCCCTATAAATGTTACTCACGCTCCACGGTGTCACTAATGTAATAACTGAAGGTGTGAGCTAGTTTATCCATGTCGTGCGCCAACTTGCAGGTCAGGCTGAATCTGTGCATTAATGCTGTAAACCTTGCCCAAGGGCCAGCAAGTTCATGTTTCCAGAAGCTGCTGTTGGGAAAGGTTCACCTGGAAGAGCCTTTCCTTGGGAAACTTTGTAAGTCGTGTTCTTAAAATGCCTAGGTGTCCGTCAGGGGTTGACTGGTGGTACACAGGAGAGAGATGTGAGAAGAGAGGCTCCACCCGAGACACCATTGTCATTGCCACTTCCTCCACTGTCACTGTGTTTGCTGTGATGTTGATAATCACCCTCGTCAGTGTGTACTGTGTCAGGAAGAAGTATCGGCAACGATTACGTGACAACACAGCACCCAGGACTCTGCCAGATGTAAGTATCCGACATTTGCTTATTAAACACCTACTGATGAAGGTTTATGGAGAAGTGAGATATTTTGAATGTGTGGTTTGATTCTCTCTCCCCCTGTAACTATACCACATATATTAAATATATAAAATATTTCTGTCAGTTGCTATCTAGCTGGCTCCAGCTCATAGCTGATTCTCCAAGCAAGCTTCTAAGACTGCAAAGTGCTTGTGAGGAGGCTGGTGGAATTGAACCAATAGAGTAGTGCTGCCTTTGGGTTAAAAACACAAATCTCTACGGATTATATCACCAGAGCTCCATATATACCTATATCGTCTATCTATCTATCTATCTATCTATCTATCTATCTATCTATCTATCTATCTCTATCTATGTCTCTGTCTCTATCTCTATCATCTCTCTATCTCTATCATCTCTATCTCTATCTGTAACTATCTGTCTCTCTCTAAATATATAGATATCTATATCTCTGTCTGTATGTATCTATATCTAGTATACCTAGGTAGATACAGGCACATGTTGTTGTTGACCATGGCTTACAATGACCCTATGAAAAACATGCTGAAACTTTGCCCTTTCCAGTACCATCATCATGATCTCTATGATGCTTAAGGCCATTGCTGTAGTAATTGTGTCAGTCCATGTTGTTGAGGATGGATCACACACACACACACACACACACACACACACACAGAGTCATTGTCTTTATTCAAACTGATGTCAATCCTATAAGACAGAGTAAAATTGCCCCATAGGGTTTCCAATTTCCAAGGTTATTAATTGTTAAAGAAGCAGACTGCCACATCATTCTCTAGAGAGTGACTGGTGGGGTTGAACTGCTGAGTTCTTGGTTGGCAGTTGAGGTCTATACCACTATAACCACTATACCACTAGGGAAATGTATGTTGCTGTGTACTATCGAGTCAGAACCAACCCATAGTTGACCCTCCAGTGGGTTTTCAGAAGCAGTTAATCATCTGGGAGGAGATTGCCCATCCTTCTCCCACAGAGAATGTACAGAACATAGTTCTGGAGAATAAAGTGTGACTGATCCAGGTCATGGGCTTCATAATTACTTGTTATGCATCAGAGAGCTGAACAATGACTAAGGATGTCAGAAGGAGAATTGATGTCTTTGCGTTGTGGTGCTGGAGAAGAGTATTGAATATACCATAGACTGCTAAGAGAACAAACAAATCCAACCTGGAGAGGGTGAGACCAGGCTGCTCCTTGGAGGCAAGGATTCTGCAGCTTCATCTGATATACTTTGGGCATGTTGAAAAAAAAAAAAAAAGAAATGTTCTCTCCTTCTAGAGAAACATCATGCTTTGAAGGGTGGAGGGACAGTGCAAGAAAGGGAGACCTTGGATGAGATGGATTGACTCAGTGACTGGGGTAATCGGGTGAGTGTCAGGGGCAATGAGGTTGACTCAGGATAGAGGAGGATTCAGAGCTGTGGTACAGAGGGTTGCTATGAGATGCAAATGGCTCAATGGCCCAAGAACAGCAACATATATATGCATACTACATTTTAAAGTTAAAAGTCTCAAAATGAACAGCCAAGTTCATTTTTTCCCCAGTAAGTCAATAGGTAATATATGGAATAGAAAACAAATAGGTGTATTATCATATGTGATTGCCACTACTTCTTCAAAACAGAAAGATGGTCAAAGTGAGTCATCAGGCAGTAGATCAATCACTTTACATATTTACTGGGGGGAAACCCCCGCCTTTGAAATGCATGAGGGTTGTTTAGTTTTTAAACAGGTATTTCCAACTTACTGTATGAGTGAAAGCAAAGGGGATGAAGAAACCATTATAAGGCCCAGTGGGCCCACGTGATGGAAGCTATGGCTACTGACATCGACTCCTGGACCAGTAAGAAGGAGCCAAGGGTCATAAGTAGAAAAGGTGACACAGAAGCCGGGGAGGAGAGGACCAGATGGGAGGATGGGGTTTATCTGGATAAACCAATTATTATCAAGTTGTTTCAAACGGATGGTTACCGAGTGTGAGCCAGGGTGCTAATCCTTTCTCCCATAAGGTTATTAATGGTGGATTGTTTTTGGAAGAAGATCATCAGAACTTTCATCCAAAATGCCTCTGGTTAGACCTGACCCTCAAGATTTACCGTTAAGCAGTGAAGTGCTTAAATGGCTTGAACCATTCATGGACTCTTCTTGCCAGATATCCTTGGAAATAAAATAATTTAAGAGTGAATCAAATGCAAAAAAAAGAAAAGAGTGAATCAAATGCTTCTGTATAACAAGTAAAAGTTGGAAGAAACCTCGAAAATTATAGAAAGAGGAGAGGAGAGAAAGGAGGAAGCCAGGTCAATAAAGGGGCACCTGGTGGTGTAGTCCATGGAGAGCTGAGGTGCTAACCGAAAGATGGCCTCTGTGGAGGTTCAAATCCTCCAGCAGCTTTGAGGGAGAAAGATAGACCACCTCCTCCGTGTAATTTATGGTTTCTCATAACCCCATAGGAGGGTCAGCTACGAGCCAGTTCTCACTCGACAGCAATGAGTTTAAGTTTTGGGGCATGGTAAAGTAAGTAGATGGAAGCATGCCCATACATACTTCCACCCTCCCACCCAGCCTCCAACACACACACACCCATCCACACCCACTCACACCCACTCCACAGCCACCAGAACTCTGGGGCATTTAAACACACTCCTGAAGAGAACTTGACTTACACTATGCTCAGTCCACCTTCATTTCTAAGTGAGGATCTGGTGACTTAGTCTGTACTGAGTTGTGCTGATAATCCAAAGGCCGTGCCTCTTGGCCAGTTTGAATCCAATAGCCGCTCTGCAGGAGAATAGAGGGATGATCTTCTCCAGGGTGATTTACAGCCTCAGAAAATCAACAGAAAGTCAGCTCTGAGTCAGTTCTAGCTGAACAGCACTGAGACATTTTAACAATTTATTCACTGAGAACAAGTTCTGCAGGGACCTAGTTCCTAACTTAATTCAGAACGACTTTCTCTCAGGGGATGGAGTGTGTGCTGTCTCTAACTTTTCATCATTGGAATGATATGAACCCAAGAGCCGTGGTGTCTGTGGGGAGTCTCCGGGGAGGCTGGGGCGGCTGTCTGCCCGCTGAAAGGGTGCCAGGAGACTGCTGATGGGGACTTCATCTAAAACTTAGACTGTTCCATTGAGTCCATTTACATGACAGCTCTTCTATTTAGAAATTAGGTTGTCAATTAATTGTCCTTTCTCCTTTTAGCAGCATGCTTTTTGAAGATTAACTCAAAACTGCCAGCAAGTGAAATGAAAAAAGGTTTCTTCATCATGGATTTCACCTAAAATATATGAAACAGAAGGAATGAAGTTTTAAAATATCTGTCTTTGTCTCATTCTTCTGAGGATGGACTTCACGTCTTAATAACTGGATGTTCTAAAAAAATATTATTTTGGTAAAATAAAAATTGGTGAAATGTTACTATTGTTCTTTTTAATCATGTTGGAAGCAATTCAATCTACTCTGAAGGAAAGTATGTAAGTCTGTGAAGGGGTGAACAACAGTCACAATGGGATTTTAAAATGATTGGCTTTCCCCGCATTTGGGGACCAAGTGTAATGGCCTTACAAGTGACCTTCTGAAACTGGAACCACCCAGTGGGAATGACTTTCCATCTCGACATTAAGACGTTTCAGTGCTGGCCTGTAGTGAGGTCAGGAAGCGCAGTGGGACAGCCTCTCTTGCTCTATGACTGTGTGTACTCTCTTCAAAACATGCCCATTCTTCCGCACAGAATACTCTAACTCAATCTCTTTGGTATATACACTTGGTTTAGAAATTGAGCACACAGCTACCATCAGTCTGGAAAGTTTTTACTCGTAGAGAAGCCATACTCAAAGCGTGAGCTCTCTGTAACCTTTATACACTTAACAGATTGTTGAAGACCTAAAAAGCTTTTGCTTTTGTGCATCATGTTTATCAGTATTTACTTTGGCATAAATGGAATAAGTTCTAGGAAATTTCAAACGGACATGTTTATTAATTCAAGAATGATAAATCTATAATGGAGCTCTGGTGGCCTAGTGGATTAAGAGTTGTGCTGTCAACACATACGCATGTGGTTTGAATCCACTAGCTACCCCTCAGGAAAAAGGTGGGCAATCTCTTCCTGTGTAATTTATTGTCTATGGAAACCTGCTGGAGGGTCAGCTCTGGTTCTGACTCAACAGCACATCACAACAACAACAACAACAAATCCATTATATAATGGCAAATAGTTTTTATGAAAAAATATATTTACCCAGACAAAAAAGTTAGTACAAAGATGGATGTTGGTTTACAAGTCCGCACATCTCTAGTGTCAGATTTATTAAATGCATTCTTACAGGAGCTCCTCATGCAACTTCTTGCAATATATTATTTTGGCCAAAGAACAATGACTAAAATCTGGTCTCACACCAACATGTATTTAAATGGTCTTCCCAGACAATTATGATGTTTTCTTAAAATATTTTACTAAGACATGATAAATGGGAATTGAGTAAAAGTTAGTTATAACTACCCATCAGTGAACTTTTGTACTCTGTAACAGTAAAATCTATATCTAGTATTTGAATAATTTTGAAATATTTTGCATTGATCTTTTAGGATATTAGATTTAATGGGTGGTGCAAATTGTTAAGTGCTTGCTTCCCACAGAAAAGTTGACAGTTGGAATACACCCAGAGTTGTCTGACAGAAGCGCCTGGAAGTCTGCTTTCACAAGATGACAGACATTCAAACTCTACTAAGTGAATGGACTCTGAAACTCAGTCAGAACCAGCTCTTTGGCAACTGGTTTACTAGTTAAGTCATGGAGATTTTCTGACTTTTGAGACATATGATGTAAAATATCGTATTAACAGTTAATAATCTCTTAAGCACTCTAATTATTGGGAAATTAGGGCAGCAGAAACAATTTCCAGTTTTATCATTGACAAATGGTAAAATGTTTTCTTTGTCATGACTCAAAACAAAGAACAACAACAATACAACCTCCCCCCGGCCCTAAAAAAAAGCCTAGATAAACCAACCACAACAACCAAGCAAACTAAAAATGCCACAGCTTCAAACAGTACGATTGGGTGGGAACTGACTCATAGCTGACCTGCTGGTGGATAGCTAATCTTTCTCCTGCAGAGCGGCGGGTGGGTTCGAACTGTTAAAGAGTCATCCGCTTTGGGTTAGCAAAGCAACTCCGTATGGACTGCGCGACCAGAGCAGACTCACTTTTTTCAGTTTTTAGAAGTGGAGCATTTTATTTTCAGAACATTGACTATTTGCAAGGAGTTGCAAAAATAATACAGAACTTTCTTGTGCACTTTTACTCCAGCCCCCCCAAATGGTGGTTGTTAGGTGCTGTCTAGTTTAGTATGACTGAGGGTGACCCTGTGAACAAGAGATCTGAATCCTGTCCTATCCTGTGCCATCCTCATCATCTCTGACACACTTGAGTGCATTGCTGCATCTTGTTGGAAGTCTTCTTTTCTTTCACTGATTATCCAAGCATGATGCCTCTTTCTAAGGAGTCCATGGGATATTCAATACTTGTCCCTAATATCACAACTCAAAGGCATAGTTTCTTCTTCAGTTGTCCTTATTCATTGTCCAACACACAGTTGCATAGCAAGTGAATGAAAAAACTATGCCCTGAATCAGGCCCACCTTAGTCTTTAAACTGACATTATTGCTCTTCAATAATTTGTAGGGGTCCCTGACAGCAGCTTTGCCGAAAGCAATATGTCTTTTGATCTCCTGATTGTTGGTACTAACAGTGTTGACGTTGATTGTGGGACCTATTAGGATGAAATCATTGACTATTTTAATCCTTTCTCCATCTACTCCATCTACCATATTGCTATCTATGAGCCCACTGTTTAGGACCTTCATTTTCTTGATTTTGAGAGGTAATTAATATTCAAAGCTGTATTTTTGATCTTCTCTAGAAAATGTCTCTTCTTCACTTTTAGCAAGCTAGGTTTATGGTAGCATCTTGCAATACTATAGTACACCACAATCAGGATATTGACCTAATAAAGTCAATATACAGAACTTTCCATCACCGCAAGAATCTCCATGCTGCCCTTTTATTAGCCATTCTTGCTTCCCTCTAATTGCCACCTTCTCCCCATGCAAGTCATAATCACTTATGTGTTATTCTAGAATTTTCTCATTTCAAAGCGTAATATAACTCAAATATTATGGTATGTGAACTGAGATTGGGATTTTTCCCACTCAGCATACTTTCCTAGACATATACATCTAAGGTATTCTGTGTACAGTTTCAGTCAGGTCTTTGTATGAACAAATGTGGAGTAAACACTTAGGAGGGCAACTGGTCTGACTGACAACTGGTTGGATGACATGATATTTTGTTTATGTGTGTGAGGTCACCATGAGCTGGGGACAAACACAATAATAGCTGCTAATTAACAATCACAACAACATGATGACTGTATATTTATATTTTTTATATATATATTTAGATTTTTAAGAAATAGAAAAAAAATTTCCTAGTGGCTGTACCACTTCTCTGTTGGTAAAAATCCTTCAGTGTCTCTGAGGCAGAAAGAAGGGTAATCTCCTCCCATGGAATCTCCAGTCTTAGAAACACAATGGAGATTCAGTATGAGTCATTTTCTTTCTTTTTTTCCCCTTGGATTTTTATGTGCATAGGAATTGGATGTCTAGAAGGTCCCATTCATCTAGTTTATCCTCTCCTGGTTGTGGGGTTTTCATTATGCTTGGAAGTCTGTTCCTGCTGTAGATGAGGACTTCTAGAGTTTCTAGATTTTCCTTTGATGAATTTTACAGTCTTTGGTTTTACTCCTCAGTTTCTGATCCACATTGAGTTGACTTTTATGTATAGTGTAAAGTGTGGGTCTTGCCTCAGTTCTTTGCAGATGGTTTTCCAACACCATTTGTTAATTTTTTTTATTGTTTCCCCACTTAATTGATTTCAATCTTTTAAAAAAAATCAATTGACCATAGGAAGATGAACTGATTTCTTTTTTTAAAAATAGTATTTTTATTGTAATGGTAATGAAAGTTTACAGAAACTTGGATTTTCATTCATTCATTGTTGCACATTTCTGACATTTCTCTGTGTGTGTGTGTGAGAGAGAGAGAGAGAGAGAAAGAAAGGGAGAGAAGACATCCTATGGGGATAGTTCTTCTCTGTGTTATAGGATTGCTATGGATTTGACTATGTCAGAGATGATGAGAGTGGTGCAGGATAGGACAGGGTTCAGATCTATTTTTCATGGGGTCACTATGAATTGTACTTGACTTGAACAAGTAAAGGAGGTGCATGGTGAAATAAAAACCATGCAATTTGAATCCACCAATTACCCCACAGGAGAAAGAGTGGCACTCTCTTCCTGTGTAGCTTGTTAGGTGCCATTGAGTCAAGTACAACTCCTGTTGACCCTCTGAACAACACATCTGAACTTTGTCCTACCCTGTGCCATCCTAGACTTCCTGTGTATTTACTGCCTTTGAAAACCCACTGGAGGGTCGGTCAGCTATGAGTTAGTTCTGACTTGATGGTACATAACATTGAGTAAGTAGCATATAAGAAATTACAGCAATGTGTTTTTATTTTATTTTATTATTTTTGTGTGAGTGTACCGTCAAATCAGATCTGAGAGGTACAGGAGGAGATTTTCCCTCCTTCCCCAGCAGAGCATCTGGTGGATTCGAACCGTGCGCCTCTGGGATTGTAGTTGCAGTTCCTTGCCACTAGGCCACCAGAGCTCCCCTTGCAATGTTTTAAAATATAGAAAATAGATCTCCTCAATGGAATGACTCCTCCCTTGTGAAAGGCTGCTTTTGAACTTGAACCCTTTCCCATGATATCATTACATAGCCAACCCAGTCCATCGTTCAAGCTGTCATTCTTAGTCTTGACGTTATTTGTTTCTACCCATTTTGACCGACAAAGGGATCATGGATATTTCTGGAAACCAGCTAAAATGGCACTGACCTATACTTACAACATAATCACAGTTTTTAATTCTTGTTGACCACTAGCTTTAAAATGGTGAGATTCCTGAGGAATTTCAGGATGTTCCAAATTTTTTTCAATCTTTACATAGAGAATTTATTACTGTAATATTTCAAATGACAAATTTTATGTTTTTAATTGAATGTCATTATATTTTATTGGCAAAATCACACCCAAGCAGATAAATAAGCATAGATATACTTTCACTCTTTTATTTACTCTTTTGTGTCTGTTGGTGCATGGGGATATTGATGAATTAATCTACTTCCTTAAGCAACAGGGAGAGATGGAACATAATTTAATCTTAGGGCTCAAGAGGAGCTGAAAGTTCATCCATTTATACTGATTCTAGTGCTTTGGCCCTGAGGAAAATACGGCGCTATTCAATATCCATAATCATATTTAAATGAAAACGTAGACTGCAGGGAGGACAATTATCCTTTGACATCCAGAATTTTAACATGAAACCAAATTTTGCCACTCAAGTCACGGCTGACTGCCCAAAACATTAGACTAGAAGCCTTCAAGAACATTCCATCTAATCTTAGCATTTCTTTTACATTTGAAAAAGGTTTTAGCAACCATTGGAATTAATGATAGAAAATTTTCTTCAGCTCTAAGATGGCTGGGAAAGGATGCAATGGGAAAGAAAAACTGATTCCTGGCCATTTCTCTAGCTATGAGATTTTATTTCAGATCAACTCAGGAGATAGAAACAAACCACTTGCGATAGAAAGAGCAGAAACTTTTGGGATCCTGAAGGCCATTATTCACTGGTCAGATGGTAACTAACGGTTTAGAGTTCTGGAGCTCTAGTGGCCTATTAGTAGGAAGCTGCACTGCAATCCTGAAGGCATGTGGTTCAAATCCACCAGCTGCTCTTTGGTAGAAAGATAGGCAATCTCCTCCCATACCATTTACTACCTCTGAAAACCCGCTGGAGGGTCATCTATGGGTTGGTTCTGAGTCAATAATACACAACAACAACAACCACCACCACCAACTTTAGGCAGGTCTGATGTTGTAGTCTGGTATGGAGTCACCCAGCTGACCCAACGATCATGCCTCTCTGCTGGTTTGAATCCACAAGCAGCTTAGTGGGAGAAAGATGAGCAATCTCCTATTATGTAATTTGCAGCCTCCAAAAACCCACTGGAGGATCAGTTATGAATGAGTTTCCAACTTGATGAGAATGAATGAGTGTGTACGTAATTCTAGGTTCTTCTGTGGTGTTTTAGATATATTTAAATTTAATCCTCAGAAGAATTCATTGTGACAGGGGATATTGTTCTTATTTTTAGAGGAGAAAGTTTGTACTTAGGTCAGCAGTATTACACTGTGGCAGCTGGCATGTTACTGTAATGTTGGAAGCCCTGCACAGAGTAAACCGGGAAGAAAGGCCTTGTGACCAACTAGCCAAGGAAAACCCTATGGGTAACAACAGACTGTTGTCCTGTAGTACTATAAAGAGCACTCTAGATTAAAATGCACTCAAAATAGTGCTTATAGCAATGGATTTGAGCATACAATGATTACATTGATTTAAACCTAGCAATGGATTTGAGCATACAATGACACAAGGTGGTAATGTTACAGATCAGGCAACTTTTTGTTCCATTGTACAGAAGGTCAGTCTTTGTTAGAGTCAACCTAGGGACAACAAACAAGAAAAAAGCCTCAAGCTAACGTTCATTCTACTCTGTGATGCAACTACACCCATATGTGTTTCTGTGGGCAGGGAGGCCATCCGTCGGGGGCACATCTTGCCTAACCTTCAAATGCAACTCATTGAGAACCTATGTGGAAATTTATAGAGTTCAAGTACCCAACAGCCAAACCAAACCAAAGTTCTACCCACAGAAAATGATAGGAACCTTCTTCTGCATATGAGGATCGAAGGTAATCCTGATTCACAATTCAATTCGATCTGCAAAAGAGGCCTATCCTCAAATGAACAGTTTGTTTCACTAAAGGAACTTACCTGATCTGCCAATTTTTGGGCCTCAGGTCTTTCCACCTGCCTTCATTAAACTGCTCTTGACCCCCTTAATTCTGTAAGGAGCTGTAGGTTTAGAAATTTAGTTCAGTGCTCTGCCCAGAGTTGATGACTACAGCAGTTTCTAGAAAGAAAACATCTGTTAACACAAAATAAACAGGCCCCCTAGATATCCATCAGGAATCTACTTTATTTCTTTCATTGTTGTACTTTCCTCCCTGCCCACCCCTCCCCTATTTCGCTTTTCTCTTTGAAAAGTAAAAGAAAAATTCTTTCATTGTTATACAATCCCCCTCCCAGTCCGCTTCACTATACAGCTTTCATTCTGGACTCCTGTCATGACAATAATAACTAATCATATATTTCTCCTAAACAGTTCTCTTCGTCATCTGTTTCAATGCAACATACATTATTTATCCCCTCTTAGTTTCTGCACAATTTTGATATCAGACCTGCTTTACAACAGTGGCATTATGCAGTATTTGTTCTTTTGTGACTGAGATATTTCACTCAGCATGATGTCCTCCAGGGTCACCCATTTTGAATAATATTGCATGAGTTCCTTGGTTTTCAATGCAGCATAGTATTCCATTGTGTCAATATACCAGACATTCTCTACCCATTCGTTTGTTGATGGGCACTTGGGTTGTTTCCAGCTCTTTGCTATTGTGAACAAAGCCACAATAAACATGGGTGTGCATATATCTGCTTGGATGTCAGTTCTGGTTTCTTTAGGGTCTATTCCTGAAGGGACAGCATAAACCACATTTTTTATAATTAATGCCAGAAGCAGAAGCAGGCCATAAAAATTCTTAATTAAGGCAAACACAAATGCCCTGGGTAAAGTCTTGTCTGTCCTTGCAAAGGAAAGAATTAACTAGTGTCTACATGACACAAAAAGAGTAAAGGCGAGCAAAGTAGCCAGCCCATCAAAAGCCGACCCACATGACTGATACCCGGGCCCACCAACCACGATCTCAATCTCCCTGCCCCAACAGGGACACTCAAAAAGCTATAAAAGCAATTACGGGGACAGGGGGGACTCAGGGATTTTTCCCTCACCACCTTCCTAAGGAGGGGGAAAGTCTCCACATGTGGAATTAAATAAACACTCTTGAAATTTTCAAACATGTGATTGGATATCCTTTGAGGGGCATTTTGTGGGCAGAACATTCCCAGTAATGGAATTTCTGGGTCAAATGGTATTTCTATTTCCAACTTTTTTGAGGAATCACCAACTACATCCCATAGTGGTTGCACCATTTTACACTCCTACCAACAGTGAATAAGGGTTCCAGTTTCTCTGCAACCTCACCAGCATTTGTTGTTTGCTATTCTGTTAAATTTTGCTATTTTTTTCCCTTGTTTTGCCACCATATATAGACCATCAGGGAGATCTGACCCGGCAAGAAGCTGAACCTGCAATCCCAAAGGCATGCAGTTTGAGGCCACCAGCTGCTTGGCAGAAGAAGGAAAGATATTCTCCTTCAGTGCGATTAACTGCCTCTGAAGACCTACCAGAGGGTCAGCTATGGGTTGGTTCAGACTCTACAGTACAGAACAACAACAACAAATATGGACCCTCAATGAGATGCCTAAATACAGTGACTGCAGCAATGGGCTCAAATGTGTCAGAAATAATGAGGATGGTACAGGATAGGACAGGGTTTAAGTCAGGTCACTCTGAGTCATGCTCCACTCTTCCACATCTACTGGCAACATACAGTGATTAGGATGCTCTGGTGGCCTAGTGGATAAGATGTTGCTGCTGCCAACCCAAAGGCAATTGAAATGGTTTGACTCCACCAGCTTCTCCTCAGAGAAAGATGGACACCCTCTTCTGGTGCAATTTGCTGCCTCTGAAAACCCACTAGAGAGTCAGTTATGAGACCATTCTCACTCGAAGGTCTGTTTCAGTTACCTACAGTTGCTAGTTAATTGTATTAGGTCTCACACTGTGAATGAAGCAACATGGCCGGTGCAATGGTCGAAGCTCAGCTGCTAACTACAGAGTTGTCTGTTGAGACGCACCAGAGGGTCTGAGAGAGAAGAGGGCTTGCAATGTGCTTGTAGAAAGATTGCAGTGGAGGAGACCCGTTATGGCAGCTCTGCTCTTGCCTAGAGGGGTCATGCTGAAGGCACACTTTGTGAGGTGAATAGTTAGAAAAGCATCTTTTTGTGTTTCTTTCACATGACTACTTTAACTGGGTACTGCTTAGTTAATAATACTTGCAAGTATTATGTGATCCTTATTTTTTTTTTTTAATACTTTTGGTCTTACTCTAAAGGTCACAATTCTACTTTGCCAACGTTTGCTGATCATTGTAAAACACACGAAACAGAACCAAAAACTTCTTAAGGTCCACCAGAGCTTACCTTTCTTGGAAGAACAGCTTTAGTTGAAAGTATCTCTTCCGGGAAATGACTACAATATGATACATCTTAATGGCTGCTATTTGTTGTTCCTGAAAATAATAAGGACTGTGGAACACTTTATTTTCAGGATGGTGCTAATAACGCATTGGCTGATAAGGCAGACCTGTGAGGTCACCACCAACACCAAATGCTTACTTATCTGTGAGTTTTAGTCACGGAAGCAGGCTTTGCTTGGGGGGTTCCAGTTGGATGCCCCAGGCCGGCCTCACTGCAGGGCTGCACAGGGAGTACTGGACACTAACTCGCGTCTATCACAACACCACTTTCTTATTTATATATCTTCTTGCAACTTCCTTGGGAGCCTCTGGCAGTAAGGAAGGTTTGAATTAACATGGCAGATAGAGTTGGATTTGGGAATTCTTGCTACCTTGGCTATAATAAAATAAAACTCAGCACAAAGTCTTATTATGAAATCACTGCTGGGTAAAGATTATTAGGATAAGTGGATATCAGTATGTTTTTAGGTGCCAACAAGTTGCCCATGACTCCTAGCAATCCTGTGAATGACAGATATAAACCTGGCCCTATCCTGCACCAACCATTCTCACAACTTCTGATATACTTGAGCCCATTGGTATAATCATCGTGTTAGTCTGTCTTATTAAGAGTCTTCCTCTCTTTTGCTGACCCTCCACCTTTCCCAAAATGATGTCCTTTTGCAAAGACCAGGTCCTCCTCACAACATGCCCAAAGTATGAGACAATGTTTTACCCTCTTTGTGTCTAAGGAGGATCCTGGTTCTTCTCCAAGACAGACCTGCTCATTCTTTCGGCAGTCCATTCAGTGTGGTTTGCCCCCACTACAATTGGATTCTTCTTTGGTTGTTATGGGTCGTAGTCCAGTTGATGGCACTTAAGAACAACAACAACAACAGTAGGTACTTCATAGGGAGCCCAGGTGACAGGGTTTACAGGGAGTTGAGCTGCTAACCCCAGGCTCTCTGATTGCTTGAATCCACTAGCAACCACAATGAAGAAAGATGGGCAAACTCCTCCCACGTGACTGACGGTTTTAGAAACCCTGTGCAGGACTAGCTCTGAGTCAATTGCGACTCAAAAGCAATGACCTGAGTGTGGAGCTAATTCATGCGAGTTCAGTCACATGATTTTTCTGTTATGACTAATATGGTTCACATGGTTCAGTGTTTTCTCTCTACGGTAGAGGAATACTCCACTGTGTGTCCATATATCATATTTTATTCACTCTGTCATCTTGATGGGCATGTAGGTTGGTTTCAACATTGAGTCACAATGAGTGGTGCTGCAGTGAACATTGCTTCCCAGGCTTCTGTTTGTGTCCCTGCTTTTCAGTTTTCCTCCCCTGTGTGTTTTTCACTTGTGTTATTTTGCTAGAAGTCCTTCTGTCCTTTTTTGACAGCAAACAGAATGAGAGGGACTTATAAATCTTTTAGAAAGAAGAGGCATGCATCCACAGAAATACAGGTTAATTTTTTAAAAACAGCTCAATCTAAATTTTTCATTTTTCTCCTCTGGTCAAGCCCATTGTCCATCTGCTTTCCACTCCCTCACCTCCCCAAGGCTCATTTTACACCTTTCCTGAGTTTCTGAACATTCATCATTCAATCATCTAGCCCCTCCACTTTGCAGATTGTTGTTGTTGTTATGTGCCATCGAGTCGCTTGTGACAACAGCCCTAAACCCTGTTCTGTCCTGTGCCAATTGCACTGCCTTTGACACACCCATCCCTATTACCCCAGTCACCGAATCAATCCATCTCATAGAGGGTCTTCCTCTCCTGCGCTGTCCCTCCACCCTCCCAAGAATGATGTCCCTCTCCAAGGACCCGTCCCTCCTGGCAACATGTCCAAAGTATGTCAGACGAAGCCCCAGAACCCTTGCCTCCAAGGAGTAGCCTGGCTTAACCCTCTCTAGGATGAATCTGTTTTCTTAGCAGTTCATGGTACCCTCAGTACTCTTCTCCAGCACCAATTCTCCTCTATCCCCCCTAGTCATTGTCCAACTCTCTGACACATAACAAGTGATTGCAAAGACAGATTCGTTTGACAATTAAATAAACCCTTGGCTGTTCCTCTGGGTTTTAATGTAGGCTTGTTTGAACAGTCTGTACTGCTTTTGTTTATTTTCTTTTCACTTCCAGCCTTCTGTGGAAGTTATCTTTTAGAGCAACAAGGACATTATGCTTTTGAGTTCAAGGCATCAGATTCTCTGCTGATTTTCCCAAGGAGAAGACAATCAGGGGAGCTAGAACCACAGCAGTTTTGGGGCCTGGACAAGCAGACTGGCAACATGTGTTTCTGTGTGTTGACAGCCATGCAGCTTGCTCTGACTTCATTTCTATAGTGATTATTGAAAACACAGAGTGGTGCAAATATTCTGAATCACATGGTAAGATTTTAGACTTGAAGATTGTTAAAGTTCTTATAAGTCTTTACATTCCTAACCTACCTCTTCTCACACCCAAACCCCTGGGAAAATTTGGTACATATACATCAGTGTCAATTCCACCTTTCCACATGTACAATCCATTGACACGGATTACATTCTTTGAGTTGTGCTTTATGACATTGATTGCAATCCCCAAGTGGAGCAATAGTCACCCCACTTCCCTATGTCTCTCATTTCCATTTGTTAGTTTTCCCCTCATCTCTTCCTGCCTTCTAGACTTTATTCCTAAGCAAATGTTATATTTCTGATCTCATATTTATGATTATTCTAAGAAGTGCATACCTTCCTATTGTTATTTTTCACCTTATGGGCCTGTTTGTTTGATCATTGGCTCACGAAGGTGAGTTCATTTCTAGACTTGAAGAATGACTAACGACTTGAAGAGTGACTAAATGCTATAGTCTTGAAAGGTTCCTCCAGTCTCTCTCAAACCAGCAAAACAAACCTTTTTTTCTTGAGTTTTGCTCCATAATTTTCTTCCATTCTATTTAGGACCTTCTACTACTAGGAGTACCTAGTGGCAAGAAGCTGTGCTGCAATCCTGAGGCACCAGCAGCTCAACGGCAGAAGCATGAGCAATCTCCTTTTATGTGATTAACTCCCTCTGAAAACCTGCTGGAGGGTCAACTATGGGTCGGTTCTGACTCTATGGTACACAACAATAACAACAACAATTAGGAGAGGCTATTCCTTGGAAAGGGACACCATGATTGGAAAGGTGGAGGAGGGTCAGTGAAAGGGAGGAAACCCTTTAATGAGCTAGTGACTGCAGCAATGAATTAAAGTGTGTCAGAGATGATGAGGATGGCCCAAGAGAGGTCAGATCTGTTGCTCATAGTGTTGCGATGAATCGTACCCAACTCCATGGCACATAACAGTGACAACAAAAACAATTGTGATCTTTTTCGGAGAAGTCGGCGGTGATTGCCAGCACCATATAGTTCGTCAACGGTGTGGTGAAGGCCAAGGCTCACATGATCCATTGGTCTAATTGTTTCCAAGCATCTTTGGTTTTCTTCATTTTCTTTTGCTCCACAGGGGGAGGCACCAGTCTCTGTCTCATGTCTCATAAGCCTTTTTTTTTGGAAATTTTTAAAAATTAATTTCAATGAACATATACAAACATTTTGGATTTCCATTCATTCATCGTTGCACTTTTCTCCCCATGTCTCATAAGCTTTTAAGACACCAGTCACTACTCACAAAGCAGTTGTAGAACATTGTTTTTATGGACTATGCTGTGCCAACTGATCTTGCTGTCCCTCAATGACATGGGCATGAGCCCCCCAAATCCAGGAGAAAGTCATTCCCTCAAAGTGTTTGGTTGTGACTAATGAGTTTTTATAACGTTACCTCCTGTGAGCTGTTATATTTAAGAATATATTTATAGCTCCTATAAACACACAGGAAGATATATCCTCTATCACACACACACACACACACACACACACACACGGACAGTGTAGTGGCATTAACTTTCCTACACTCGTTTGTCTTGCATGTCTATCTATGTATCCATTTGTAGATTATTGTTGTTATTATTATTGCTAGTTGGAATATGCCATAGTAATTACCTTTGTTGCCTGTAAGTCTCTTGTTCCTCCCAGTTTCTTCCCTTGCCTTGATAACTCTGTGCTGACCTCTTCTTAAGTACTCTAAGGCATTTGAGAAAGAATATTAGTGAGGGTGTGTTAAGTATTCTTAATTATAAAGTTTATTTCTTATGCAACAATCATTTTAGGGATGATGAGAGCTGGGGAAAGTGAATAGAATATATAGATTCAAGGAGGGGATGGAAGTCCGTTTAGAAGACAGCTTTGATTAAAGTCCTTTTAACATCTGTTCATTCAAAACACCTCACTGAACATAACATATACATAAACTTAGCATAAGATAAGCATATCACTGAACCTAACCTAACCTAACCTAACCTAACCTAACCTAATCTAATCAAACCTAACCTAACAAACATAACATAAACATCACTGATCACTTCCCACCTCATGTGTCACAGATGATGAAGATGGCACAGAACAGAGCACGATTCAGGTCAGCTGTTCCTAGGGTCGCTATGAGTCATACTCAACTCAATGGCACTTATCAACAACAATGTGTCAGGCATCTTTCTAGGCACTAGGATAGAGCAATGAACAAAATGTTCTGGAATTCTTTGAGCTTCCAGGCAATAAGCAAAATAGAAGAAAAAAATATCCAGTATTGATAAATGTTGGGTAAAAGGACTTCAATGAGCAGAGGGATTGGGAGTTTACTTGGAGAGGTCTGATTGAGTCTCTTGAAGGTGGCATTTAAATGTGTATACAAGTAAGTTACGGGATTAGGGTGATACTGAGGGTACCTCACTGTTGTCAGGTGCTGCTGAGTTGTCTCTTAGCCAGAGTGAGTGTAGGTAGAGCAACCAAAACCCTACCTGGACCCTGTGTCCCTATTGCTGCTGGGAGCCCAGTGCTGCAGCCATTAGACTAGCCCCTCGATGAGGACTATTTGAGAAGCAAGCGTCTTGAAGAAACTTTTCAAATGAGCTCTTGACATGAATATTGAAAGGAAGTGTTGAAAGTTTAAGTTTCATGCTCAGGTACTTCTCTGCCGTCCTCACCAATGTGATTATCGTCCTGTTGTGCATGACTGTCTCCTTTCTGGAACTTGCTGGAATGTTGGTGTCCTCTCAACACTCTGCTTCCACTTCTATCCTAGAGCCTGTGGCACATTGGTGAGCTTATTTCTTATTTTCACACTTGTTTAAAGTGATTAATCCTTTGCTTTTCACTAATCAGCCCTTTTAGGACCTGTTTTGTGCCTTCTGTTTTTTATTGTTAGTAAATAACAGCGCTTGCCAAAGAAGCTAAATCTCAGTTGTTATGAAGTCAGCTGTGATTCAGGGCAACCCCATGGCTGTCAGAATAGAACAGGGCTCTGTAGGGTTTGCAAGGGCTGACTTTGTAGAAGAAATGATTCTTTTTTCAATTTTTTTTCCTTAAGTGCCTCAAGGTGGATGCAGTACCCGATATCAGTCATACTTACTAACTGTTGGCACCACAAAGGGACTCCAGTTTGTCATGGAATATGTGTTTAATAAACACATGGTCAATACACCAAAAATGATTTGTGTTATCTCTACAGCAATAATAGATACCATGTTGTACATTTTTTGGTATCCCCTGAATGTCTGGCATTGAGGTAGATGGAGTGAATGGTAGATAGATTTGCCACATAAAAACTCCTAGATGACGCTATCCCAAAATCTAGGTTGAAATCCTACTTGGTCCTAGACCCTTCATTGGGTAAGATGAAAGCTGGGAAATAGTCCAACTCAGAGGTACGTTTAAACACTAAAAAGAGGCAGATTTTTGGCTGGTGCTTAATTGTAAGATTTTGAGCAGCTCAAACTTTGGACTTTGTGACAGAAGGATGAGAGAAACTTTTCTAAGTGACAAGTTTTGGGGTGAGGAGGTTGGACGTGGTGGGTACAGATATTTGTAAAAAAGGTTAAATTGTATTCTCCAGGGGGAAAGAAGTGTTTCCAATAAAAAGCAAGCACACTATTATACAGGAAAATGATGACACAGTAATTGTGCTAGTTTGACTTTTTGTTTTCTTGCTAATATTACATCACTGAGTCACACAAGCGTGGCGAGGAGGGGACAATAAAAATAAGTTATCAATGCACTATTAACTCGGCGTGCTCTTACCTATTAATAAGACATTGATGTCTCCGCGTATGCGTGTCCCATCGAGAAGCACTTTCTCATTACCTCCAAGCGGCATACACAAAATGGCTTTTTTAATATACTCATGCCCGTGGATGCTTGGTGCTAAAGACTTGTTTAAATGGTCAAAGATACCCTATTTAAGAAACAGGAAACACTTACACTGCACATTAGCAACATTAGAATAGGATCTCATTATCCATTAGTTGGTATTTGTGCGATTTATAACTCAGCTTAGATTGAGTTTTGCAGCATTTCATGATCTTTGCCACATCATCAGCTGAAAACGTAGGTGCTGTGTCTTCGCTCATCACTTTGATATTATTAGCTCGGATTATGGTCTTGTGTTTTCGAGGCTGCAGAAGTCTTTTAAGAGCTGTTGCTAATTAACTATTAAATAAATGCTTGGATGAAGTTATCTTCATAACAGATAAGCTACTTAGAAATTGCTTTCAAGAAAATGGAATGAGTTCATTTTCCCCCCCTTTCTTTTTTTTAACCTTGGCTTGTCTTCTCTGAATCTCTCCCAGAACACTACACTATTTTCTTTCTTTCTATTATCTAGTCTTGTGCTTTCTTAAAACTTTTGAAAGAAGGAATGGGTCGGGACATTATGAAGTGGCCTGTGAGACTTGAAGGTGTTTCAAATGACTGTTTCCTCTCCGGTTTGAGGCAAAGCTGGCACAATAAAACCAGCTCTTCACATGAGGAGAGAAGCGATTTTCAATAGAGGCAAATGTTTCAAACCATAAAAATAAAACCACATAATAATGTAGACAGAATTAAATACTTACAGAGTTCTCTGACATATGAATGGCTCTCATCAACTTTATTTACTCAGTTGCCAGTATTTGTTGGCCATGCATTGTACGATTGCTGGTCAACCCACTGGTGTATTGATTCTGACTCCTTGTGGATTCTATAAAATGCAGTTGAACATGCATAAATTAACAAACCACAATTCTAATCTTCAAGATCTGGTGGACTTGTAGTAAGAAGCTGCGCTGCAATCTCAAAGGCACATGGTTCAAATCCACCAGCTACTCTGTGGGTGAAGCCTCTTTCCATGTGACTTACTCTGTCTGAAAACCAGCTAGGAGGTTAGCTACTGGTCCACTTTTGACCCATGTCTGCTGAACATGATGGGAAATAACAAGAACAAGGTGTTGTGGCTTTAACGGTTTTCCTATTTAAAAAGGTTTTCTTTAAATTCCTCTTCATGGACTTTAGGCGATGATAAACTGTGGCTAATCTTTTTAACTACATTTAAAACATTCTTATTTCTTAATTTTATTTTTAATTAATTAACTTTCTTTTGCTTTGAGTGGATGTTTACAAATTATATGGGTTTTTTGTTTAATCATTTGTACACATTATTTTTTAGAACATTAATGAATTAAAATAATTACAATGTCTGAGCAATCCTTTATTGTATATTGCTTTTCCTTCACCCAACAAAATAAATGTCTAACTGTTTATTATTTTTCACTCTCCTTTCCCTTTCTTCCAATGCCTTGTAACCATCTAAGAATGATTCTGCTTGTGGGTAAATCTTTTTAGTTTTATTTTTACTTGAGGAAAAAAATAAATCATGTCTATATGAATTTTGCAAATAAACTAATATAAAATTTTTAAAAATAACAATATTTTTTCATACAATTATTTGTTACAAATGATATCCCCCCCAAAATTAACATCTCCTAAAAAAAAAGAGTGAAGAAGAGGCATTGAAGGAGAGAATATACTTATGTTACAGCATTTTATGTATGCTTATACATTCCAATGAGAAAGACAAACTTATTTAAAAGAACAGGAAATAGGAAAAAGTTAAAATATCATATATACCTAATCTTTATCTTGTTTACTAAGGGCTGGCTACTCAATTTGTGGAGTTCAGTATACCTCTTGTTAAAAAATAATTTAGAATTTCAAGGTGGTGACAATAGATCTTTGACCTAAGTATAGGGACTCTTCTAAGTGCAATTGCATAGATTTTACATCCAGGACACTAGTTCTGCATTTATCAATACGTGGGGTGAAGATGCCTTATTTCTTATGGCCATGCCAATACCTTAATTCTTATTGAGTTGCTGGGGTCTTTTAGAAAGAGTTGGGGCAGCATGGAGATGGCCAACGGTAACCTCCTCTAACTCCACAAAAGGGAACCATCTCAATTCACAACATCAATAGCACAAGACCATTTCCCATGAGCTCTGCCATGTTCACCATGCTCTTACATTTATTTCTACATTTCTAATACCACTGTTCCTCCCACTGATCTTACAGCTCTACTACTGGATCTTCAATCTGTTGCAATAGCCACATAGACTTTGCAGAACCATACCCAAAGTTATGGGGTTTATTAGCAAAGTTCAACAGATTGCAGCTCATTTTGGCAATAGGATACAATTTTTCAGTCAGGACAGCTTCTCAAGCAGGTCCTCTGACCTCCAATCTCACAGCTTAGGACAGTGTTACAAAACTCTCTTAGTTCTACCAATTACCGAGTCTCTCTGCTGTACTCCAGTGGAGGGTAAGCTTGGGTCAAGGCCTTGACTCCACAGGGTAGCAGGCCCAGGTCTCTGTCTCTTTATTTTAGCTGCTGTTGCTCATGTAAAGGTCCTGGGATGCCTGGTGCAGGGATCTCCAGCCTTGAGGGTCTCCAGCTGCATACTCTACTGCTACTTCTCTGCTTTTAGTGAGATTCCTAATTTCTATTGCTGGACTTGATAAATTTAAACCTGGTGGGAGGGTAAAACTGAACAATCGTCTCATGGATAGACTATTGTTGTCTATTGTTGAGTCAGAACCGACTCATGGTTGACTTGGCATGTTTTCAGAGGTATTTAATCACTCAAGAGGAGATTGCCCATCTTTCTACTGCAGAACAACTGGTGGGTTCGAACCATATATCTTTGAGTTGCCAGTGCAACATTTTAAACCTTTAGGCCACAACAACTACTTCTCCTCACAGAACTTTACACACCCTATTTGCCTGTTCCCACCCAGCTATGTGATGAAAGTCAAAGACAATTGCCTAGGAAAGCTGTTTTGACCATTAAACCCACTACACCACAAGACCTAAATTAGATGATCTCAAGGCATTGCTTTTGATCAGCTCTTTCTAAACTCAATGAGAAAATGCATTTATACTCATTAAAGCCAACCATAGTGCTATTTCTGTTACCACAGCACTAGGACAGGAAGATAATTAATCATCAAGTCCTTTCTTTCCATTTTACTTTTGAAACACTGTTCTAATTGGTCTATTTCTTTATGCCCATGGCAGAACGAGGACCCTTCCTTTGTATGATTTATCTTTTGGTCTCCTAATTGGCTCTCAATGCACACACTTATCTTTTTTCCAGTCTATTTTCAGTCCACAATTGTAGCAATCCTATCTGCTCATGTCAACTCCCCAGTTTCAACAATAACAACAAAATTCCAATTGCTTTCAGTACAAAGTCCAAGCTTTCTAATCTATTTTACCATGACACTCATGAATTGGTCACTTCCGACTTCTTTAGCTGCATTTATCATGTACGATTTTTTACTCACCCCTCCCCAGTCCTAGTGATCTGAAAATAATGCTATGCTCTGTAATATCTCTTGTTGTTGTTATGTACTTTCAAGTTGGAACCAACTCATAACTTAGCCTCCAGTGGGTTTTCAGGGGCAGCAAATATCATGTGAAGAGATTGCCTATCTTTCCCAGTGGAGAAACTTGTGGGTTTGAACTGTATTCCTTTGGGCTGGCAGCACTGCTCCTTACCACTAGGCCACAAGAGCTCCCTATGCCTAGTATCTTACAAAAGTATTTTCTTTCCTCGATTATCTTCTACATTCAGCCACTTCTCTTTCCTCTTCCGGATTCTTAGTGAACTGGCTTCAGAAGTAGAGCAGTCAGATGATTCCTCGGTATTGCAATTGCTTCGATCATAATAAGATAATTTATAGTGTTAAATTTTCTCAGCTTTCTCTGGGGACCAGTAGGATACATATGCAGAATTGGCATGATTCTACCATCTTCATGCAGACAAACATGCAAAAGACAGGGCCTTCCTTATGTGTAGGAGAGGGCTAATCAAAAGCAACACGAGAGCAAGCGCGATCCCTCTCAAGATAATCATGTTTCTCCATCCTCCTTATTTACGAATCCTGACGTTTGAGAAAACCTGGTAAATACGGATATGTGATAACTTTAGGCGGCATCTATCTTGTTTCAAAATTGCAACCCAAAGCATGAAAACCAGAAGTTCCTGGTAGTTGACTAGAGTTAAATAGAGTCAGCAACTTTTATTTTAAGTTCAGCTGAAAATAATTATTGGTAAGATGCATTTTGCATATGTATCCTGCCAATAATCAATCTCAGCTGAACTAAAAAGAAAGATATTCCTTTACTTTGTCAAGAACTAACTGCATTGCTGAGGGTGGGAAAGATTATGGAAAAGGAAATACAAATATTTGTGCAAAAAAAACCAAAAAGAATTTTAACAAGAATGCTCTTCTCTTCCCATTTGGGATTTGCCTTTTCTTTGTACTACCTTCTGTTATCAACTAGGTATAAAAAACGTAGTTTGTTTTTTAAGATGAAGAAGGACGAGTGTAGAAGATGTGCTTTCGGAGTCTTAAATGTTAGCTTTAGGTAATGTTTCACTACAAGGGCTTTGTTGTACAAAACTAACTTGTTGTTACGGTTGTCAAATGCCATTGAGTTGAGGACGACTCATATTGAGCCTACAAACAACGGATCTGAAACCTATCCTATCCCGCACCATCCTTACTGTTGCCAACACAGCTGAGCCCATTGCTGCAGACACTGTGTCACCCCATTTTATCGAGATCTTTTTCCCTTTTGCTGATCCTCAACTTCTGCAAACCTGATGTCTCTCTCCAATGAATAGCCTCTTCTAGCAACAAGTTCAAAGCAGGTGAGATGCAGCTTCGCCATCCTATCCTCCAAGGAACATTCTAGCTGCACTGTCTCCAAGACATCTCTCTTCTTTTGGCAGTCAGTGAGATGTTGATTTAGTGCTTTTATCCAACACCACAACTCAAAGATCCTGATTCTTCTTCTATCATTGTTATACATTGTCCAGCTCTAAGATGTATAACAGGATTGGAAAGACAGGGGTTGTACTTGACACAATGGCACCTAACAACAACAGCAACAACTACATATACACAATCCTGCCTTATCAGTAACAAAAAAATTAATATACAAGTGGATACTATAGGGAGACAGGCAAGTGACTAGATAAAGGCAAGTAAATGGGACAACATCCATGACCATAGATAGATTTGGTAGGTGGTGTTTCTAAATTCATGTTACCATATGCTATATCAACATAAACAGCAAATGGGGTCAAAAGTTATGTAAACTTCCTAATCATAACCAAACACCTTGAGGGGATGAACTGCTGACCTGAAGGCCACAGGATCATAGTCTTGGAGACAAAAACGTCAACTGGCATCGCATAGTCCACAATGACAACGTTCTATGTCCTACTTTAGTCAGTAATGAACTAATAAGTAAGGTGCAAATATTGGTTCTCCCTGTAGGAGACAAAGAAGGAAAGAAACAAAATCTATTCAAAACATTTCATTCAAAGTACTAACAGATCATGGGAACCTCTATGTCCATGAACCGGAAATCAGCCCAGAGGTGCCATGCTGACTACTCTAAAAGGGATGGAATGTGTTGGGCAAAGTGGGAGGAATTTGGAGAAATGTACACTCAAAATGTACAAATAATCAGGCAAGTGTTGAGGACTTTCTTTCATAGGGTCGCTATGAGTCACCTAGGGCACTCAACAACAACAAACAATAACAACAACATAGAGAGAGATCAGTTGGCCTAGTGGACAGAAAGTGATGCTACCAAGCCAAAGGTGGCCCTCAGGCCTCTTTTTAACTGTTTTTGGTCATACAGTCTTCTAGGTCATATAGCCCTGGTGTGTCCACTTGCCATACAGCGGTAACTTGTGGTTGCTGTGAAGCTGAACACTGTGACACTGATGTGTCAAGTACGTTAATGGTTACCCATGGTGACAGTGTTTGGTGGAGCTCCCCGATTAAAACAAGCTTGGAAGCAGGAATGGCATCCACTTCCGTAATAGCTATGAACCTGGAGAAAGAATGAAAGTCATGCAAGTGTTGAGGACTTTCATTCAGAGGGTCACTATGAGTCGCCTACGACGGCACTTAACAACAACAACAACAACAGATGTGATAGCAATCATGGTCCTTCATCACACTGAATCTGAATGAAACTCACCCCTCTGGTTCAGGTTTCAGCCAAATAGTATCTCACCTCGTTGCTATCAAGTTGTAACTAATACATAGCTGATTTTAGGAGGTTGTAGATTGCATGGCAAAGGACTGCCCATCATTCTCTTGTGGCGCTGCTGGTGGGTTCAGTCTGCCTGTGAGTTAGTAGCACTATCTTTACTCATTAGGTCACCAGTGCTCCCCAGTGTATGTGTTATAAACACAGATTTTTTT
>NW_006400011.1:3123122-3179090 GCF_000299155.1 Elephantulus edwardii
ATTAGGTATTTTTGTCATGACAGGAGTCCAGAGTGAAGGCTGCATAGTGGAGTGGACTTGGGGGAGGGATTGTAAAACAACGAAAGAATTTTTCTTTTACTTTTCCAAGAGGGTAGTGTACTGGGTGGGGGGAGGGCTGGGAGAGGAGAAAAGTGCAACAATGAATGAATGGAAATCCAAACTCTCTGTAAATTTTCATTGAAATTAATAATAAATTTTAAAAAAGAAAATAAATCCTTGCAAGTAGGCCAATTTGCAACATCATGATAGATGGAGAAGAAAGAGAAAGTGTCAATTATTTAATTTTACTTGCATCCACAATCCCTTGGGACCAGCAGTCAAGAAATCAAAAGACATATTGTATTGGGAAAATCTGCTGAAGAGCAAAGATGTCAGTTTAAAGACTAGGGGACACATGGTCCAAACTGTTGTTTTTTTCAATTACTTGCTTTACATATGAAAGTTGGAAAATGACTAAGAATGACAGAAGAATCATCAATGTCTTTGAGTTGGAGTGGCCAGTTCTTAGAAAAGGGTATCATTTTTGGAAAGGTGGAGGGTCAGCAAGGAAAAAGAAAGATCCTGAACAATCTAGATTAGCATGATAACCATAACAATGGACTCAAATATTATCAGAGATGAAATGGCACGGGATAGGGTAGGGTTCAGATCCATTGTTCAAAGGATTGCTACTTCAAAGGTCTACTTGATGACATCTAACAACAACAACAACAACAACAACAACAACAACAACATGAACAACGCATTTTAATATTGACCTTTCCTGAACTATTCTAAGATTTCTGCCAGTTCAAGTTTGTGGTGAACAACAACAACAACAACATGAACAACGCATTTTAATATTGACCTTTCCTGAACTATTCTAAGATTTCTGCCAGTTCAAGTTTGTGGTGGCAGTCACTGTGTTAATTAACCTCATTGCGGGTTTTTCTCTTCCGCTTTCTGCTTTCCCCAGGATGATGTCTTTTTCCACGTACTAGCGCCTCTTGACAACACGCTCAACATATGTGAGACCAAGTTCCACTGTCTTTGCTTCCAAGCAAAGCAGTCCGTGGTGGTCATTCACTGGCTGGAAAAGCCTGACACCCTGTGGCCATTTTCAGAACTACAACTGTTTCTCAGCGCACGTAAGTAAAAACGCAATCATTTGCTGTACTCAACAACTTGGAGTTGCTGTGATGCTGAACACTGTTCTATACTCTTGCCAAATGCCATAATGGTTATCCATTATGTACAGTGGTTGGATGAGCTTCCAGATGGATTCATGTTGGGAAGCAGGAATGGCATCCAATTCCTAAACTAGATGGCCTCTGGAAACTCTACAAACTCTCTTATAAATGTACGGAAATTATGTTAATCTTAGAACAGAGTTCAGGTCCTCTGTGCAAAGCTTACTCTGAGTCATAGTAGATTTGACAACACATAACCACTGCTAAATGAGATTAATGCTGTTATATCTGGAGGAACATTCTTCCAATCTGTGCATCACTCTTTGTCAATGTGCTGTATGAAGTAACCTGGGTTTGCTACGATGCTGCACCTTGTGCCATGGGGATAGCAAATACCAGAATGGTTTCCCATTGTGGACAGTGTTTGGCGGAGCTCCCAGTTGTAAAACAGGTTGGGAAGAAGGAGTGACATCCACTTTCTAAGCCTCTAGATACTCTATGAACTTGGAGAAACGACTAGAGCTATGGAAAGGCATTAGGTCTTTTGTTCATAGAGTTGTTAAGAGTCGACCTCGACTTGACAGCAATCAACAAAAACAACAACAACAACAACATGAAACCAACTCCTAGTACTAGCTCGTGGGGAACTCTGGTGTCAGACTCCCTAGGGATTCACATTGCTAACACAGGAGAGTTCGAATCCATCAGTCATTCCATGAGGGAAAGATGGGCAACGTCTTCTCTTGCACTTTATGGCCTGGGAATTCCAAGGGAGTCCCTACTCCAAGGCAATGAGTGTGCTTTTTTCAGTTCTTAAAATAGACTTAATGAGGAGAAAGGTGTCTGAACTGTGTATGAATCTTCTATATTATTTCCCATTCTTACATTTGCCTCCATCGAGTTATTACTCTTCCTGATGAAAAACAAGAGACACGCTCAGTGCCTTTTCAATAGGAAGGTTTCTGTTGACTTTCTTATTCGTTTGGGACTGCCTCCTACCTGTTAGGCTTAAAAAAAGGTCAGAAGACCCAGGGTAGGCATCTACACAGTAAAGAACATGAAAAACTATTTTAAAAAGTTAAAGGTGAAGGGTATTGAGAAAAAGTGTTGGAATGGAATGAGTACACACAATTGTCATTGTTAGGAGCCATCGAGTGGACTATAATTCATAACGACCCTATTAACAACAGATCTTGACCGTACCCTCCCTTGCCTTATCCGCATGGTCTCTGATATTCTCAAACCCACTGCTACAGTTACCTGCCAATCCATCTTGTTGAGGGTCGTCTTCTCCTTCTCTGACCATCTATGATATTTTTCCCAGCATACTATCATTTTCCAAGGTGAAACTGCTTCTCACATACTTTAGGTATGTTGTCAGGAAAGTATATAACAGAGATACCGTTTTTATTCAGCCTTGATTCTGTTTCCTCCCTGTAAGACGTCTGAGGGAGGCATTTATTCTCCTTTATTTGAAGTACTGAAGTTGACCACATCATCTCAAAAGTCCTCTCTTAGTCTACATCTCTCTGCAGTCTACTCATGAATGGCATTTGCTATTGCTGTGTAGGAAATTCATTTTTGCTTTTAAAATTTTTAATTGGTTTGCATATAATCACTCATATACATTTTGATTTGTACATGTACTTTGTGTTTTTAGAAAATCATTCGTGTACATTATGTTTTATATAATTAATTGCCATTTCTGTATTAGTATTATCAGCCTGTCTTTTCAAGCCCTCATTGAAACTTTCTCATCACTTTGCCCCACCTCCACCCCCTGACCTCTGCTGTCCAGTGGTTTTTAACCCTGCCCTTTTTTCTGTCCCTCTTCTCTCCTTTCCCTTTTGAGCATTTACACACATTTTACTCACTTATCCTCCTATTGTCACAGAAGTGGCCCTATACAGTATTTGTCCTTATGTGACTGAGATATTTCACTCAGCAGAATGCTCTCTAGTCTCACCCAAATAATACAGCATTTTATGAAATCATTGCTCCTGAGTGCTGCATAGTATTCCATTGTGTGAATGTACCACATTTTTTCAACCCATTCGTTTGTTAATGGGCATTTGGGCTGCTTCCATTTTCTTGCTGTGAATAATACTGCTATGAAAATAGGTGTACAAACAATGGCCTTCTTAACCATCATGCCAATTTCCTCAGATGGTTTCATGCATAGAATAACTGTGTATCTCTCTGTTCTGGTGAAATATTCCTTTATACCCATTGTCTGGATTTTATGTTATCTCCCACATTGACTTGCAAAAACCTCCTCTGCTGTAATGTGGATTCCCATTCCTATTGCCTTGCAGTATTTCTGAGGCTGTAAATCTACACAGGAGCAGGCTGTCTACAGAACAGTTGGTGGGTTTGAACCAGTGATCTTATAGGTAGTTCAGCCTTAACTCACTGTCACTAAGGGTCTTTTAGACTCTCAGAAGCACCCTAATTTAGACAATAAGTAATTTATGTGTGGACAACTACAACTTAACTACCCAGGTGTTGGTCCAAAACATGTTAAAATACAGATTTCAAAGCCCAGTTTCAGATCAGATTAACATCTCTGTGAAATGGAGCAAGTAGCCATACTTGTGCAAGCTTCCCCATTGAGTCTCTATCTCTTTTCTGTTAGTAAACCATTTGTTGACATTGTACTGCCTTTCCTCCCCCACGTCCCACCCAGATCCTGGTGAGGCATCAGTGTCCCAACCTCATCAGAGGGGAGCAATGCTCGCAAAAAGCTACTCTCTCCAGAGCCATAGAGCAATGAATCCGTTAGTGGTAACGAGACAAAGTGCATCCAAGTCTTGCTAGGCTTGGGTAGAGAATGCAAATAAGGTCCTTGTGTAACGTGAGAGGTTAAGGGGCATTTCACTCCTATTACGAAGGTCTGGAAATGGAGCAATGAGACTCTCTTAGAACTAGATGATGAGCTGAAACACAGGAGACCTGTACCCCAGGCTGCAGCCACAGGACGAGATGGAAGTAGGGTCTGATGGCAGCAGGGTCTGGTGGCAGAGGCTGAGAATAAATTGTCTTGATTGAAGGACTGTATTCTGAATTGTTCCTGGTATTTCCAGGTTGCTCTCAGTCCCGACTTTATTTCTGTATTAAACTCCATAATCATGTGTATGCTTTGTGAGTTCTGGGAACTTGTTATTTCCCTTCTAAACATCATAATCACATGCATTGGTTTGGAGCTCTGGTGGCTTAGTGGGTAAGGAGCTATGATGCCAACACAAATGAAAGTGGTTTGAATCCACCAGCTGCTCTGTGAGAGAAAGATGGGAAATCTCCTTCCATGTGATTTATAGGTTCTGCAAACCTGCTGGAGGGTCAGCTAAGAGTTGGCTCTGACTTGACGACACACGATAACAATGTGGCCATTGCAACAAATTATTGAACCCAGCAGATAAATAGAGAGTGTTGTGGGAGTGATGGCTAGTGTCAGAATCAGTAATGTCTGACTTCCATTGCATAAGAATCTACTTGGTGCAAACCTGGATTATTCTCTCTTCCTTCCAAAGTTGGTTAAGGAGGTTTGATGCTGCCTTTTTAAATCTAAGTCCTGCACATTGCCTCCTGATCAGCAGTATTTCTGAGCAGAAACCTTTTTTCTTGTCGTCACCTATCACTGCCTCTGGCCTTGAGCTCACCCTGAGCCCAGGTCCTCCTAATTTGAACTGACTGTGATATTTGGGGCCAAAATCTACATCAATATGTAAGAACACTTTGCCCTTTTTAGCTCATTTTATATCTATTATAAATATTCATTTAAACTCTAAAATAACTCCATTTAATTGGCAAGTGATACAATCTCAGCTTTAGTTCTCTACAAAAGTTCACATCTTAGACTTACTTAGACGTTTGTTCAGCTATTTTATGATGAATAAAAGTTTCATTGATGCCAATTACTTGACTTTAGATGTGGCTGCAGCCTCTTTGGAAAAGTGAAAGCTTGACCTAAATGTTACAAAGACTGACAACCTTCTGGGTGATGACGGTACTCATTCTGTCATCCAATTATGGCATCTTCTTTTGAAGATACAACAATGAAAACACAACCCTTGTTGCCAAAGAGCTCAATTTACAAAGACAATTTACAAATTTACAATTTGCCCAAATATGTGCCCCTCTAAACCAGCACAGACAAACGAAATCTAATCAGCCTTGGGGAGAGACCAGGATTTGGGTGATCACCCAAAAGGGTTGATGTTGGAAGGGCAACGTCTTGGAAGTGAATTTACTTCAGCCAAGTAAGAATTCACTCAGCGCATGCTCATTGTTTTCAGTATTTTTGATTCAGTTGTGTGTTGTCAAGTCAGTTTCCAACTCTTCATTACTTCATGGGACACAGCAGAAACGCCTCTTCGGTTTTCTAGGCTGTGATCTTCACAGGAAGGGGTTCTTCGTTCAACGATTCAAACATTTGTTCAATGAGTGAATCGTCACATGAGCAGGCTGTAGGTCTTCTCTTACGGAGCCACTCAGTAAAAAGAATTTGTCAAATTGTATCTGACTCATTGCCGACCCTTCTGTAGGTTTTCAGACATAGTAATTCACATGGGAGGAGATTATCTATCTTTTTCCTGTGTAACAATTGGTGGATTTGAACTACCTACTTTAGGGTTGGCAGTACAGCTTCCTTCAGACCAACAGAGAGCCTCCTGGGGTCTCTGTTATTGTTGTTAGATGCCATCAGGTCAACTACAACTCATAGCAATGAGATGAGCCCTATCCCGTGTCATCCACCTGGAGGGCTTAATCCTTCAACATTTCCATTATCCACCCAATGCTGAACCACCGCATCACCAGGGTTCCTTTGTTTGATTCTAAGACAGCTTATTTCTAAACTCAAATTTATTTTGCAACTTTTAGTTTGGGGGATCGAATGTCTTTGTGTGTTTGTAATTATTTCTAGGACTCTGGGTAGAATCTTGGACCTTTAGCTCAAACTCAAAGTCAATGCCCCAGTTTCTGACTCATGGCGAACCTCTCTCGGGTTTCTGTGAATGATCAGGGAAAGTGACGGATCATCCTTCTCCCATGAACTGCTGGTGGAGTCAAACCACTGGACACACCTCACAGCCCTCTACTGTGCACTACATACATCGTCAGAGCTCCCTAGACATTTCGCTCCCTTGTGCTAAGATTCCCCTAGTACACCTTTGTGAAGCACAATTCAATTATAAGATTTTGTAGATTCTATTATAAGATTTTATCTCTGTAAAGTAGGGGGGCTTCTGGAGGGAAGGGCTTACGCTAAGAACTAGGATATGGTGATCCTGTTTGTTGATGCTCTTAGGTGCTGTCGAGTATGACTCATAATGACCCTATGAACAAAAGATCTAAAAGATCTGAACCCTGTTCTGTCCTGTACCATCCACATTCTTCCCGACACACAAGAGCCCATTGCATCAGTCACTGTGTCAATCCACCTGGTTGAGGGTCTTCCTTTTCTTCTCTGAGTCTCCACCATTCCAAGCATCATTTCCTTCTCCAAGAAATAGCTCCTCCTAGCAACATGCCCAAAGTATGTGAAGCGAAGCCTCATCATTCTTGCCTCCAAAGAGCACTCCAGCTGCACCTTCTCGTAGACATACCTGTTTGTTCTTTGGCCGTCCATGGGGTGTTCAGTGCTCTCCAGTAAGAAAAGACAGGAACGTTAAGGGCATAAAATAAAATATAGAGAAGCTATATTACTTCAAGTGCATTTCAAGCTCTCTTAACCAACCTCCACTTGCCATTCAGCAATTTCTCTGTGAAATTCATTGGTTGCAGCACGCTGAAGGCTCTCTTTTCTCGAGTATCCTCAACATTTCTGTTTGATGGCTATAATTATATAAACTGCAGATAAGCTGAGGAATACGAATTTGTGCACATTTTCTTCTTTCCCTAGGATGAACATGTACTCTACTGATTTCAAGTTCATAATTTTATTGATATTTGTCTTTTTTCCTCTAAGACCACATTGTTGTTGTTGTTGGGTTCTGATCTTAACAATAGATCTGACCCAGCTTGTACCCTGTGCCATCCTCATCATCTGACACACTTGAGCACATTGCTGCAGTCACTGTGCCAATCCACCTGGTTGAGGGCCTTCCTCTCCTTTGCCATCCCTCCACCTTTCCAAGCACAATGCCCATCTCCAAGGGTCAGCCTCTCCTAGCAACATGCCCAAAATATGTGAAATGAACCTTTGCCATCCTTGCCTCCAAAAGGCGACATTTTTCATCTCCTCGGGTAATTAGGTGGTTAGTTTCCTCTAGCTATACAAGTCACAGAATGCAATTCCTATTAATACAGAAAGGGCTTGTACTAGGAGGCATTCTTTCACATAAGCTCCATAATCTTCTTTTTAAATTAAAAAAAAATTATTAATTTTGTGTGTGTACCATCAAATCGGATCTGACTGGTACAGGAGATTGTCTCTCCTTCTCCAGCAAAGCGTCTGGTGGATTTGAACCATGCGCCTCTGGGATTGCAGTACAGCTTCTTGCCACTAGGCCACCAGAGCTCCACCATAAACCTCTTTTTAATTATTTTTAAAGGCTTGAAATACTTAGATTGGTATCAACCATTAACACACATATCACTTTATGACACTGATTACAATCCCCACATCGTATCATCACTCTTCTCTCTGTGGTTGTTTCCATTCACCCCTCTGTGCTCTCTCTCCATTCTGAGCTTTATTGTTATTCTTTACTGTTGAGTTGACTAAAAGGTACAGTGATCCTATGAACAATGAATTTGACCCTTGCGCTATCCTCATCATTTCTGATATACCTGAGTTTACTGTTACACTCACTGTGTCAACCCATCTTACTGAGAGTCTTCCTTTCTTTTCCTGACCTTCTACCTTTTGGACCATCATGTCCTTTCCCCAAAGACCAGCCTCTCCTCACAACATGCCAAAATATGTGAAACAAGACTTCATCTTCCTGTCTTCCAGAAAACACCTTGGATGCTCTCGAAGACATATCTACATGTTCTCTGAGCAAATAACTGTGATCTTGTGTGGTTGAGGGTTCTAAGTGCAGAGCATCAAAGGAGACAAACATTTTTAAAAGATGTTGAAGGCAAAAGCGGATGAGAGTGCGAAAGCCCATTTACTGCATCCCACTGATTATGAAACACCTGTGAGGGGAGCTCTGGTGGCCTAGTGGAAAGGAGCTGCAACTACAATCCCAGAGGCTCACGGTTCGAATCCACCAGACGCTCTACCGGGGAAGGAGGGACAATCTCCTCCTGTACCAGTCAGATCTGATTTGACGGTACACTTACACACACACACACACACACACACACACACACACACACACACACACACATAAAAAAACACCTGTGAGAAGAGCAATTTTTAAAATCTCTTTATTTATAGACATTTCAGAACCATTTAAATCAACAGACAATGACTATTTTTTTTTTTTTAGACATAACAAGTTTATCTTGAGGTACAATTTGGGCCCATTCAAGAACGTTCTGGAAAGTAATACAACTGTTAACCAGTAGTTAACAACCCAAGTTTTCCAAGCAAAGGAGGCGTAAAGGTGATCACAAAACTCTTTGAAAAGAACACAGTATTTCCACTATGTCAAGAAAAAAAAATCCCCATTTTTTAATTAATAGAGCTTATTATTTTATTTATAGGCTAGTCATTTAAACAAGATTTTCAATGGAACTTAAAACTTAAAAAGAGAGAAGGTTATCACTAAGAAGTGGTGTGAGACCCACCTATCATGAGATGGTAAACAATGGGAATTCACAATCTGGTAAGCTCCTTTACAAAACTCACAGCCTACGGGTCACAGCAGCAAAATACAGAAGATATTTGTGTATCATTTTAACTGAAATCTTGTTGACCTCTTGTTTCCGGCTTTTACAATGAGATAGATCATAAAACACCAAGTTTGAAGACAAAGCAATGAGACTTAAGATGTGACCGAGAGAATCCTATAATATTACCACCCTGTAGTATTCAAGTACTACTTTCTACCATTTAAACCCTGGACATCTTACTCTACTCTTGCCCTCGTAGCCTGATGTCTTGTTTGCCATAGGGTCAGAACTGACCGACAGCTGACCCTCCAGCAGATTTTCAGGAGCAGTAAATCGCAGGGGAGGAGACTGCCCGTCCTTTTCCAGTTGGTGGATCTGAACCATGTGCCTTTGGGACTGTGGTGCAGCTTTTTACCACTAAAGGCTGGCATATTTGTTGCAGATTTAATATTTCTGGCAGATTGATGTTGAAATTTTCTTTTGAATAGTTCACTAGGTTCTTTGAAGAACTATTTCCTTTTCCAGTTTGTTATCCAAAATGTTAATCTAACACCAGTTAGGCACAGCTAATACCTTGTACAAGGCCTTCTCTCCATCCACACCCACTGTGCTAAACATCTCTGAGGTGCTGTGTTGATGAGTATTGGGTCTGGAATGTGAGCTGAGGGGTGTTCTTGCAGGTGATTGAAAGAGATCGAAATCTACTATATGGAAATATAGAAGACTGTTTAATTTTACACGAGACCTGAGTATCACCAGGAATAAAGTGGGCAGTTCACTGGGATTTCATAAACTTGAAATGATGTAGAGAAAAAAAAGCAAGTGTAAATGTTACAGGTCATAAAGCCGAGCTTCTCAAAGAAGAGACTCTGAGGAGAAACTGACCTAGGTTTGAGTTCCTCCTCCTCACACGATTACACCCACCTTGCAGATGTTAGCTGCAGGGTACTTCTGATAGCTCATTTCTGATGAAGGCTGTCATGGGTTTAGCCAAGAGCTTAAGGATCTCAAAAAGGGTCCTGATAAGAGATAGCCGCTGTCCGACCCCAAGCACTGTGGTCCCTGCCAGGAGGACATGGATCACCTTTGAGCTGGTTGATTAGGAAAGGTGCTGTTGGAAGACAGCTGGAGACTGCTTTCCACAACAAACCACAGCTCCCAGCAGGGAAGGGGGTCTCCTTCACACTCAGGCTCTGCTACCTGTTACAACCCCCCCCACACCCCCAAAACAAACCACAACAGAAACAACAAAAATAACACCGAACAATGAAACCCTGGGAGAAACAGCCACTTTCAGCCTCAAATATATTTCACATTTTGATGGCCTGGTGGTGTTTATTTCACATGATCTTTGAGAGACTGCCATTTCTCTCATCTGGGGATTCTTTAAAGACAAACACGCTTAACTTTGTGCATTCCGTGCCCAGAGGATCTCATCTCTCTTACACATACATTCACAGGATCAGGGGCTGTGATTTCAAAGAGAAGTGATCTGCCTTCCCAAAGAGCAGGAACTTGTCTTTGTTTTACAGTCTTACAGAATCAGTCCCAACACAGCGCCTGGCTCGTGTAAGGCCCTAGTCCCTGCCCTCACAAGGTCAATCAGCACGGCTGCTGTTGTTTTGCTCCACAGAGTCTGAATCAAATCACTATGGAGCCTTCAGTGGGTCTTTAGAGGCTATAAACTGCACAGGAGGAGTGTCTCTCTTCCCCTCTTAGAGTAGCGGCTGGTGGACTTATTGCATGTGCTTGAGTTGGCAGCTAGTAAAAGACAAAACCAAATAATTTTGCATAAAGTTTAAAAGAAAACCCCCCCCAAACAAATCCCAAAACACAAAAGCAAAACACTTCTCCACCCCCCCCGCAAAAAACCCCTGAAGTAAAATCCCTCAAACTCATTGCTGTTGAGTCAGAAGTGACTCATGAATGACCCTCCAGCAGGTGCCCCAGGCTGTAAGTCACATAAAAGGAGGCTGCCCATCGAAGTGGTTGGTGGATTCCACCTACCCAAAGGAGCCACTTTTGGGTCAGCAGTGCAACTCTCTGCGGACTACGTTAGCAAAAGAAACACTGAAAGAAGAAAAAGGTAGAGAGAGTCGATCGTTTATGTGGGGCAACCATCAGGTCACAGTAAACCAAGCCCAACCTTGCTCCTCCTCCGGAACTCGAGGGTGTGGACAAGTGCCACAAAACGTGACTAAACATGATACGGCAGGGTAGAAAGCAAAACTCTGCTTTTTCAATTGTGTCTCGCCTGTCTTCATTTAAAGGAAAGTTCCTAGACGACAGCTCGCTAAGGGACTTCCATCTCCCACAAAGTGATGCTTCCTAAACAATAAAGGAACTGTGGAGTCTGGAGTCACATGAAGGTACTATCAGACTTCATGGATGAGATGATTTCTTTTGAGTGGGTACTTCAGTTCGACAAACTTTATTTTTTGCCCCCCTACACAGAGTCTGGCATTTATGTTATGGGAGATATTTAGAAGGAAAATAAAACACCACCCTTCTCAACTTCTAGAAGATGACTTGACATAGAAAATCGAGTCATTGGGTGATGCAAATGGTTCACACTCTCATCTGCCAACTGACAGGATGGAAATTCAAGCAGACACAAGAGTGCCTTGTAAGAAAGGCCTGGTGATCCAAATTTAAAAAAATTTGCTACTGACCCCCCACCCCTGGGAGCATAGCTACACTCTGACACATACATGAGGTCTCATGAGATGGGACTGAATTGATGGCAACAGTTGTTGTTGGGGTTTTTTTAGGATGGAAAAGGAGGACAGATATTATCTCAGTGTAACTTTCACCATGACATAATGAAAATTTAATGCCAAGAAGTCAAGATTATATTGCACAGGACAAAAGGAAGGTCGGGAAAAACTAGACCGGTGCGTGGACGTATGTTCTAAGAGATCACAATGTCTTTAAACTTCTTTTTTGGTGAGCAGAAAGTGTGAACAACAGATGTAACTGATTCTTGCTGTGACGTGATGACGGCTGACCCGTCCCTATGGCTGTAGTGCGCTCACAGATCTCTCTCTCCAGCCAGAATCTGGGGCAGACCTTGAGGGAGGCAGGGCGGTCTGGACAGCACCTTGCTCAAAAGTAAACCTAAGATTTCTATTCTTTCAAACGGAATGATGTCAATGCCAGTTTATTTTGGAACATTTAATCACATTTAGGAAAAACTGTCAGACTAAAGGGCTGAAATTCTTGGAACAAAATTTTCTTTGGAAGAGAGAAAAAAAAAAAGAGACTGTGAAATATAAAAAGTACCTTCCTGGTTATTTTAAAATGGACTCAACAGATATAGCGTACGTAACTATGGGAGATCACGTCTGATTTCTGAGGTCTCTTCAAACATTGGCTGAGAATACCTAACACGTCCTAAAAATGCTCTTCAGCTCTTATGGTCAGACCTCAGGGAAGCAAGAACCTCAATCTAGAAAGTTATCAGGTGAAAGTAATCATTTATCTAGCTATCAGCATGGAAGTAGAATATGTAAAAACCAGTCTTATAATGGACTTAAAAATAAAATGTAATTCTTAATTATGATTCTAGCGATTTATTCCAAGCCTTCAATTATGAAGCCTCCTGGGATTCCACTTGCAGTGACCGGGCTCTGAGAATATTTGGAGTTTATTCTGTCCCCCGTTTCTAAGACAGTCAACTCTTTCAGCCCCCAAATTCCAATGCTTATCTGAAAGTGAACAGGTGTTATAAAAAAAAATTTGACTGAGGATGATGTTTTAAAACATACGAGGGTATATACCGTATATATAAATTATATACACTGGTTTATTTTTCCTCTGCCCATTAAAACTAGCAGCAGTTATAGATAAATCATTGTGGTCGGGATTGGCATTTCTAAGTACACCATATATCCTCGTATCAACAGATGACTTTTGGAAAATGTCTATGATAAAAGACCCTCCCACCAAGCATATAACATTAACGTGTCATTTCATATCACCAACATTTTCAGGCACAAGAGTTAAACAATTAGCAATAAGCAATGCAAAAGACAGAGCACAGGACAGTTAATTCTCTAACGTTGACACCCTTGCCCCAAAGAAGGGAATTACTGTTAAAAAGTATGTGGTGTGGTTTTTTGTTCATTTGTTTTGTTTTTAAGGTTTTTACGTCTTTCACCTTTGGCTATTTTGTAATAAATACATACCTTCTTGCATAAACCTATTTGGGTAAGGATGATTCTCAGAACACGCCGTTTTCCTTTCAGCAGCTGTTGGGTGTTGAGTGACATACAAGGCACACCTCGAAGTGTTCTGTACAGCATTTTATTGATGTACAAAATAGCCTGTTCACCATTCAAAAACGTAATCTGCATAGTAAGAGTGTCTCTTATCCCTATTTACAGAGAAGGTTTTTAGTGCAAAAAAACATGAATTCCATCCCAGCCCACCCCTTCTCACGCACAATTGTACCAGTCTTGTTCCATGCCAGCTGGGGGTAATTTGGCTATATTTTGGGCCTCCAGCCATTAATGAACTGCATTATCTTCTTCACCTGCAGTTTGCTCAGTTTGAAATCCTCAGAGAGGATTTCTTCTGTCAGCTGCACGAGCAAATTCCCATCAATCTTTTCCGTGACAAAGAATGATATGACATCTTCGGACAAGCCGATGAACCGCAAAGACTTAGACACTTCTTCAATCGACAGCCCCGAGAGGTCAGCTGGTGGCTGCCATGGGGACCCATCGCCGCAAGACCTGGGGGCCAGCTGGAGATGGAGCGGAGAGGAGAAGGGATAGGGGACAGAGAAGAGGTCCTGCATGCCCTTTGGAGCGAAATACTGGTCTTCAGAGAGGTCTGCTGACCCAGACTTGGGGTCTTCCTCAGCACCATCGATTTTCAGAGGCAAAGGGGAGGTGTCAGAGGTGGCGCCCTCGTCCACTGCTTTGGGGGCCCGTGGCGGTAAGGCCGGGCACGAGACACTCTGCTTGGCCGTGCCAGCTGCCAGGGCTTTGTTATCAGTGCTCTCCAGCGAGTAGCTTGCTGACTTGGGACAACCAGGGACGTTGCTGGCAGGCTCTGGGCTGACCACGCCAGCTTCCAGCTGGCTGGGGAGGAGCTCACAGCCATCGAAATCCAAAGGTGCCGGGCAGTTTCTCTTTGGTGTGCCTGGCGCCTTTTGCCTGGGATAACTGTAGCTCCTGCTCGGATCCAACAGAAAATCATTTCGAGTCTGGCTCTCCGAGGCCCCTGTATAATGGTTGGGCCACGAGAGTCTGGAGGAAAGAGCTTCAGCTGAAGGGCTTCCAAAGGGGGACTTCAGGTCCATGGACTCCGCTTTCATCCGGGTGCACGGATAGCAGGACACAGGAGCACTTTCCGATGGGCTGGTCTCACTTTTAGTCACGCTGCTTAAAAGCAAACACACAAACATGTCAGGGAGAGACAGAAGCCAAATTCCCCAGCCTCTTACCATCGTAGCCACAGATGATACTTCTAATTAGAAAAGCGGGTAGGAAAAAAGATTTTACTATGAATTCAATGTATGCACTAAGTAAGTACCCAGCTTCCTACAGTCTTAGCACACATATGGTACTTCTAATTAGAAAAGCAGGTAGGAAAATACACTTCTTATATGAATTCAATAAAGTACCCACTAACCTCATTAAAAGGTGTTGGGTTTTTTTTTAATCTTTAATAAAATATATTGGTAATTTTGTATATGGATAGTGCAACGATTTAAAATGCTATAGTGGTAATTTTATAAATACACGTGTGTGTATGTATATAACATATATAGATATAGATATAGATAAAGATAGATATACACACGAATATATATATATATATAAATAAATAAGTAGTTGTTTCTATGTATCTTTAAGTCAGAAGCTACCCACAGTTAACCTCCAGCAGATTTTCAGAGGCAGTATATTTCACGGGCGGAGACTGCCCAGCTTTCTCCTGTGGAGCAGCTTATAGATTCAAATCATGTGCCTTCAGGCTGACAGCACAGCTCCTTATCTCTAGGCTACCAGAGCTCTCACTATTTAAATAGAATATAAATACATGTATTTTATGTATAATATTATCTATCTATCTATCTATCTATCTATCTATCTATCTATCTATCTAATTTGAGAAACTAACAAATTTTTGTCCATTAAATTAATTAGCCAAAGTCTGGATCTTTATGATGAAAAAAAATTCTGAAGCCATGCTTGGGCTCAGCACCAACAAATGCCAGATTGATTAGTGATGTCTGCAGGAGACAAGTGCTGAGTCAAAAGGTAGTAAGTAGCAGACAGGTGCCTCACGCTGCCAGCCGGATGCTACAGTGACATGACTACATCATTACCATCCACTACTCTATTTACATCAGTAAGTCTCCAGGAGGAGAGAAGCTCCCAAATCAAATGTGTATGTTTACCCAGGTTCACGGCTAACTCAGTGACATTAGCATAGAGGCCTAAATGTCCAGAAGACCAAAAATAACATGCTCGAAATGTCAAGATCCCACCTAAGGCTGGGCCATCAGCTCTGGGTGCCCTATTTTAAAAGCAACAGTGAAACCAGAGTATGCTCCACAGTAGGTAATGAGGCTAATGAATGAGGGGTCAGACAGCGATGCCAAGAGAAACAGAGGACTGGACTGAGACTGTTTCTTTTGGAAAAGTGAAGACTTACATCACAGCAGACTTCAAATTTTCATGGGGTGTCAAAGAGAAGAAGGGCAGACCTAGCTTTGTTTTCCTAGACGTAAGGAACCGTTCAAAGTTATGTCCGGAGAGATTTCAACTCACTTTTATGAAGGATTTATTAAAAATAATTATTAGCATTGGCAAATGGAATGAGCTTCACTGCAGAAGAAGGAGCCCTCACAACACTGGAAGGACTTGGACAGAAGTGAACAGCTACCTGAACATGATGGTCAAGAAGGGATTCCTCTACCAGCTGGAAGTTCAGAGGACCCTTCCAACCGCAGGTCCTCGTGGAAGGTGGTGTCTATCAGCTTGTACTGGTGTCAAAGCAGAAAGCTCTGGAGGCTGCTCCGTGAGCATCAATGGCTCAAGAGGTGTTTCCAAGAGAACACAGCGAGCCTTACTCAGTGCATTCCTCCCAGATTCTGGCTGTGTCTTTTCTTAAGACTCTTTCATCCTAGCTTAAAGCCAGCTAAGGCCCCTATCATGGCATTCTAGTAAAACTGCCTTTAAAAGAACACCCCCAAAACAAAACCACTTGTTCTCACCCCCTGCTCTGCCTAAGTTCTGGCCACATTGTGGATGTTCTTAAGAACCTGTGAAGTGGCTGAGGGGGAGGACCTCACTGGGGGGAGACCTGGCGTGAAGACTTACATGTTGTGCAGCCCTGAAGAATAGTAGGACAGGGTGGGGCTGGGAGAGCGGGTCTGCTGTCGCGCTGGCTTGGCTGTGCGAGGAGGGATGGAGGGACTTGTGGACAAAGGCTTTGCGCTTCGGGGCGGAACAGGCGGGGCGTTCAGGAGCCGGCATTCTTCCCTGACCTGGCGCAAAAAAGAACACCCTGGGTTAGCAACGGGCGACAGTGCCGCTTGGGGCCAAGTCACTGCTCTCAAACAGGCAGAGAAAGGGGAGTGAGCAAGAAGATCAGAGCAAATGAGAAGGATGGAAAACACCAGAGGCCGCCAGAGAGAAAAACTGGGCACCCAAAAAATACTCGCTGGGACAGGCTGAGTTTGAAAGGCACTGCTTGGTGAATGTGAGCTATGGCTGAAGTTTATCAAGTTATACAAGCCTTTACAATGTCTTGAGCTAAAAGCTAATGAAATGTGAGGACTTCCAAACTGTGTTCAGTGGGAAAAGGCTATCAAACATCACCACCTCTCTGTCCTGAGGATTCAGTGACCTTCTCCTACAGAGCTGCATTTATTCACTGTGCACATTAGTGCCATCAGAGCAAAACCTTGGCTACATACAGGTTCTCCACAGAATTGCTCTGGTTTAAGTTCCTTCTGAAGCTGTGGTTTCTCAAGGGCAAATGGAATTGTGCAGATCTTGTTAAAGTGGAGAGGTCTGGAGAGGTGTACAGGATCCCAGAGACATTCTCAATTTCTCCCAAGCTCCTAGTGAAACTGAGGTAGCTGGTCCCTGGAGTACGGCCAGGGAGCAAGGCTAAATACAGGATGAGAAATGCCGCCGCCTTCCAAACCCCAAATCAGTTCTTTTTCTAAGAGCTGCTCTGTCTCTCTCACTCTCTCTTCCTATTCACTCTGGAAAGGATTAAGGAAACCCCGGCCTTCCACCAGCTGCTCCTGGTTTGTTTTTCACCTACCAGACACATTCAGACAACTGTTCAAGTTCATTTCTCATGTACTTCTCTGTGTCGGGCAGCAGGGGGCAGGTTAGACCAGGTTCTACCCTGCTACCCCAGAATGAAAACTCATTGAGCACCAGGCAAAAATAGAACCAAGTCTATGCATTGACGCATCTTTGTCTCCTTTTAAGACATGTCCCCATCAGTGTTTCACCTCTGCCTTCGACACCTTTCTATCCGGGCAATCACACAGCAAGTTGCTGTTAGCTCTGGGGTGATGTTTGCCTTCAATAAAATAATAAAGGTTCACATTATATCGCAGTTGCAGCATCTACCACCTACGCTATAGGCAGCCTCCAACTGGCTTCCCAGTCCTGGTTTACATGCCAAAGAAAACCAGACGCAAAGCCATGTGATTATGAGGACCAGCAGCCCTCGGTTCTGTGCGAAATAGAGGCAATGTAAAAGGCCTCACCTGTTCCATTCCTTCCTGGGGCTGGGATCCTTCCCAGAGGCTCAAAGGCCTGGTGACTGTGACTCATTGGATTAGAAAGAAAAAGTGTTTCATCTGGAGAAGCCCTTTAAGCTACAATAAGATCCTTAGAACACTGGTGAGTTGGTTGGTTTTTTTTTTTGTTTTTAAAAACCTTCCACCATGGCTCCAGGCACTCTCTTTTGGAAATTTCTGGTTAATGTAACTTTTCCATCCTCAATGGAAGAAGAACAAAAACCACCTCATTGCCTTCGGGTGGGAACTGAGTCACAGCTGACCCTCCGCTGGGTTTCCAAGGCTTGTATATCACCTGGCAGGAAGGCAGGAAGAGACCACTCATCTTTCCCTGGGGGAGGCTCTAGTGGATTTGAACCTGCAGATGTACGTTTGGGTTAGCAGCGCAGCTTCCTACGGACTCCACCAAGGAGCTGTGGGGGAGCAGCGGGTGACTGAATAAACAGCACATCTGGGAGCGAGGAGGCTTGGGTGATGCAAACTCTGTCACTGTCACTGAATCGGAATAAATTCAGAACTGACCACCTGGTTTCTGGTGTCTGTGAATCACACAGGAAGAGACTGCCTATCTTTGTCCTGAGGAGCTATTGGTGGATTCGAACCAATATGCTATCAGAGCTTTCAGATGTTTGATAAGGAGGTAGAGGAGAGCTCAAGGGGCCCCAGCAGAGACTGGACAGCACTGTGGGAGCTTCTTCTCTTAAGAAGCTGAGAAGTAACTAGAACACTGAAGGTCCAGCTGGGTCACCCACTCCTTGGCTTGGGGGGTATAGACTGTGTCATCTCTTGCCCCCTGCTGTTTTACTAAATTGTATAGCAGCTGGATGCGTTTCTTTCCTTTCTCATGGAACATCTATGAACCTTGGATGGGTGGGCGGAATTTGGTTTTAAATGTTCTTCGTTCCATTTAAGATTGTAGTTAATAGGAATCACAGAAAACTGGAGAATGACACATCTGTCAGTCACGTTTTTAATTTTTAAAATGAACATTGAGTCCTCAAACCTTGGAGTAGGGTGAGGTAATAAGGGAAACACAGCTATCTTGAATTCAGTTTAGAATTTCTAGATTTTGTAATCAGTCATTAAAAGTTCCATTAGGAAGACACAATTGAAATGTAAGATATAGTATTGCCAAAATGTCAATGGCAGCGTGGGATTTCAAATCATGGTTTGGTGAAGTCTTGGAATTTCTAGTTGAATGAGACCCAGGAGAAACCCTCTTCCTGCTGCTTTAACCACACTAAGGCTCAGACACCACTCAGAGGGGGATTGTCTATCACCTTCCATAACTAAACTAAAGGGCTTCCTTAAAGTTTTTATAGGGATGGGGACAGTGATAGGGAAACCCAGGCAACCGAAGGTCACCGGGTGTGGTGAGGAGGTAAATTGTAGCCTAAGAGGGCAGTCACATGCTAATGAGTATGAAAGGATTTTTAAAAGCCACTCCCTCCAAAAAAAAAAAAAAAAAAAGAGTTCACTACTCATTCATAGTCTCAACAAAACCTTGAAACCAAATTCAAAACACGAAATACACTCCTTAATATTGTGGTGGCCCAATGATAGGAAGCTGTGCTGCAATGCCGAAGGCACGCGGTTCAAATCCGCCAGTTGCTCTGCAGGAGCAGGATGGGCACTCTCCTCCTATGCTGTTTACTGCCTCTGAAGACCTGCTGGAGGGGCAGCTATGGGTCGGTTCCAACTTGATGGAACTAAACAACAACAACAACAATAAAAACAATCCCCACCTAAATGTCATTACCCAAACTTCGCAAGCTCTGGACTCATCTCAAGTAGCCATGAGAAATGACTATACAGTTTCTGAATCCTGCTAACACATACTGTTTATATTTGCTTATTTTTTATCCAGTTTTAACTAGGTTGGAAGCTGATTTGGTGGACTGTCATCAGTGTTCTTTTTACTACTATCCTGCAGATAGTAGACTTTGGAGATTTGTTGCTTCTGGCACAAATACCAGGTTAAGATGAATACAGCCAAAGGACATCTTTCTTTATTTCTATACTGATGCTTTAAGAATGTGCTTTTTATTTTTATAGCAAACTCGTTACTGACAGTCATCTGGGCTGGATGCTAATTTTTCTAAGTATCCTTCCATTAGCAGCTATTGGTGCCAGGATCTCTTCCTGACACACAACTCTACCATTTTGGGCATAGGATTAAAAAGGATCAGTATTTCTAAATTGGCAAACGTCTGTGGCTTTAATTTTCAGCACCCCAGAGAAAGTAATTACTATTCTCAAATGAAGATTGAATAAAATATCATGCCTGGAAGACGGGAACCCTACCATTAACTCCCAGTGCCGCATTTAAGATGGAACTTCATTGGCCAAAACAAAGGGGGAAGTTTTTTACTTGTGTTGTCAGTAAAAAAAACAACCCCCAGCAACAGTGCTGAGCAAGGGTTTTGGCATTTTCTTTCTCTCTTTTTTTTTAAAAAATATTTTACTACATCTTCGGTGGAAGTTTACTAAGAGAGTTAGGGCCTCAATTGACATTTTCCACACGAATTGTTCTATCACATTCACCACAATGTGTCAACACTCTTAATTGGGCTGTTTGTTTCCTTTTCAATACTCGAGTTTCCCTGTCCCCTTATCATCTCGCCTCTGCTTTTGAGGAAGGACTGACCTTTAGGTCTCATACTGATGGTTTTTAAGTAGGACATCAGTCTTAACTGATGTGTACATTGACCCTGTTATAAACCGAAGGAAGGACTTTGGTGCCAGGAGCGTCTTTGCAAACACCTAAACTAGTCATAACCAGGAATGACTTACAGTTAGGCAAAGGTCATGAATAATCTGCAAGGACTGGTAATACCCATCTTAAAAGAGACTGCTATGACATAGTTCACCAACATTATTATCTTCATCCTAGTGAAGTGAGTATGTCTGGGGTCTCAAAAACGATTCCTAATAGCCATCTAAGACACATCAACAGGTCTTGACTATGCAGGAGCAAAAGAGTAAGAAAGTAACCAAAAATTCAGTTGTTGTTGTTAAGCGCCATCGAGGCCTAGATGACTCATAGCGACCCTATGAACGAAAGACCTGAGCACTGGTTTTGTGTACTTTGTGTCTCTTTGCTATTTAGCTAGAAGGTGGTCTGAGGAGACAGGCTTGGCTATTGGTTTAGGATGCCTCAAAATGGTAGTCTGAGAGTTCTCTGTCCTCTACTTTTAGAGTTTGTTTGACTTTTTTTTTAAAAAGAAAAATAATTAGAAGTATTCATATATTCCCCATCTTCCACCTGGAACCAGGTACTTGGGTCCCACTGAGAACAGCCAGTCGTGGTGGCTGGGCACCATTTAGTTCTTCTCTGATCTCAGGGGACATGAGGCTGTGGTTTTTGTAGATTTTTTTTTTTGCACTTGTTTAAGTGGTTTTTTGTCAAATATTCTTCTAAGTGGTATAGCACTGGTCTGTCCATTTGTTGCACAGAGGTAACTTGTGGTTGCTGTGATACTAAACACTGTGACACTGCTGTGTCAAATGCAATAATGGTTACCCATGGTGGACAGTGTTTGGTGGAGCTCCCTGATTAAAACAAGCTTGGAAGCAGGAGTGGTATCCACTTCCAAAATGGCTTGCCTCCAGAAACTCTACGAACAGTGCTCAGGTCTTTAGTTTATAGGGTCTCTAGGAGTCGTCTATGACTTGATGGCACTTAACAACAACAACTGAATTTTTGGTTACTTTCTTACTCTTTTGCTCCTGCAAAGTCAAGACCTGTTGATGTGTCTTAGATGGTTACTAGGAATCTTTTTTTGGGACCCCAGACATACTCACTTCACTAGGATGAAGACCATAATGTTGGTGAACAACGTCAATCCTTGCAGATTATTCATGACCTTTGTCTAACTGTAAGTCATTCCTGGTTATGACTAGTTTAGGTGTTTGCAAAGACGCTCCTGGCACCAAAGTCCTTCGGTTTATAACAGGGTCAATGCACACAGATGGATTCAGGTGGTACTGGGGCGAGCCAACTCCAGTTTGTTGTCACAATCTTGCTTCATGAGAAATTCTCTGCTATAAAGCTTTTCTTCCTGGTTGTTATACTTGTCGTTTAATCTTTCCTTTTATCTTTGCTACTTTACAGCAAGTCTTTCCCTTTTCTAAAATAGTCAATGAATTCCTTCTTATTTAATACTTAAAAACTCAGTGTTGTGTTGTCAGGACCAAATCATCGTCTATCATCAATTGGGTTTTGAGGCTGTAAACTATGTGGAAGGAGACTCCCCATCTTTCTTCTGAGGAGCAGCTAGTGGATTCGAACTACCTCCATAGGGATGTCACCACAACCCTTTAGAATTAGGATACCAGTGATCTCTAAATCACCACAATCCTGAGGTGAATGCAGCTCTCCTTGGTATTCATACAGTGGATTGCTAACCCCAGAACTAAACACAAACTTCATCTACTGAAAGATGAAAATGATAAATTGTTCTTTTGAGAACTGCCATTTTTTTTTAAGTCTAGTAAGCAAATTTGAATTCTTAGTGGAAAAGCATTGCACTGCCAACCCAAAGGTATGTGGTTTGAATCCACTGGCTGCTCTGCAGGAGAAGGACAGGCAATTTCCTACTGTGCAATTTACTGCCTCTGAAAACTCACTGGAGGGTCAGCTATGAGTCATTCTGACTTGACAGCACTCAACTCTGATAAATGTCTATAGTTGTAGAGGGGCTTCAGGACTTTTGTTCATAGGGTCACTATGAGTCATGCTCGACTCAAAGGTAATCAACAATAACAATACTCAAATGGTTATCATTCAGCACAATGGAACAATCTGTAAATGGGCAAACAGCTAGGATTACAGGCATCATCCACTTCTACTGTCCCAAGGACTATAAAGAACATAGCTTTCTGTTTTCCTCATTCAACATTTATTTCATTGTTTACTTGTTTTCTCCCATGTTAATTCCCTTTTGTTCATTTGTTTACTCAACTAGTACTAAGTACATGGAAATGAGTAGCCCATGGAAATAGCTGTGAGGGAGGGAGATAAACACATAATCAAGATATGAACTGTTTGATGTTAACAGAAGTATGTTCACGTATCTGTAGAAGCACCATGGATGCATTCATGGGCAGGAGAAGAAAAACAGTCACAGAAAATTTCACTGGGAAAGGCTTGAGCAAGAACGAATGATGAGGATACAACAGTCAGGGGTATGAATGAACAACCAGAGAGAGAAACTGGCCAGAAGACTTAGATGGTGAGACAAATAATTCTTGCATTTATCAGATGGAAGTTTGAAAAAACAGTTTGGGAGAAACTAGGGTTCAGCTTTGAAATCACCAACTTTGAGCTGGATGTCCTCTAGGTAGATCGATGCTGGGGTAAAGGCCGCACTGAGACCCCAGGTAAGAAGAAAGGAAGGTTGAACTCCTAAGGGCAAATGAGGAGACAAAGGAAGAACCAGGGTTTACCACTCCCAGAGCAGGAGGATCTCCAAGGAGTGGTGTCAAGGAAGCTGAGGCCGGGAGGGCTGCAGATGGGCAACAGCGTCAGAGATGTCCGGTAGTCAGAGGTTCACTGAATGTGACAGTCGGCAGGTGACTGAACAGCTGAGGCTTGAGACAAGGGAGGGGAGCAGAAGCTACATTCTAGTGAGTCGATGACAGATCAGGAGGTGAGAGGAAGAGCAGATTCAAGAACATTGACTGCAGAGGAAGAAAAAAGGCTTATTAGAAAGGTTATTAGAAAGGGATGCTGGATTGAAGGAAGCAAGCTCTTCCTTCCTTCCTTCCTTCCTTCCTTCCTTCCTTCCTTCCTTCCTTCCTTCCTTCCTTCCTTTCTTCCTTTTTCTAAGTGTGGAAAATGTATACATGATGTATGCATGTGGAAATAGGCTGCTGGTCTGAGCTCTACTGTGTAAGAAGAGGTAGGACAGAACTCCACTGTTCCATCCACTACTCTCTGCCTTAGAACACCACCACTGGTCACATGAAGTCACTATTCATTGCTTAGCTCACATAAAAGCAGCTACCATTGGAATACATTATTTTGGAAAGCTTCACGTTTCTAAGTAGGCATGGTCGACCAAACCAGAACTCAACTCCAGTCTTTGGTTTAAATCAAACACGCTATAGAACGAGACAATGTTCTTTATTTACAGAATTCTGTCTACAAAGTCTAATTTGATTTCTTCACTCTTGGGGATAGGCGTGTAAGCTTCCTTTCCCCACCATATTCTCTTCTGGTCTAACTCCGTTTATGTTAAGAGAGAGGTGAGCATAAGGTAAAGTAACTAAGATATGAGAAAAAGATATGTGACTTCTTATTATAACTACATTAGAAAATACCATCTATGAAAATTTGTTATTAGTACAAAGCTCACTACTGTAAGGTTAGAAAAAAGGTTGAAAACAGGTATTTGCTATTGACAGTTGTCACTTAGACAATTTCAACTCTGAGTTTCTCAAGGAGAAAGAATTCAAATCGTATAAACAACAGGAAATTACACACATTACCTGTGAACTAATTTCTAACTCTCTTTCTCAAACAATTCCTAGAGGTTAAAAGAATGGAAGAAACACAAGAGTCTATGATTTTTTTTTTTTTTTTACTTCCAAGAAGACTATGTAACATATCAGTACTGTCCCCTTAGGCTTTGCCAACCCTATTGTCTGTAGAACAATCAGGTGGGTTAAAAACTGCTACCTTTCTGTTAGTAGCTGAAGGCTTCACTGTTGCGCTATCAGGGCTTCTTTTTTTGGGGAAAATACAATGATGGTGCTCGTTAGGGGTTGTTGTTAAGTGTCACTGAGTTGAGCATAACTCACTGCGACCCTATGAACAAAAGACCCTGAACCCTGTTCTGTAACTATTGTAGTTTCTTTAAATTCACAGAGTTTCCAGAGGCATGTTGGTTAGGAAGTGGATGCCACTCCTGCTTCCAAATCTCTCTTAATCTGGGAGCTCTCCACCAAACACTGTCCACCATCACAGCAAACCCAGGTTACCTGAGTAAGCAAATCGACAGACCAGTGCTGTGTGGCTTAGAAGAAAATTCCTCTGAAATATAATAACACTACGCCTGAGGGCCGCCTGAGGAACTGACTTTTAAATATAAAGGCCCTCCACCAGGTCCTGTTGACTTTAAACAAGAGGCTTAAATAAAAAGAACCACCAACTAAACAGTCCACACCTTACCCTCAACCAAAACAAGAGAGCCTACCTTTCAGAATCTAATCGCTTCACCCATTAGCATCCAAATTGGAGACTTAGGGCCCAACCTGTAAATACACAGGCCCTTCTCCAGGTCCTGTTAACTTGAAATAAGAGGCTTAAATTAAAAAAGGCTATGAAACCTCATCTTATGTACTTAGGGCATGTTGTAAAAAGGGCCCAGTCCTTGGAAAAACATGCTGGAAATCTAGGTCAGAGAAAGAGAGGCGGTCCCTCCACAAGACGGATTGACATGGCGACAGGAACAATGGGTTCAGGTGTGAGGAGATCATGTGGATGGTACAAGAACAGGCAAGGCTCCCAGGTGTTCTCCGTGGGGTCCCAAGAGTCCTGGTTGACTCTCCAGCACCTGACAAGCGTACAGAATGTCTTCCTTTCTTGGGACTTCCTACTTTTCTCCCACAGAAGAAATGATGCTTTCGGACCCCTTGTTAACTAGACTATTGAGACAATTTTGTTGCTGTCGTGTACCGTCAAGTCGAAACCAACCCATAGCTGACCCTCCAAAGTGTTTTCAGAGTCAGTAAATCCTATGTGAGGAGACTGCCCATTTTGTCTCACAGAGCAGCTGGTGGATCCGAACTGCATGTTTTTGGGAGAGCAGCACAGCTCCTTACCACTAGGCCACCAGAGCCCACCTAGAGACAACTTTAGGAAAGGTAAACGGGACATTCACTTTGACATATATTTTTGCTTTACCATCATCCTTAGATATTTTTTTGGGAAAGAAATTAATTTCAGAGCAGTACTTGCTCAGCTCTTAAATACAACGCAGAGATCACAGAGATCTGAAGGTACCAAGCCTCCTTGTTGACACAGTTTGAAATCTGTCACAAGCACCTGTCCCAAAGAACAAACAGCTTGGAATGTGGGTGATTACCAGGGTCACAGTGGAATATGCCAGCAGGTAAGGACAGTAATAATCATTCAGAAAGGAGACATATTCTACATGAGCCTGACCTCGAAGTGGATTCACCTTTACCATTCGTTTTCGTCTCTAAAAAGGCCAATTCAAGATCATGTCAGTGATCCAAAGAAAAGAGTTTTGTAACAAGCTTCCCTGAACTTTGTAACTTTGCCTTCACGGCCTGCCCTCTGCCCTGTACTAAACATTCCTTCCCACACTCCTTCTCCCAGATAACAAAATCAGAACAGCCGTAAGAAATCTTATTTATAAAGGGGCTTTTATACTAAGTTCATAACCCTGTCACAATAGCTATCGGTGGCCATTTCCAGGCAAACTGAAGTGAAAAGTTTTATAGTGGCAGAGCAGTGATACAGTTAACCTCTATTTGATTAAGTATGGGGAGGGCAGCTGTGATTTACAGTCAAAATCCTGACTCTCAGATGCACACTCTTCTCGCTCCAGTTTTATATACTAAAGGGAAGGCCCCCAAGCCAGACTCGTCTCTGAAACGCCTCTCACATCCATGCCTCTGGCAAAGGAGGCCAGGGGGGAGAGCGGGCGGTCAGTCCCTAGGCAAGAGGGGCAAGTGGCCTGAAAAGAAGTTCTTGTTCATATTCGAGGGGCTTCTATGGATGCAGAAGACAGTGCCACAGAGGCAGAGATGAAGGAGTTGTCTGGGGCAGAAGTACTATAAATGACTGGTACAATTAGAGTGTGTTATCATCTCCGTCTAAACAGAATTTTGTATAAATGGCAAGTATAAGCACAGATATGAAACACAAACGGTTGACAGAATATTATGAATTATTCTTACAAATATTCAGAATTCTAACATGCATGGAAAGAAGAAGGGGTAAAATTCTGGGCCTGTATGATTTCATTGAATAATAATCCCACATGAAACCAAAGGCAACTGGCTTCAAAACTACCAAAACAATAATAAATTAGTCATTATTTCAATTAGTTAATGGGAACATAGATATGGTTTGCCTACAGAGAAGACGCGTTCTTCAAAAATTGTGATTAAAATTAATTAAATGGCAGATGCCCCAGGAGACTTCGCTGATTAGTAGAATAACTGGTAAATCTTTTTTTTTTTTTAATATGTGTGTATGGAGGACAATCTTTTTTGTACCTGTGAGTATAAATATAGTAGGTTTACTTAAGAAAAATCTTTCTTTAACGTCTTTCTCTAATACTAATATTTTATAGAGGAGGAAAACATTCAAAGAGAAAAAACAAAATAGAGTAAAATAAATTCACACAAAAAGTAAATTCTAATAGTTACTCCACTCAGTTTATAAAGAAGTATTCTGTAATAACACATTCTTCATTGGGCGGCCATGTGTTTCTCAAGGTAACCACATGCAGGTTTGTGAGGTCTGGCAAGATTATTCTGGCCATGCCCTGGTTATTCAGAAACATAAGGGGACTCTAGTGGCCTAGTGGTAAAGGAATTGTGCTGCCAATGAGAAGGTATGTGGTTCAAATCTATTAGCTGCTCCATGGGAGAAGGACACTCAGCTAGTGTGATTTATTGCCACCGAAGGGTCAGTGATGGGTTGGTTCTCACTTGACAGGAAACATCAACAACATTTCTCCAGTGGATTGGAAGGCAATTTCTCCAGTAGATTGGAGATGGTGATGATGGCACAGGATAGGACAGGGTTCAGTTCTGTTGTTTATGGAGTTGCTGTAAGTTGTGCATGACTTGACAGCACCTAACAACCACAATAAGGAAATTTCTTAGCTATAATTTCATGTGTGTGTGGGGGTGTGTGTGTTTCACTTATTCTTTATTCACATTGTGTTTCATACAATCATTCCCATGCATTGTTGTTGTTAAGTGCCATCAAGTCATAGACAACTCATACATGAACGAAAGACCTGAATACTTGTACAACTTTTATAATTTCTCTAAATTCACAGTTTCCAGAGGCAAGCTATTTACGGCAGTAGATGCCACTCCTGCTTCCAAGCCCGTTTTAATCTGGGTGCCTCACCAAACACTGTCCACCATGGGTAACCATTACCACATTTGACACATAGTATCACAGTGTTCAGCATCACTATGTTTTAGAAAATTAATCACCATTGGACTATATTCATCATTACCCTATCTTTTCAGCCCCCTCTAGCTCTTTCCCCTTTCTTTTATCCCTTCCTTCCACCCACCAAGTGTGCAACCCTGTGATTTTTGCCTCTACCCATCCTCACTTGTCTGTTCCCATCCCTTCCACCCTTGGGTCCCCCTTCCATGGTTTTCTGGTTATCTTTCTAATTTTATAGAAGTATGCTGGGAATGTTCACTTTTTTTCACTGCACCTTCTAAGCAACTCCTGCCTTTTCCCAGGCACTCAAGTCTGCAGAACCCTCTAATTTCTCCATTAAAAGATGATCAATTATTAGGAACCACAAGGTGCTTAGGATTTCAGGAGCTCTGCCAGTTTCACTCCACAGCTGGGCTATCGTAACATCTGTCCTGTCGAGCAGACAGTTTTTTAGTCAGACGAAAAGGATGTTTTGTTCTTTTAAAACCTAGGTCCTAAAGACCTAGCAAAATCAAACTATGGCATGTACTTTCGTGCCTTGGGGTAGGGGCGGGGTGCAGATGGTTGACACGTGGGGTCACCATGAAGCAGAATCAACTTGAAGACACTAACATCACCACCATCATGGGCTTTTGGGATGTTAGGGTGACTGCTGGTCCTGGGCATTGCTCAGTGGGTGTGTGAGGGCATCCCACTTGCCTCTGGGGAAGGGTCTCTTCAGCTGAAGAGGATGACTCCTTCTCCATTTATCAGTCAAGAAGGAACAGAGGGAGAAAAAAAATCTCCTGAATATTGCCTTCTGCTTGACCCAAACTGAAAGACATCTCAGAGTAAGTTATTGTTGCTCTTTATTGAATGGTGACCGAGTGCCAGAGAAAAGTGCCAAGTACTTGTACAGTGCAATAATGCAATGGAGAAGGTGTAACTATGCCCGCAGGAGCAGGCGCTGGGAGCTCAACTCTTTTTTCTCAAGGTATGGAGCTCCTAAGCAGCTGAGTGAGGACTCAAACCCAAGCACAGCTCTGCCACGCAATGCCATGGCGCCTCTGATAACTTATTCACAGCACGGAGCACACACATCACCTGTCTCCTGGATTCCAGGATCACTGAGAAGCGAAATAATGACTCCCAGGATGCTGTGCACATCCTTCCAATTCCTCATCAATTTTTCAGCCTGTCTGAGGTAGGTCCAGAAGGCCCAACTCACATCTCCAGCATAAAACTGGCTTTCTGACCACCCACTAGATTGCTACTGTTGTTAGATGCCATTGAGTCGACTGCAATTCATAGCCATTCCATGAACAAGAGCGTGGAACTATGTCTAGTCCTGTGCCATTGTCATAATTTCTGTCATGCTTGAGCCCCGTCTCAGTCACTGTGTTGATCTTTCTGGTTGCGGGCCTTCCCAGCATGGTATCTTTTTTCAATCTGGCATGAAAATCATACTTAAGTCTTATTCCCCTTCCATCCCCAGATACTAGTAAGAAAAAGTATGCTTTACCAAACGAACTTTATAGATGATAGTTTTGCCCTAATAACAATCAATATATAGAAATCTAATAACTCAATCCCTCCAATAAGGTTGGCTCAGGATAGAGAAAGCTTCAGAGCTGTTGTACACGGGGTCGCTATGAGTCGCAGGCGGCTCGACGGCACTTAACACACACACATACACACACATACATACACACACACACACACACACACACACACACACACACACACACACACACACACTGTTTCTCATATGCCATAAGGTATGCTAGTCTCCACAAAGGTTAAAATTTTTTTTCACAGAAATTCACAAAAGACTGGGTTGACAGCAGTGCTTCCTAACCGAAAGTTCCTTTTATTTTCTCTCCACAAATTTCAGAAAGTGCTGTGATGATAGCTACTTGCTGGGAGAAACCAGCCTTTCTCTCTGATATTCAGCCCAATGGAGGGTACTGATTCCTGGGTTCTGGGGCCTTCTGACCACTGACTAGGTTCTGGGGTTCCCTGGCAGGATCCCTGGCATAAGTGAGCTCAGAAGTCAAAATAATCACAGAACTTCATGCAATCTGAAGTTTTCCTATCCTTGCTCCCCCACCTGGCAGAATTGCTACATCAAGTGCTAAGTGTACCAAGAGTGAAGAACGGCTTTATCATCCGGTGAAGAGCTTCTGATCGGCCCCACAAGCTAGTTTGCATTTTTAGGATGCGGTTTGGGAAGGACTGAGGTGCACGGATGCGGAAGATGGGAGGAGTGTAGCACATAGAATACCTAAGAAGGAGAAAGACAATGCTCACTCTGTTTTGTTTTTTTCACTCTGGGGTGAGAGCACAAACATGGATCACAACCAAAGACCCCGAAGCCAGAAGTGAAGACTAAAAGAATTCAAAGGTAGAGAACTTCAAAATATGACTGTCAAACAGCAACTGAATCTCTAGCTCTTAAGATGATTGTACTGAGCTCAGTCCATTCACCAATGGCCAGAATTGCTGTTCTGACCACAAAAGACACTCTTTTCTGGATCTTTATTCATTCCTTGAACACTTGCTATTTGCAAGAACCTGGCAGGAGCCAGCACCTTCCCAGACACTCTTTAGCTGGCGTTCCCTAAAAGCATGCTGCCATCTTCAATCGTCTGGCTGGATAACTGTTAGGCACACGGCTAGCCTCTGTCCCAGGGCTCACTCCACTCCAAATATCCAGAGAAGAAGTTTTATTTAATTCTGTGGGAGCCCTTGAATATATGCCTTATTGAAGTCCCCCTTTGAAAATTACAAGCTGAAGCCACATCTAACAGCTATGACGTTCTCTGGATCCCATGCACATCCTAAAAATGGAAAATTCTTTTCATGGTCACAGAACTAATAAAAAAATATGACTTCATATGAAATGCCTCAACTTTTATTTTCTCCCCCCACCCCCGAGTGTGTGTATGTATGTGTATTAGGAAATTAAATGACCTCAGATGTTTATGAAAAAGGTCTTTATGTTTATAGTGTTCTATAAACACTGGACATGCTCTGAAGAGATTCTTTTACATCACAAGAAATGATAGTTTCTTGAGGGCCACAGCCCTCCTCTCTCCTGTGAGATTTGCTTTTAATTTCAAATTTAACTCTAGCTTTTCTAGCCCTCCCCCCGCCCCCTTCCAGTAGCAGGGTCAAAATTGGGCTCTTAAATATTTATGTTCTTCCTCGTTTTTCCTTAGCTACAGGAAAAAAAAACCAAACAAAAAAACCAAGTGCTGGTTTCCTGCCCCTAGTGGTTATATAAATGACTCGTGGGTGTGACCATCTTACATGAGTCACTCAGTCAGTCAACAAACAGCCCTACTATGAGCTAGGAAGGGTCAAAGAATTCTGGAAAAGCTGAAGTGGTCTCATTCCTATGAAAGACCACAGGCCCAATCTTCACGTAGCCACACACGTAAAGCGGAGCAGGGAACACTCTGAAATGGCCTCAAGTCCCTGCTAGGAGAACTAGCCCTTCACTTTCTACCTGGTCCTCAAGGAACTGTCTGACATTAACACAATGGCTGCAGATTCTAATTCCACCAAGATTTGCCTCTGCACCTCCTGCGTACAGTGCGGCTGGGAGTGTGTGTGTCCTTGGACCCTGGGATACCTTGCCAGGAGCAGGGCTGAGTCTAGGGCCTGAAGTTGCTGTGAGCTCCTATGTTTTGGGACAAACTGGAAGAATTGTGTTTCTTCTCTGGTATGTTCTGCAGCCATGAAAACTCTTTTTATGGGCAAATGAACCTGCTTCATGATGGCCACTGGCTCTGCCATCTGATGTTCAGGGCTGTCTGTGATCAGGCTCTGGCCTCTGAACCACTCTGCCTTCTCCAATCAGCCTCACTGAACATGTTTAAAGCAGATGTGCTCACAGCTGTCCCAGCCTCCAGCCCCACTGCTCATGCAACCGTGTCTGGACATCCTTCCTCCTCACCTCTCCGCTATTCCAAATCCTGAATAATATCCTCTAAAGCTTATTAGAAATGTCACAACCTCTACAAAGGCATCTCTTATTTCTCCCTGCAAACACAAAGTCTCTTTCTTCTCTGAATTCCCACAGCCATTATCTGTCTACATCTTGTTTATCTACATTTGGATTTGAGTCATCTCTCTTTATTTGTTCTCATCTGTATAAATCGAAGAGGTGCCAGTAGTCAGGGTTTGGGTCTAGCTGCTGGTCGTATTTCTACCATCTAGTCTAGGACCTCCTGGCGTCTAGATTGGATGTGTGCTCCACTCCTCAGGGCTCCAGGGAATTATTAGGGGACAGACAGTGGGGATACAGAAAACAGGCAGGAAAGGCAAGGAGACATCTTCTCCCAAATTTGTACTTCACATATAGTTTCTGATCTGAATGTGTCTGTATACTGGGATTCATGCGGACATTTCGATAGTTCTTAAAGGGGTCTGCTGGGGCAAGGGGGGGAAAAAGGAATGTATTGAAAGATATATTGTCAAATAAAGGCAGAGAATGACACCCCAGTCCTCTACCACTGTCTCCCTTAGATGTAATGAAACCGCATGCTCAAAAATGAGTGTCAAAAGTTTTGAGTGGCTGTCAATCAAAGAACATAGTGAAAACAGAGTGTCTTGTCCTGGTCTTGTATTTTTCTACTAGAATTTGACAGAAGCCTCCTCAACCCCTCAATGGGTTATGCTTTTGGAATTAAAATGATGCCATCTAGACACATCTGTGTGCATGTGTGGGGAGTGTACATGTGAACGTGCCCCATATGCTTGGAAGTCAATGTAGTTTTGGGGTCCAGAAAAGGGTCATGAGTGATGCTGATGCCTCCTGACATTCACTCTGCTGCTTCAACCTCCGCATCACTGTAAATAGCACTAACATTCCTTCTCTCGCTCAGGTTAAAAATCGAATTCATCACTAAATATTTCGAGGGTCTACCTTAAAACATTCTGAAGTACTTTCTTTTCCCTGTGGCTGCTACTATCAGGTACTGTAGCCCAAGGAACTGTTACTTCATACCTACCTGCCTGGTCTCTGGCTTTACCCTCTTCCTCCTTCTAAACAATAGGAGCAATGGTGGGGGTGGGGGTGGGGGTTATGTGCCATCAGGTTGGAAGTGACTCATAGCTGACCCTCCAGCAGGTTTTCAGAGGCTGTGAAGTGCACTGTGAATTGTCCATTTCTTTCTCATTAAGCAGTTAGTGGATTTGAACCTCTAGCCTTTGTACTGGCAGCACAACTCTTTACTTACTAGACCACCAGAGCTTCCCATACACATAGTAATGTTTAAACTTCTCTTGCTAGAAGCTCTCAGTGTTTCTCATCAAATGTAGACTAAAATCTCTAATCAGTAAAAAAGAATGGAGCAAGCCTTTCTGTATCATTCCAAATTGTGAAATTATGCAGGTTCTGATATGCTAGTTAGGGGGTTTCCCTTTGCTCAAGAGAACTGTGAATGACTGAGCAGAGGGAAGAAAGACTGGCAGAGGACCCAAGAAATAGCAATGACTTACTGCTTCAGATTTGGGAGGCACTGGAGGTGGAGGTAGGGCGATATCAGAAGACTTCACTGCTGCTCCCAGAGGCCCAGGGATGGGAAGAGGAGAAGGGCCACATTTGGACCGGACAGAGCTTCTGAAGTTATCACACCTGCTCTTCTCGCTCAGGGAGCGTGTGAGTGGCTGATGGCTAGGCTTGCCTTCATCCAGCCACAGCTCCTCGTATGGAAGCTCCGACTTCCCAGGGATGCCTGTTGGCTCATCACCAGCTTCTGGGAAAAGGTAGTCGCTTCCACTATCACCGGAGTCCTGGTAGGGCAGGATGTCATTAGGGAAGGGGGCCCACTCTCCGCCCAGGTCTCTGCAGCCATGCAGGTTCACCTCGCTGTTGCCATGGAGATTGTTGCCATACACACAGACCGAGAGCCGGTGGAAGGACTGGGTGAGCTCATCGCGGGCATAGCTGAGGGAGTTGGGCACATGGTTGTGGCCGGAACACCGGCTCTTCTTGGGGCTCTTGCAGTCCTCATTCCAGTCCGTCTTCACATCCCGGACTGCTCGGGAATACTCATCGATGTCGAACTGCTCTTGGCAGATACCCAGCCAGTGATGGACCAGCGGCTCAGGCCAACCCTCACCCTTCACCAGGTGCTCCGGGAGGCTGAACTTGGGAACGGTCAAGTGCAAAGGGAAGTGCATGGGGAGGATCTTGTTGTTACGCAGCACGCAGCAAACCACCACCGTCTTGGTCTGGATGTTCACGAACTTGTAGCGGTGCCCCTCACGGATGAAGTGGAGGTCGTAGGGGTTTCTTGGCGGGGGGCTCGGCACGGTCACATTCACAGGCAGCCGGGTCTTCTCCACAATGTTGCGGATGGTGTGCTCACCCTCCTGCATCTGAAGCTCCAGGGGACTGCGGGTGCTGAACCTGCCCTTGCACTGGAACGGGAGGCTGATGCTCTCGTTGGTCCGGTGGTTCATGCAGATGAGGCAGGGCATCTTGCCTTTCCCTAGCTTGCTGATGGAGTTCAGCTTCCCGATCTTCTTGAAGATGGTGTTGAGTCTGGACTTCTCCTTGAAGGTCTTTGCATACAGGATCTCCGCCTGCCCCATCAGTGTGAGCTCGTCCCCCGTGCACAAGGTGATGTTGTACACTTCAGTGTCTTCATTGCATTCACCTGAAGCAACCTACGAAATGAGGAGAAAAAGAAATTCCCATTTTAGGTTCAGAACCTTCAGTCTATTCATACAAATGCACAAGAAGGTTGCCAGGAAGACAACCAGGAAAACGCTGTTCTATTTTAATACCAAATTTAAACTCCATTTCTAATATTCACATGGCTGATAAGGAATTCTGGTGGACTAGTAGTAAGAAGCTGTACTGCAATCCTGAAGGTACATCGGTCGAGGCCACCAACTGCTCAGTGGGAGAAGGATGGGCAATCTCCTCCCATGCAATTAACCGCCTCTGAAAACCCACCAGAGGGTCAGCTATGGGTCGGTTCTGACTCTATGATACACAACAACAACAACAATAGCAAGGAGCTCTGGTGGCTTAGTGAATAGGGAGTTGTGTTGCCAACCCAAAGGTTTGTGGTTCAAATCCACCAGCTGCTCCGCAGGGGAAAGGTGAGCCATCATCTCTTATGTGATTCACAGCCTCTGAAAACCTGCTGGAGGGTCAGCCTTGAGCCAGTTTCCACTCAGCAGGAAGAAGAAATCCTTTCTGTCTGAGATACTAGCTTAGATTTCAAAGAATAAGGTCCCTCTTCCTCCTCAGAGACAAAAAGAATCTATGTTCATTAACAACTATTGGGAAGCATGGAGAGAGAGAAAAACCAGCACTCAAGACTCAAAAACACTGTTGTTCCTGTTGCGTTCACCACCTAATTGTGGTGACTTCACGTATAAGGGAACGGAATGTTGCCCAGTCCTATGACATCCCCATCATTAGCTGCAGTGCAAACTACTGCTGCCTCATAGGGTTTTATTGGCTGCTTCTTTCCCCCCCTTCTTCGTCTTAGTCTATAGATCTGCTGAAACCATCATATCAACAAGCGGACAACTAATGACTGACAGGAGGTGGCTGTGCCTCAAGTGCACTGGCTGGGAACTGAACCCAGGTCTCGTGAACAGAAGGCAAGCATTGTTGCAATGACCCACCGATGCCCTCGATTCCTAGATGGCCATGTCTTTATTCCTACATATGTAGTTTATCCCATGGGTAATTATTTGGGAGATGAATATGATAATTTCCATTTTCCAGTTCTAAATAATTTTTCATAAATACTACTGTAAAAAAGACTTTGATTTAATATTTTACTACGTTCCTTCATGTTAGAATTGGAAGAAGCAATTTTAAAAACTTTAATTTCTTTCCTGTTATTTTATTTTCCAAATAGTTCCTGTCTTTGGGGTACTAGGTATTTGATATACTAGCAATCTTAAGAGACAAAATTTGAAATATTGTATTAGAGATACAAAACCTGAAAATAATCTATGCAATCCTAACATGACATCTCTAATAATTTTGAAAGGGAAAAAAACAAATGAAACTTATCAAATCTTGGAGATATATACAGTTATCTAAGTTTCTAATTATAGCTTATCTATCTATCCACTCATCATCATAAAGTCTGATTCTGAACTCATATATCCCAATACATATGAATATACCAATAAACTGACAGGTTTTAAAAAACTGTTTGGCAATTACAAATAATGCTGCCATACAACATTCTTCTAGGTTGTGTAACCCTGCTATGTCCACTTGCTGTACACAGGTAACTTGTGGTTGCTGTGATGCTAAACACTGTGACACTGATGAGTCAAATGCGAGAATAGTTCCCCATGGTGGACAGTGTTTGGTGAAGCTCTCCGATTAAAGCGAGCTTGGAAGCAGGAGTGGCATCCACTTCCATAACAGTTTGCCTCTGGAAACTCTATGAACCTGGAGAAAGGACGAAAGTTATACAGGAGGTGTCCAGGACTTTCGTTCATAGGGTCGCTATGAGTCACCTGCGACTCAATGGCACTTAACAACAACAACAACACTGCCATACATATTTAAATAAAGTTCAATCAAAATTTATAAATGTACTTTAAAAACATAATATATGTATTTCCTATTGTGCTTCATTGATTTATAAATCCTAATGGAGGGACGGTCCTTGGAGGAGGACATCATGCTTGGAAGGGTGAAGGGACAGTGCAGGAGAGGAAGACCCTGGATGAGATGGACTGATAGAGGAACTGAGGCAAGGAGGGTAGATGAGCCAGTGAGTCTGGCCCAGGACAAGGCAGGTTTCAGAGCTGTTATACCCAGGGTCACCATCAGTCGCAGGTGACTTGACATCACATAACAACAACAATGGTTCTACTGGCACTGCTGGCCTAGTGTTAAGAAACTGCACTGCAACCTCAAAGGCGGGCAGTTTGAATCTACCAGCTGCTCTGCAGGAGAAGGATGGACAATCTCCTCCTGTGTGATTTACTGTCTCTGAAAACCCACTGGAGGGTCAGCTATTGGTCGGCTCTGACTCGATGGTACAACAATAACAACAAAAACAATGGTTCTACTAGAACTTTGGGAAAACCCAGGTCCTCAGACCCTTGGTAGGTTTACTTCATATGTCTATGTGGAGTTCTGTTGGCCTAATGAGTAAGAAGTTGTGCTGCACACCCAAAGGCAGGTGGTTTGAATCCAGCATCTTACTGGTATTTAAGCTGGTTCTTCTTTATGGAGCGCTTGCTGCTGATTTCTCAGCGCTGACTATGCTTTGTTATGATTTTTATGTCTCATTATCTTACTGTAATAGATTACTTGTCATAGTCCTTCCCTTCCAAATGGATTCCTATGATTCCAAGGTAACCATCTCTTAGTAAATGATAGAAATTTTATATTTATTTACATTTATTTTTTTTATGTAGAGTTTTCAGTCTTTAGCCCCACTAGAATGGTGGCAGTAGTACATGGGAGGGTTCCTGTGTTTTTCTGAATTTTAATCTACATCATCAACTTTAATATAAACTGTGAGAAATTTTGTTGGTTTGAGACACACCCTTTATTATGTTAGTAATATTTCTTTCGAATAGCAGTTTTTAAAAGTCCCTATCAAGAAATTAAAATGTTTAAGATAAAATGTTATTTTCTATTGACAAGATGCTCTGGTGGTCTAGTGGTAGAGTTGGGCTGCCAATGGCAGCACAAAATTGTTTTAATGGCAAGTCAGAGCACTACAACTTAAAGTCCATGTGGTGTGATTAGGTTAAGTGTTGTCTTTATATCTACCTATCCATTAAGAAAACAAAGGCCTCAGTGTAAGTATTTTCAAAGTATTCACCTTGCCTTAGTAGAGATTCTGGACTTCTGTAGTATTATACACTTAGAAAATAAAGAAATTGAATAAACTAGATAACTTTGATATTTCACTTGTTAAGGTTGTTGGGACTTTATATCCACGCTGTGCACATTTATGGATTCAATCAACCATGAATCGAAAATGTTGTGTGTGTGTGGGTGTGTGTATTAAGCAACTGAGTGGTCAAAGCAACCTTTCAATGGCTAATTTTACATTGCATTAGGTAAAAGAAGTAATCTAGAGATGACTTCATTATACAAGAAGGCGTGCACAGGTTATGTGCAAATTTTATTCTATTATATATAAATGACATGCGTATTCACAGATTTTGGTTATCTGCGGAAGGTCTTAGGTCCAATTTCTCTTAGGTACCAAGAGATGACTGTAATTTCAGACTTACAGAAAAGTTATAAATGTGGCACAGAGTGTTCGTCTAGAATATGGTTCACTCACTTCTGGTTAACATCTTACAAAAGCATGGTATATTTATCAAAGCTAAGAAATTAAAGTCAGGACAACACTATTTAATAAAACAACAAGATTTGAGCAGCTTTCCCCCACTAATGTCCTTTTCCTGTTTCAGGATCAAATGAGGATACCACATTGTATTTTGTTCTCTAATCTGTGGACTTTGACTTATGTACTTTTAACTTGTTAGTTAAATTTGTGTCTTCTAGGCTGCAACAGTTCCTGATGCATCTTCAAGGATATGAACATGTACGGCTAAGCACAACTGATAACAGTGCATCTAAATTCCAAAATCAATCTCCGTAATAGTATATGTGTTTCCTACTGCCAAAGGGGCCCTTTAGAGTAGTGAGAGATCTTCACCCTGAAACCTACAGTGTCCCTTTTCAGCAAGAAGTAGCTAAGAGAATATGCCGTTCCCAACTGGACAATTAAAACAGACTTTCCAAGGGGTGGGGGGAAAGAGGAACGAACTGGGGAGGAGGATAGAGAAAATACTGCAACAATGAATGAATGGAAACCCAAAATCTCTGTAAAGCTTCATTAAAATTAATAAAATTTAATAAAAAAAGATTATAATAATTTTTTTCTCTCTCGAGTGAGCGCAATGTCCTTATAAAGATTCATTTGTTATTAACTCTAACTTTTGGGTTACTCCTAGGCCTTTTGCTTATCATAACATTTAGTTCAAGTTATAACTGTACAGATCAAGGGTCAGCAAGGGGCTGTGGTCCAAATCTGATCTGCCATCTAGTTTTGTAAAGAAAGTTTTATTGGAAGGTATACATTCCAATTTGTTTATGTTTACTTTGTGGCTATTTTCATGCTACAGTGTAAAAAAAATAGAGATTGTATGGACTGTAAAACTTAAAATGTGTGCTAATTTCTGGTTGGTATACATGAAGGGTATGAGCCAGCCAATGGCCTTTTACAAAGTGAATTGGGGGAGGGAGAAGGCAGGAAAATGTGCATCAATGAATGACCGAAAACCCAACGTTTCTGTAAACTGTCATTCAAACAGTGTAAAATAAAATAAAATAAAACCCCAAACCAACAATGAGCTCAAGTACATCAGTGAGGATGGCACAGGATAGGGCAAGGTTCAGATTGGTTTTTGTTGTTGTTATGCGCCATCAAGTCTCCTGCGACTCATACTGACTCTATGTACAACAGCCTTAAACCTTGCTCAATACTGTGCCAATCTTGTTGTCTCTGACACACCTTATCCTCATTTCCCTAGTCACTGGATCAATCCACCTCATCGAGGGTCTTCCTCTCCTGCACTTCCACCTTCCCAAGCATGACATCCCTATCCAAGGACTGATCCTACCTTGCAACATGTCCAAAGTATGTCAGATGAAGCATCAGAATCCTTGCCTCCAAGGAACAGCCTGGCTTCACCTTCTCCAAGACAAACTTGTTTGTTTTCCTAGCAGTCTATGGTACATTCAATATTTTTTTTCTATAGCACCACAGCTCAAAGGCATCAATTCTCCTTCTATCATCCGCAGTCATTTTCTGGCTTTCTGATGCATAGAAAGTAACTGCAAAGACCATAGCCTGTATCAGGTGCATCTTAGTCTCCAGAGTAACATCATTGCTCTTCAGTACTTTGGAGAGGTCTCTGACAGCAGACTTTCCCAATGCAATTCATCTTTTAATTTCCTGGCTGCTGATACCAAGAGTGTTGATTGTAGAGCCAAGCAAACTGAAGCTTTTCTTCTTCTTCACATTGGTTTCTAAATATCCATCAGGTACTATTTTCAATCCCAAACCACTCCTAAAGCATTATCCTTCCTTCTGTACCAAAGAAATATTCAAGTTTTAATTGAATATGTTATCCCAGAATAAAACAAATGCTGGAATAGAGTCTGAAAAAATCATTAACCCTATCCCAAAGGAAGTGAACATATTGAAATGATTTAGAATATACTGTTTGGGTATAGACTAATCTCTAAAATGTTCAGTTGCATTGCTACACTTCCTTTTTACGGGAACTCGGCAAAAAACCTTGGCAATTCATCCATCTGGATCATGACTGAGACAGAGATGCTGAGAGAAAGGGTTTGTGTGAGATTTGAGGAAACACACACACATGCACACACACCTTACAAAGTCCTTACAGCTAACATAAGGAACAAAAAGTGCCTCATAAAAAAGAAAAAAGAAAAAATAGCACACTCTCTAGTTCTGTCCCCTGAAAACTATATTTTAAACATCTTTTCAGATTTACCTTTAAAAGAGTTTGGAAAAGAAAAAAAATTACAGACCTAGTAAAGTCCTGCAAAGTGAATAAATTGAAAGAGGACATCCATCGAGCTTGTGGGCCTTCTTCTACTTTCAGAAGGTGGACGTAAATCAGACACATCGTGCACAGAGTAACAAACCAAAATATGCCACCATAAATGTCACACTATCTGGGCACAGTCAATAGTTTTGTCTACATATTCGTGTATGCGTGCACTTCAGAAAGTTGTTACTCCTTCTCCTATTCATAAAAATGCATAACATATGGGAGTACAATCTGTAATTCTGGTGCTTCCAACTCTGATGTCATCATTAATGCTAGCAATTAGCCCTGCTTAAATGACGAGGTCGTAGCTGTACTGGGCGGCTTTGCGGTCACTGTTGGGGACAGATGAAGAATCTCATAAATACATGCTCGTCCTTTGGCAGCCGAACCTAACAGTCTCCTTGGGTTTCTACAGATGTGATTTATTTGTAATATTTCCTTCCTTTAAAAAGGATTTTTTTTTAAATGGCAAGAGAAACAATGTGTTCTAAGTGCTTCAGTATGTGTGCCTGGTTAACATTTTCCGTTTCAATGTTTCCTGAAAGGAAGTAATTCAAAGTGTGTTATCTAAACAATCCTAATAGGTCTAATCTAGGAAATGATCTGAGTTTTACAGCTCCTGATACCAATAAGAATTAACACTCCATGGTTGAGCAATGGCATCCTGGTGGTATAGTAGCTAATGTGCTTGGCTGCTAACTGGAAGGTCGGTAGTTCAGGTTCACCAGTGTCTTAGGTGGAGAAAGATGTGGCAGTTTGCTTTTATAAAGTTACAGCCTTAGAAATATGGGACATCCCTCTATCCTACATGACTACATTAAGTCAATGACTCAATGAGTGAGAACTGATTCAAAGCCAATGGGGATTTGGGAAACACATCATTTTAAAACACGGATAGAAATTTTACCCACATCACACATTGATTCCTTCTGCAGGCTCCTTCTCTGTCACTAGAAGACTGCACGTTACTATAATAACAAACACAAGAAGGGGTTTCTTTTCTGAACTACCAAGATAGAAGCTAGGGACCATATTTCAATGTAAAAATGGGAGTTGTGACTGAGATATACCTTCTAAAACAAACATTAAAATACCAGAATCACCATGACATACTACCTTATGGGACAAATCTAAGATGGTAAATACATGCGGAACCATGCATATTTTTTTATGTGCATATTCTTTTTTTTATTATTATTAAATTTTATTAGTTTCAATGCTGGGCTTTCACTCCTTCATTGCCGCACCATTCTCTCCACCCTCCTCCCCAGTTTGTTCTTCTTCCCTGCGATCCGAATGTCTGTTTTAATTGTCCAATTGCCACAGTGCTTGTCAAAGTCAGTTCTGATTAATCTCCTTTGTCGGTGTGTCCTTTGCCATTTCCTATCACTCCTCCCTGAGATAGACTTCACCCTGATTCATAAGGAAAAGGGGATGGCGTATTCTCTTAGCTACTTCCTGCTGAAAAGGGACGCTGTGGGTTTCAAGGGGAAGATCTTCTCTCACTACTCTAAAGGGCCCCTTTGGCAGTAGGAAACACATAGACTATTATGGAGATTGATTTTGGAATTTAGATGCACTCATTGATTGTGCTTGGCCGTACATGTTCATATCCTTGAAGATGTATCAGGAACCATGCATATTAACATGCTTTTACATTCTAAATAGAAACTAGGATCAGAAAATTATAGGAAGAAAAATTAAGCACAGGGGTACAACCAGGATCATTCTTGAATTCTTCCAGTGCCAGCCTCTCAAGGCCTTATCAATGGGTGTTCTGTGAAGATGAATATAAAAAAAGGAACATGACACATGTTTAACTACTTTATCTCCAGAAATAAGATGTAATCTAACCAGCTGGCAGACGGCAGCAATCTTGACTCCCTTAGTACTTTTGCAGAAGACAATTTTGGAAAGGGTAACTAATACGTTAGGAAAAAAGGCACATGGATTCTCTCATATCCATGACTTGGGTGGAGGGTGGGTGGGGGGTGCAGAATGGCTGACTGCTGGGAACATGGAAACTGAAAAATAAGCCTCAAAAGTCAACAAAAATGCCCCCTTCCCCAATCTGTGGGCTTTCTTTCATCCTATTGGAGAAAGATTTTGAGGCACACAGAGATTTGATTTTTAGAAGTTCCCATTTATTTTATCCTTTCCAAGTTGTACATTTTTGGGTATACTTGCAAGTCTATTTCTACTCTGACTGTTGTTGTTATTACGTGCCATTGAGTCATCTGTGACTCATAGCAATCCTATGCACACTCGCTCTGAACTCTGTTCTGTGCTACGCCGACCTCATCATCTCAAACACACTCACCCCCATTACCCCAGCCACTGAGTCAATCAATTTCATTCAGGGTCTTCCCAGAGCTTCTAAATTTGTTCCTATTTTGTCCCTTTATGAACTTTAGGGTTTTGCATTTTACCCCTAGGTCTCTGACCCACCTTGAGTTGGTTTTTGTGTATGGTGTGAGATGTGGGTTCTGTTTCAGTTTTCTGAAGGTAAATGTCCTGTTTTTCTAGCACCCTATGTTAAAGAGGTTGCTGTTTCCACATTTAATGGGTTTTGCTACCTTGTCAAACATCAACTGACTGAAGGTTGATTTCTGGATTCTTGATACTATTCCATTGATCTATGTGTCTGTTGTCGTACCAATAACATGCTGTTTTTATTACTAGAGCAGTGTCAGTAGGTTTTGCGATCAGACAGTGAGATGCCTCCTGTTTCATTTTTGTTTCTCAGTAAAGGTTTACTTATGCTGAGCCTCCTTCCTTTCCAAATGAAATTGGAATTTGACTTTTCTCTAACTCCTGGAAGAATGACCTTGGTTATCTGTATTGGGATTGTACTGGCCCTGTAGATGGCTTTTGGTACAATGTTCTGGCTGTCTATCCATGAACAGGGAATAGTTTTTCATTTGGTTAGGCAATGACATTGTAGACAAGAGTCTTGTAACTAAAAATGACAGAACACTATAGGCCCCCAGAAGAAAAAGAGTGATAAACCAATTACAAAAAGGGGGAAAACCATGAAAAGATTCCTCACACAGGATAACACTCAAATGACCAAGAAACACATGAGGAAATGTTCAAAATCACTAACAATTAGGGAGATGCCAAGCAAACCAACAATGAGATACCATCACTCCAGCAGCAATAGCAAAGTTTAATGACACAGTGAACAATAAATGTTGGAGAGGATGTGGAGAGAATGGAACTCTAATGCACAGTTGGTGGGATTGTAAAATGGTACAACCGCCTTAGTGGTTGTATAGCTGAACATACAAATCCCATATGACCTAGATATTCCACTCTAGGAATATACCCAGAGGAAATCAGAACTGAGACATGAATGCAGATATGTACACGTAAGTTCATAGTAGTGTTATTCACAGTGATAAGAAAATGGAAACAGCACAAATGGCCCTCAACAAATTAACAGATTAAAAAACTGGTACATCCACACAATGAAACACCCTGCAGCATTAAGGAATAATTTTGGCAGCATTAAGGAATAATTTTGTAAAATACTGTATAGCAGAGGAGAATCTAGAGAGCATTATGTTGACTGAAAGAACTTGGTCACATAAGGACAATCCTATTATAGATCACTATTGTGAAAACAGGAGAATAACTAATCAAGATACATATTAAAGTTCAAAAGAGGAAGGAGAAGATGAGGAGGGGGCAGAAAAAGGGAAAGAGGGGAATCACTAGGATAGCAGAGATTGTGGGTGTAGGAGAGGTGAAGGAATGGGAAAGGTTTAGTGGGGACTTGAAAAAATGGGGTGAGAAGAGGCTCAGATCAATGGTAATTAATGATATAAATAAATATATAAAAACAAAGTACATGTACAAAACATGATAGATAAAATGACTGTATGTAAATCAATAAAAAAATTATAAAAAACAACAAAGTTCAACAAATCTTATTTACACAAATCTTACTAAGCAGAACTATCTTTTATTTATCAGGGATACCTTTTAAACCAATACAGTAGAACTCATCATACTATTTCAAGAAACCATTCATGAATTCAACTCTAGTCTTGTGTTCCTGTTGTGATTTAATACTCTGGTGATATTTCTAAGGGACTGATTTTAGTAGACACTATCTAATTAGATAATGCTTTTTAATTACATGTGCATCTGAGAGCTGTCAGTCGATAAAGATGACAGAAGAATTGATGCCTTTGAGTTGTGGCACTGGAGAAGAGTATTAAATAGCCCATGAACTCACTATAGAACAAACAAGCATGTCTTGGAGAGGGTGTAGCCGAGGTGTTCCTTAGAGGTAAGAGTGGTGAAATTTTGTCTCATGTACTTTGGGACAGTCCTTGGAAAAAGACATCATGGAGAAGCGGAATGTCAATGAATGGACTGCCGCTGTGACTTTAACAATGGGCTCACGTGTGGCAGAGATGGTGAGGATGGCACAGGATAGGGCAGGGTTCAGATTCATTATTCACAGGGTCACTATGAGTTGTGGATGACTTGATGGCACTCAACAATAACAACAATCCAATTAGTAACTCCACTCATGATGATGGAGAGAAAACATTAAATTAATGCTTACGCTTTTATTTTTTAGAAGATTCCTGGCATTCTATTCTGACATGATGTAAGATTAAAAAATCTGTGCATATAGCATTTGTAAAACTGCCAAATCCTATGTGTTAGGCAAGAGTTTAATAAATGGGAAAAAAAAGAAGGATTTTTGGCTAGGTATTGTTCAACACATAGTAAGTGAACATGTTTATTTAGTTCTTTTAACAAATATGAATTAGTTTTACAAAATCTTGAGTTCACAAACAATGTTACAGAGCATAAAGATGACTGGATTAAATTAGAACACCTGGGTCCTAGACAAGGTTTTTGTTATTAAGGCATTTTGTGGCTAATTCAGCTAATATACCTGTATCTTACTTAGTTTCTGTACTTTTATTAAATAGGGCAAGGCTGTTTCTAAAGGTCTTTTCTAGATACACTATTTGATGATTACAAAGACTTAATATTACACTTCCTATTTTTGCTGGAGTGGCATGCATCCACTTCCGTAAATAGCTTGCCTCTGGAAACCCTATGAACCTGGAAAAAGGACGGCACTTAACAACATAGAGTGAGACCAGCTTGGCCAATGGACAGAAAGGATGCTACCAAGCCAAAGGTGGGTGACTCTAATCCATGGCCACCGGTTTTTAATTGTTTTTGGTCAAACATTCTTCTAGGTTGTATAGCCCTGGTGTGTCCACTTGCCATACAGAGGTAACTTGTGGTCACTGTAAAGCTGAACACTGTGACAATGATGTGTCAAATATGATAATGGTTACCCAATGCGGACAGTGTGGGGTGGAGCTCCCCAATTAAAAGAAGCTTGGAAGCGGGAGAGGCATCCATTTCCATAATAGCTTGCCTCTGGAAACCCTATGAACCTGGAGAGAGAATGAAAGTCACACCAAGTGTTGAGGACTTTTGTTCATAGGGTTGGTATGAGTGGTCTACGACTCGACAGCACTTAACAACAACAACAACAACAACAACAACAACAACAACTTTCTTGTTGGATTATTTATAATATTTAAATTCTTTTCCTCATTGCCAGGTTTTAGTACCGAGAAACTTGACCATCACTTCAGGTCTCTCAATTTTATATACTTTCTCCCCCTATTAATAAAAGACAGTTTTGAAATTCCTCTCCCTACACTATAGCTGCATGCTGCAAGGCAGTGACTACCAAAAGCAAGTGACAAACTGAGTCATCGGGACTTGATGTGCAGGTGACAAGAGCTGTCAGCTCAAGCCTCTTTCCAGACTGAGCATGGAGGTTCTAAAGTGCTCTCCCCACTCCACAGAGGATTAGAATCTCATAGCTCCCACGTGGGCTATTTCTCCTAGTTAAGACAAGCAAACTTGCTATTCTGCCCCAAGGGAAATCTATGGGGGCACAGCAGAAAGCAAGCAAGGATTGCTTAAGTCCTTAAAGCAAAATTTCCTTAAAATAGCAACATTCTACTATCCAGATTAGGGATGGGACACCCTTAGACGTGAAGGCTTAGGTGTTAGTGCACAAAGCTTTGGGCTATGGCAGTGAACACAGGATGTCTCTTGTTTACTAAGAGTCAGCTCACTGGGGTCCAGTCAACAGCCACTAGTAGCTGAACCTCCAGCAGGTATTCTTTTTTTTTTTTTTAATTTTTATGGACCACTTCTTGCTGATCTTCTCTGTATCGTTCCAATTTTAGTACATGTGCTGCTGAAGCGAGCACACCAGCAAGTATTCTTGAGGCAGGTTCTCTCCTGCCTTACAGGAGAGCTGTAAACGACTCAATCCTAACTCAGGGCTGCCCATGCTTCGCACAGTTGTCACAGTAAAGCGACAGCCTCAAAAGTTACTCTGTCAGTTGTTTTTTTGATGGCATAAAATACATGTGTGGCAACGTCTATCATTACAACACTGGGTTTGAAATGGTGGAAGACATTTATAACACTTTGAATCTTCCAAAAAGGTCTGAGAAATAGATGATCCTTGAAGATAAAACCAAGACACTGAGTACCAAGCATTTGGGGGGGGGGAAGCGAAATAGCCAGTGGTAGAAATAAAGGTGGGGGGGACTCCCTTTAATTGTAATTTTATGTACTGATTCATGGTTTGACAAAATTTTTCTTACATGGAAAGATACGGATTTTAGACTTTGTGGGCTAAACAGTCTCTGATGCAACACTCAAGTCTGACAAGACTGAGATGTGAAAACCAAAATGCATCTGAGCCACTGCCAGATGCACGCGAAAGCAAACCTGTTTCTATTGAGTCAAGTATGAAAACACAGTGACCCCATGGCCTGTAAATCTTCACAGGAAGAATCTGCCCATCTTTCTGCCAAGGCCAAACCATCAACCTTCTGGTAAGTTGTTGTTGTTGAACACAACTCATAGCGACGCTATGAACAAAAGAGCTGAACCTAGTCTGGTCCTGTGCCATCCTCACACTTGTTGACACACAAAAGTCCTTTGCAGCAGTCACCATGTCAATCCACCTGGTTAAAGGTTTTCTCCTTCGCCAACCCTCCACCCTTCCCAGCATCATGTCCCTCTCCAAGGAATAGCACCTCCTAGCAACATGTCCAAAGTATGTGAGGTGAAGCCTCATTATTCTTGACTCCAAAGAGCACTCTCCAAGACATTATATGTTTGCTCTCTTGGCTGTCCATGGGATATTCAGTGCTCTTCTCAAACACCACGGTTCAAAGGCATCAATTCTTTTTCTGTCCTTCTTATTCATTGTTCAGGTCTTGGATGCATAGCTAATAATCGGAAAGATTATGGCCTGAAGCAGACACACCTTAGTCCTCAAACTGACATAACTCCTCAATGATTCGGAAAGATCCCAAACTGCAGATTTTCCCAGTGCAAAGCATCTCTCTATTTCCGGACTGCTTGTACCAAGGGTATTAATTGTGGATCCAAGCAGGATGAAGCTGTTGACAGTTTCAATCTCCTCTCTATCCATCATGACGCTGCCTATTAGTCCAGTGCTAAGAATATTTATTTTCTTTCTGACATATTATTCACTATGCCATCAGGGTTTCTTTACCAGATGTATGAAGGGCGACAAAAATCACTCCTGTCTGAAAGCAAAGGATGCAGCTGAGTAGCTTTAAGTAGAAATGCTATCTAGACAGGTAATGAACTACACATGTTTAGACTTTTCAACAAGTGCCAGATCTGTATGTTAAACTGTTTTCTCCATCTCTGCTTGAAGGTAGCTCTCCCTTCTCTTCCCTCCCCTCACCTGTCAATCTAGCCACGCACTCACCCACCCACTCACCCATCCATCCATCCATCCATCCATCCATCCATCCAACATTTGCCTCCCGTACTACACAGTGATCCCTATGCTGGCAGGGACCTGCATGATCACTATTTAACCCCAGGGTCTAGAACTGTATTGAACACAACTGGTGCTCAACATATTTGTTCTGAAAAAGTCACCACACAAGTATTAATTTCATGCAGTTAATCAATGATAGGGCAATCAGGTATATGATAGTTTAAGTATATTAAAACATCTTTTAAAGCTAATTTCATTTCAAGGGAATAGTACTTTCATTGTAGAGGAGATAGAACTCAAAGCTGATCATCCAGTTGGCTTTCAGAAGCTATAAATCAGACTGGAGCAGATAAGTCTTTCTCCAGCTGGTGGATTCATATAGTGAGAAAGGATTTGGGTTAGAAGAGTAGCTGCTGAGAGACTATGGCGCCAAAGCTTCCTTCAAGGTAATAGGAATGTTTCCTTTTAAAATAAATGTGTAAGGAGTAGGCAGACTACTTGATACAAATGAGGCTTATTTAATTCAAAGTTTGGTGCAGTCTTGGAAAAAAGACATCTAGGCTTCTTATTTTTTCAATATTTTTGCTCCATTCTGGTTTTTTTTTTTTTTTTTTTAACTATATAGACCACTGGACCAATTGGCAGCATCAGGATGGATGGTGAAGAGACTGAGATTATTCACAGCTTTAGTTTGCTTGGCTCCACAGTCAACACTCTCGGCACCAGTAGCCAGGAAATTAAAAGATGTATTGCGATGGGAAAGTCTGCTGTTAGGGACCTCTCCAAAGTACTGAAGAGCAATGGTGTCTCTCTGGAGACTAAGGTGCGCTTGATACAGGCCATGATCTTTGTTATCACTTGTTATGCATCAGAGAGTTGGACAGCGACTAAGGAGGATAGAAGGAGAATTGATGCCTTTGAGCTGTGGTACTGGAGAAGAGTATTGAGAATACCATGGACTGCTAGGAAAACAAACAGATTCATCCTGGAAAGGGTTAAACCGGGTGGCTCCCTGGAGGCAAGGATTCTGAGGCTCCGTCTAACATACTTTGGACATGTTGTAAGGAGGGACTGGTCCTTGGAGAGGGACATCATGCTTGGTAGGGTGGAGGGACAGCGCAGGAGGGGAAGGCCCTCTATGAGGTGGGGCACTTGGGATGGGTGTGTTGGAGACAGTGCGATTGGCACAGGACCGAGCAGAGTTTAGGGCTGTTGTATATAGGGTTGCTATGAGTCACAAGTGACTCAACAGCACATAACAACAAAAACAACATATAGTCATGGGTGTATTACCTCTTCTCTGTTCATATTTATTAGACTATATATAGTTTTGACTATTTATCAGCTTGAGATAGTGTTTATTCTTGCTGCTACTGCAGGATTGTGCATGCAATGGTGTTTACCTTTATTGACTGTATTTCCTGTGCCTCTCCTATTGACACTCTGCTATCTTATTATATATTGCCTTTCCCTTTATTTCTCTTGTCGCTGTTACTCATCTTAATACATATCTGTTTACTGTTTTTTACTGCCCTCTCCCTTCATTCCCATGCTTAGTATCTATCCATCCAAGAATGCTTTTTTTTGGTGGGTAAACCTTTCTTTAGCTTTGAATTATAGAGGACTGATAATATTTGCCCTTTTGTTACTTACTCTACTTAGCCTGGTCTTCTAGGCAAATCTATTCTTCATTATTCTTTAGTGTTGCATAGTGTTGTACCATTTGTATGTACCATGGTTTACCCATTCATCTGTTGACAGATGCTTCCATTATTTTCATTCCTTTGCTATTGCAAATAATGCTGCAGTGAACATGGGTGTGCATATACTGTTTGTGCCAAAGATTTTATTTCTCTATGATATATACCTAGTGGCTGTTCGTTCATAGGGTCGCTATGAGTCATCTACGACTCGACGGCATTAAATAACAATAACAATGACGACAACCAAGAGAGAGCTATGCTGGCCTAGTGGAAGGAAGCTGTGCTACCAAGCCGAAGGTGGGTGATTGTCATCTGTGGCCCTCGGCCAGGTTAAAATTGTCTTCCTGTCAAACATTCTTCTAGGTGGTATAGCACTGGTCTGTGCGTTGCTGTACAGAGGTAACTCGTGGTTGCTGTGAGCTGAAGCCTGTGACAGTGATGTGCCAATTGTGGTAATGGGCACCCATGGTGGACAGTGTTGGCTGGAGCTTCCCGACTAAATCAAGCCTGGAAGCAGGAGCGGCATCCATTTCCAAAATGGCTTGCCTCCTGAAGCTCTATGTATGAACAGTGCTCAGGCTGTTCGTTCATAGGGTCGCTATGAGTCGTCTAAGACTCGACGGCATTAAACAACAACAACAACATATACCTAGTAGTGGGATGACTGGAACAAATGATATTTCCATTTCCAACCTTTTTTTTTGTTTGTGAAACGAGTTCAGCAAAAATATATTGCGAGTAAAAGGTAGAAAATGGTAAAGAGAAGGGAAATGGAAAAAACATACAGAGTATCTTCCCAAAGCGCTGGTCGTGACCTAGTGCGTCCAGAAGCCAGTGCCGCAGAAGGGGCTGGGGCAGCAGCTCCGGAGGCTGCTGGCATCTAGGTCACATCGTGGGGGACGCCATTTCCAACTTTTTAAGGACGTACCAAACTGCTCTCCATAGTGATATTGCCATTCTTACTGTCCCACAGCTGTGTATGAATGTTTGGAGGTCTCTATGCACCCACCAGCATTTGTTGTTTCCTGCCTTATTGAACACTGCAATTGTTGCTGGGGTGAGATGACTATTGCTGGAATTTGCATTTCTCTAACAACTAAAGTGCACATTTCTTCACTCCTTTGTTTGGCTATCAAACATATGTTTTGGTAAAGTACTATTCCTCTCCACCGTCCTCTCCCCAATTTTTAACTGAGTTCTTTGCCTTTCATTGAAGTGTTAAGAGTTCTGAGATTTAGTAATTAGTCTGTTGTTAGGCATGTCGTTGACAAATACTGTTTAGTTTCCAAATCTACTGGTTCTCTATTTTGCTTTCTGGAGAAGTCTTTTGATAAACATCAAGATTTAGCTCTCAGAAAGTTCCAGTCATCTACTTTATCCTCTGTTGCTTTTTTGTTTTGTTATGCTTCCTAGAATATTTATCCTGAGTTGGCCCTCATCTTTTCTTTGATCATCTTTATATTTAGGTTTTACATTTAGGTGTTTGATCCATATTAAGGTTTTGGGTATCACTCTTTAATTGATTTATTTCAATTTGTACTTGTAAACACACAAAGATAATTCTTTATTTCAAATAATTACCATTGACTATCATTTCTTAATCTTATTTGTTTCTTCAACAAACAAGTTGTTGCTTGTTGGTCTAATGTATCCTGCACTTGAAGTAGAGGTAGAGGGGGAAATTTTCTAAGGTTTGAAATGTGCCCTGCTTTAAACAATTACTATCTGAATAATAGCTACATTTTTTTTTAATACGAAGCACCATTTTTCATTTTGTTTTACTTTTCCAGAGGAAACAGCAACCAAGCATCTTATTTTCTTACCTTCACTTAATGTGAGAGCATTAGGCACTGCAACACACATCCTAATACACTGAAATAAATTCTACTTCTAATCAAAGACAACTATGCAACACAGAGCTGGACAATGATTAGGAGGAGAATGATTCTGAAGCTTCATTTGACATACTTTAGACATGTTGCAAGGAGGGACCAGTCTTTGGAGAGAGACATCATGCTTGGGACAGTGTAGGAGGGGAAGACCCTGGATGAGATGGATTGATTCAGTGACTAGAGTAATGGGGGTAAGTGTGTCAGAGACAATAAGATTGGCACAGGATACAGCTGTCTTTAGGGCTGTTGTACATAAGGTCGCTATGAGTTGTAGGTGACTCGACGGCACGTAACAACAACAACAACAACAACAACACTAACAACAACAATCAAAGACAATGACTTCCAAATGATAGTTGTTCCAAATAGTATTGAGAAACCTTGGCCTATAATCCCTCAGTTTATTTAACTATTTGAGTATTCCTTTACTAAGAAATAGATGTCAATGTATTCCTGATATAAATTTCTTGAGATACTTATACCAATTCTTTGAATACAATTGAATAATGTCTTCATAGTGGAAGCTGGATATGTTTGCATTTTAAAACTTTAGAATTAATAACAGACTAAAGATATTAAACATTTATGTATGCACAGCCCAGGACTCAACCCAATGAATGAGCGGTATGGATGTTATATGTTTAGGTTCCATATTTCTATGTCTTTGACTTCTTAAATGACACTTTTTATATTTTTTGTTATTTTATTAATTTTAATGAACGTTTACTGAGACTTTGGATTTTCATTCATTCTTTTTTTTTGTGCTACCAAGATTTTTGTCATTTTATTATTTTGTAAAATAATTTTATTTTGTTGCTGTTGAGAATATGCACAACAAAACACACACTGATTGAAGTTTTTACATATACTATTTAAGTGTATTGATGACTTTCTTTTAGCTGTGCAACCGTTCTCACCGTATTTTTTCAGAGTTGCATTTTCAGTTATATAAATTCACTGTCCCCTAAGATTACTATGCAAGATTTCGAATTGTTGTTAATTTGGGATTTTCATTCATTCTTAAATGACATTTTTGTTACCAACATTCTAACATACTTGACATTGCTGTCAAGTCAGAACCAACTCACCCTCCAGTGTGCTTGAAGAGGCAAATCCCACAAGAGAAGACTGCCCATCTTTCTCCCTCTGAACAACTGGTGCACCAACCACTTGCCTTTGGCTTGACAGGGCAAGGACGTACCCACTACGCCAACAGAGTTCCACTGTCATGCTAATTTCTCACCACTGAAAAGTATTAACTTCCTAAACAACTTATTATCCCCTCCCCATCTAGATAATTCCAAATAGAAGTTTCAAGAGAGATTTTTAAATCATATCAAGACACTAACGGTATGATCTGATTAGCTTCTGGCCAATAAATCTTGCTTAGTTTAAAGATACACATGTTCTTACAAATTTTCACTGTAAGTGAATCAAGTTGTCTTGATGACTAATGTCCTGGGCCACTGCAGGAGTTAAAATGACAAATATTCTTGCAGATAGACACAATTTATGTAGCAGAGATCTGATAAAACATAAACATCACTCATCTTAATTAATAAAGGCAGGAGGCATCTGAATTTTTAGACTGGTGGAAAGATTAGCCACTAACATGGACAGAACTGCTTCTCCAATCAGGAGGCTGTCCTGGCACATCCCCCTTCCCGGGCAGGGGGCCGAGTGGCTGACTCACTTGGAGACTCACTGTTGCATTCTTGGGCTAGGATCCCATGCTGCCTATTTTCCACACAGCATGAATTTCTAAGAAAGTGGACCTTACTTCTTAAATGAATCCCTGATCTTGGGACATTTTTCAGAGAGCCCAACTTAACTGGACTTCATGAGGCAATGAAGTTACACAGAAAATCCTTTCAAGGTGAACACTTTCTAAACAGTTAGGGTAACGTGGGCGAGGCTGAAAGAAAACACAGTGGATCGGCACGAACTAGCTGGCAGCATGGATTCTCTGAACATAAAGTTCAGTCAGAGGAGCTTTCTCAATGTGTACAAGAGGATGGAACCGACCTTGAAGAACAACAAACCAAAGCACCATAGTATATGTTATTGTTGTTGTGTACCTTCGAGTCAGAGATGACTCACAGCTGACCCACCAGAGGGTTTTCAGAGGCAGATATCACACGGGAGGAGATGGCCCATCCTTCTCCTGTGGATTTGAACTGCATGCTATCAGGATTGCAGCACAGATTTTTTTTAACACCAGGCCACCACAGCTCCCTACTATGCTACTTAGCTTTTATTTAATGACCAATGAGTGACAAATACCTACTGGGCCTCGAATTTATCTGTGTATATTGAAATAATAGTCACAAGGACTGTCTGTGTCAGACAAGTATGTGCCTATTCCAAGGCACACACTCTTGGAGTAGAGTTTGGTTTTTTTAAAAATGTCTGTTATTACTTTTAACATCTGGATTTTTGCAGAGATTTGACATACAGTTATTAGGAGATAACGTCTCAACTGAAAAAAAAAAAAACCAACCAAAAAAAAAAAAAAACAAAACCCAACACTAAAACCAGCCAACCCCAAACTAAATGAACAAAAATTTGAAAGTCTTAATTTTGAACTCAGATATCAGTTTTAAATTTTAGCAAGTAAATCAAACAGCAACAAAAACACCCCGTATCCCAACTAATTAAACACTGGAAGTTGTCAATGAGTCCAGTCAGCTGTAACACAATGTAGTTTTTAAAAGATGGGCATTGCCACTGATGCTAGCCCACTGGGAAGACAGAACTCTTGAGGTAAAGATATGTCCTTAGAGACTTGAAAGTAAAACCATTTATTGAGGATAAATATTTGTTTCTTCTCGAGGTACCTTCACATTGAATGTTATTTCCTCCATGACGTACACGCGTTCAGGAAATGCCTTCGCCACCTCCTCCACACTGTTAAAGTATTGCACTGGTTCCTTTATATCTCGATCTTGCTCCAGCAGCTTGAATTGTCCTAAAAAACCAGGACAAACAGAGGAGGGGTGAGGTGTTTATGCTGGACAGCTGTCTCAGAGGCCATAATGTCCGCTCTCCTCTCCCACCATTCTCTATCAAAGCCCAGTGATCATTGCTATTTCGAAAATGTCACCACAGAAGAAGGTCTGCACAAACAAGAATATAAATTAAAAATTCCTTTCAAACGTAAAAGCAAATGTGTTTGTCTATTCCACCCAAGAGTTTATTACCAGAACTCTAAAATGAAACTGACGGAAGGCTGTCTAGTGATTTGATCTCAAAACAACCTAATTAACATTTCTCTGGTTGAAAATGGCACCTCAGTACACTGGTTTACATTGCGGCACTTCTCACAATAGTCAAAAGCTAGGAACAACCCAATAATCCATCGACAGAATTGATAAAGGGAATGTGGTGTATACAGACAATGGAATATTACTCAGTCATAAAGAGAAATGAAGTTCTGATATCTGCTGTAACAAGGAAGAAGTCTGAAAACATGTTGAAAGAAACAGTCATGATAGACAAATACTGTATTATCCCACGCACATACAAATAACCAAATGTACTAGTAGCCACCAACTCCCAGGGAGGGGTGGGAGGGTGAAAGAGAGCACCAATACTGGGAGGATGCCAAGTTTCTGAAAACATTTGGAGATGGGAGTCATTGCCATCCAGTATGACAGCCATGATCAAGGCCATAGAACTTGAGTGAAATGTGAACACGGTTGAGATAGGAATGTTTTGTTGGATGTATTTTTAATCCTATAAAAGTGACTCAAGTTTGATCATCACGACTCTCCATTGGGTTTCCAAGGCTGTAAATCTTTGAGAGGAGAATGAACATCTTTCTCCCAAGAGGAGGCTAGTGCACTTGTAGTACACTGGTGGTCTAGTGGCAAGAACATGCACTGAAATCCCAAAGGCAAGTGGTTCAAATCCCTCAGATGCTCCTCAGGAGAAGGATAGGCAATCTCCTCCTGTGCAATTATTGCCTCTGAAAAGCAACTGGAGGGTCACTCATGGGTTGGTTCTGAATCAATAGTCAAGAACATC
>NW_006400011.1:3179190-3207786 GCF_000299155.1 Elephantulus edwardii
GCTTATATCACACTATTTTTTTTTAACACACACATCTCCAACAGATTTATTTTTTTAAAGGAATGGATTGTCAGGAAAGAAAAAAACATGACGCAGAGAAAAGTATGGGATAGAAAAGAAATACAAATGTAAGCTCATTTGCTAACTGCTTTATAACCATGACAAACTGGTACAGAGGAAGGTCCTGTACAAAACACAACAATGATTCAAAGATGGGGGCGTTCTCTTAGCAAGCCTGAAAATTTCAGTCTCTGGTATTTGGAATGAAGGCTGCAGTCCTTGTTTTTGGATGGATCACTGGGTGGGTGGCCACAGTCCATGCTTTAACCAGATTTGAACAGAAGAATGGCGACTTGGCCCAGGTAGAAGTAGATGAAGTGCTTAGTTTCATGTGTCACATAACTACCGAAGTTTCTCCCCACGATGCAGTGCCAGGTGGGGTTGTACTCCGTGTCAAACTCCTTCTTGATGTGGGCCGCGATGTCCTTCTCTATGTTGAATTTCTCCAGCGCCTGGGTTGCGCACTCTACTGAGTCCTGTTGCATCTCCTCTGACATGTCTGCATTTTTTATCACCACCTTTCGGTCACACATGGTTAACCACCGAGCAGGGCCTCAGCGACTGTGATGGCTTTCTGGGGGAGAGGTTAGAGCAACTCAAGCCCGACCTGTGGGGCATCTAAACCAAGTCACACTTTTAAAACACAGCCAGTCGTTCTGGTTTTGAGAACTAAACCACCTAATTATTTATTTGAAATTAATAAATACCCACACAAATTTGCAATCTAAAACACCAAGGCCTAGCAGCTTGGAAGCTCTGGTAGATTATGGGCAGGGAGTTGTGCAGTGAACACAAAGGCACCTCTCTGGGTGTTCGAAATAACCAGCAGCTCCATGGGGGGTAAAAATGGGCAATCTCTGCCTGCGTAATTTCCAGCCCTTGAAAACCTGCTGGAAGGTCAGCTATGAGGCAGTTCTGACTAGATGACAATGCATTTTGAGGAGCTTGGAAGAAAAAGATTTCAAAAATATCTGTATTTAGATATTATTTTTGACAATAGAATGAAAAAATATAGTGGGCCCTTGACTGTCACAGGGCTGCTCTTTGGGGATCCCACAGGATCTGATGTGTCTGTGATGCTGCTGAGGCCCTGGGAGGAGCTGGGCCTTGAGTGTGCATCTCCTGGGGGGCAGGGGGTGTCTGACAATCACTCGGCACCTGGGGCTCCATGGAGCTTCCTTCCCTTTTTCCTACAGCAAGTGAAATTTGGAGCAAAACAAAACACTACTATATCTGCAATTCTGTGGGTGGGGAAGCTTGCAGAGGGTTTTGAACATATTTTGGAAAATGTTAGGGACCAATAGGTTCTTTACACATTTTCAATACTTATGCTACTACTGTTGCATTCTAGGAGTGTTTGTTTTCAATTTAGGAGAAACGATCATATGAAATCCAGTCAAGAATATGGTGTCTCTTAGTATTTTCTGAATCCTGTTTACAACATAACACTTGAGAATCTTAAAGAGGAATGAAAAGCCACTGTGAAGCAGGCCTCAGTATGCATCTGGGGAACATCATGCAGACAAAGATGTGTTCATTTACCCTCTCAATATAGTTTTCAGGAGTCCGGGTGGCGTAGTTTGTCAAGAGTTGTACTGCTAACTCAAAAGCAGTTTGAATCCATCAGCCACTCTGATGGAGAGAAATGGGCAATCTCCTCCTGTGAGGTGGGAAGGAAACCCAGTAAGGGTCAGCTGTGAGTCACAGGGAACTTGATGGCAATGAAATCAGGTGGAGGCATTGTTCTGAGTGCAGAAATACAGCCAGAAAAAGAGCAAATAAAAATCTCTGCCCTCTTAGAGCTTACAACTTAGCAGTCAGAAAATAAATACAGTATATAAAGTTTGTATGCATGTATGTATGTGTATACACACACACACACACACACACACACACAGAGAGAGAGAGAGAGAGAGATTAGGAGAAGTGAGTGCAGAGCTCAAGGTTGACAGAGTAGGGACTGTCAAGAAAGTGACTTTTGAAGCACGTGATGGAGTGATGTGTTCTGTAGTTGGGTGTTCTCAGAAAAAACCCTGTGGTGGAGGCCAGTGGGATGCAGAGAACAAAGGAACAAGAGTCAAGAGGTAACAGGTATGTCCGGCCTTGGAGACTATATGGAATTGGAGTCACTGGAGGGTCTGAGTGGAGAGGTGACCTGGCCCATGTTATGGAAGGATCACTCCGGCTGCTCTGAGAACAGCAGCTTCAGCAATCCACACATCACCTGAGAGGTCAAGTATGAGTGGGTTCCAACTCAATGGCACATAATGATAATCTACACATCAGTGGTTAGGCTTTGGGAAAATGAGGAGTTTACTAGAAGAGGTGATGAAGAAGTGTTAGAAATGTGGGCCCAATTTTAGTCTCAGCAACTGAAGGAACAGAGCTGCCATTAACCAGGACAGGAAGGTGCGGAGGGGTGGACAGAGGCCGAGTCTCAGGTGCTTATTACACATGCAAATGGGGAAATAACAAATATATCCAAACTCAGTATTGAAAAAAGGAGACTTGCATTTCTTTTTCTCTTTAATCTGGTATATGTTTTCCACTGGTGTCACATCTCAGCTCAGACGGGTCACATTTCAAATTCTTAACAGCCGCAGATGGCTGGTGTGACTGTATTAGCCAGGAGGCTACAACATCTCTGCCTTCTTTTCGGACTACAATGACAGACACAGTGTGAAAATCTCTAAATGAATATGTGAGGAAGAGCTCTCTCAGTGAAGTGAGGAGAAAGTCAACGACAGAATAGAATGGCTTCTCCCATTGAACAATAAGAGCTTTAGATCCCTAATATATTCCTTTTTGGCATCGTTGCCATGACTGTTAATATCTTGACTCAAATAATAAAGTTTGTTTTTTTTTTTACATAACGACTATGAGATGGACTTGACTCAATGGCATTTATAACAACAACAACAACAAGAATCCTTTTAGTACCATTTATTTTCTCTGAGTCTGTATTTTTATTTAGGCATTCTTTGCTTCTTCTATTGTGTCTGTGAATCTTTTATAACTAACAATCTCAAATGTATCCTAGTACTTCCCCCCCTTGTTGTGTACCATTAAATCAGATCTGACTGGCACAGGGGGATTGGCCCTCCTTCTCCAGCAGAGCATCCGGTGGATTCTCAAATGCATTCTAGCATATGAACAATCACCCTTGGCATGGCCATGGTGTCAATACTCAGCTGCACGCCTTCTAAACTCCTAGAGTTCCACCTCTCTCTCATCTTGTTGCACAGGAAGACTTCAGGATCACAGACACTTGAGAGCACTCGTAAGACATTATACTGAGAACAGCCAACATAAATAACACTAAGTCTCTGTATAAAGAAAAAGCCTAAATATTACCAAATGTTACAACTGCTGACATTCGAACCTATGGTTCATCTCCCTGCTGTGAGGCAAAGACTTGATTATCTGCTTCCACAAAGATTATAGTTTAAGAAAACTTAATGGGTCAGAGCTCTGCTCTGGACAGCTCTTGAAGGGTACCTGAACCTATACTCCAAGGATGGTAGGTCTCTTTTAGATAAGGAGCCTGAAACCAACAAGCACAAGCTTTAGAGGTGGAATTGTATCAGGAGAATAATGCAAATATTCATAACCCAGAATGCCCACATTCTCTCACTGTATCCTGCAGAGCCGGTGGTGCTTCCTTCTGTAAAAGAATACAATACTCTGAGCAGTCCGTTTTAAGCCTTTTGAAAAGGTGCTGAGCTCTTGCATTCCAGCATTCTCTGTGACGCCTGCGGCCTCAAAAACAGATCGAGTCAAACCTCAGGCTCTCAGATCTAAAGAGTTAAGTATGAGTCTCCTACCAAATGTGAAATCAATTTTCATAACACATATTCCCACAACCTCCGCGTGGAGGAACTAATTCTTTAACAGACCATTTCATGAATAACAGTCTTTGTGCCACCGAATGAAAACATTTGGAGGTTGTCGGCACATCTGCTCTGGGATGTTACTGTCAAGCTTGTCCTAGGAGAGGGAGGAAGTGCATGGTCTTTCACGGCCTTTGATGATTCTGTGCAATGTCCCCACTAAGATCTCTTCCATCTGGAGGACCCAGAAATGCTCAGAATGGATCAGACAGCAGCAACCTGCTCGTTGTCACAGTGTAAATGAATTTAAAGAACATTTTGAAAGCAAATACCCAAGTGGATACGTTGCTGCCTTCATGATTGGGTCCTAAAGCTATATTACATGATGCGAAGGCTGGCAAGAAACACGTCTTGCCTAGAAAGTATTGTTTTTATGTCCTTTAAGATGACCAATGATTTACCTCAAAATGAATGATGTACTGAGCATGGTGAAGAGGTCCTAGTACATATCCAGATTTTTCAAGCACGTGGATAATACCAAACGATCTGTATCTATAATCAACTCTATATGAAGAATGGAAACACATCCTGTGAATTGTAAATTTAGCAAGACAAAACAAAAATGCCAAAAAACCAAACTTCAAACTCGGTGCCAAAATGTCAGAAATGACTCAAAGCTGACACTCCGAAAAATTCTCAGAGGCTGTAAATCACATGAAAGTCTCAGAGTGTCTGCCTTTCTCTTTTGGGGGATTTGAACCAATGGCCTCTGTGTTGACAGTGCAAATCCTTGGCCAGTTAGCCACCAGAGGTGAGAAAAAAAAAGAGTCATTAAAAAGAGCAAGAAAATTTAATAACATAGGAATAAAAGAGTGTGAGCAGTTAAATTCAGATCTGTCAATTTGCTACTGGCTGGAAACCTATGGTCAAATGGTCAGTGGGATGGAAGCTTTGTGCCACTTGGGCTTCCAGTGGTCTGTACTTCCCTGGTCTCTATCATGTTGCTCTGGGTTTGGCCTGTGGGAAATCTCCCTGTGCAGCTTGGTTAAGCTGTTTGCCATCCCTCCAGTACAATGAAACACTTCACGTGTGCAGATAAAATGAACCAGAGCAGGAAGTGAGGGCCTTAGGACCACCTGTGTACTTGTAACTCAAGCTTGCAATGATGCTCCATTGATGTTTTCTCTTGCAAAAGTTGCATGATGATAAAATAGAAAAGAAAACAACAATAATAAAGCTGGCATTCAGGTACTAAAATGAGCACAAAAGCCAAGCCAAGGAAACTTACGTAGAAGGTAGATGCTTAATAAAGAGCTGCTGAATGAGATTGAATTCTTCCTGCTCTGTCTTGTCACTATGGAGACAATTCACCGGCATCCAGTTGGAGGGTTTCAAGTGAGTGTAGATGAAATGCATCCTGGCTGGTGCAAATAACTGGGTCTTAACACTACTGTGCAATGTTCAAATGTGATAAAATGGGCAGTTCCCAAGTATGAGAAACAACAGATGGGTTGCTATTATTTCAAGAAGTAAATAAACTGGATTTAAAAGAAAAAGTGGGAATCTGGACTTAAAAGAAAAATTTAACTTTAAAGACATTTGTATGTTAATGTATAGACTTGGAGTTTCTAGAGGTGACAGAACTGAAATGTAGAAGGTACGGACATCATTTGATGACTTGAGCAGTACAAACTATCATGCTGCCTTTAAAAAAATGTATGTGAGTACTGTACAAATATTCAGTTCCACCAACAGTGCATGAGAACTCATTTACCTCAACCCTTCACCAACATTGAATGCCACTAAGCTTCCTTGCTCAAGTAAAGTGAATATTATAAAAGTTTCTTAATATATGTAGTTGTCAGAACAACTGAAAGAGGACCAATGGGACACAGCATGGTAATCAAGTTGGAAAGTTCCCTGGCTGATATGGTCACTGTTACTCCCTTGTGTCAATTCAGAAAGAATATCTGAGGTAGCATATCTGTGCACACGGTACATTCTTCTCAAAACAAAGGGCAGTATCCTGTACACAGTAATTTCATCATTATCATAATTTTACCCCCCCCTTCATTCTTGTAAACAGCTCTATGGCATTCTACCATAGGGCTAAACTATATGACTAACCAGTCCCCTCTTAAGGGACCTTTGTGTTCATTTTAATCTTTTACATTCATAAGTGATGCTGAAAAATGTATATTATTGTACAACAGGCTTTGTGTACTTAGTTGAAGTACATTGGTAGGATTAGGCTTAACTTGGCATTATTGCGTCAAAGTGTAAATGCTTTTTTATTTTTTACATTACCAAATATCCTTCACAGGATTACATCTACTTACATTCCCACCAATAATTTGTTTTCCAGATCTTTCCTTCTATAATTTATTGCTTAACTTTAAACATTTTTCACTGTCAGTGAAACACATGCTGTGCAGGCACGCCATAGGTTACAAATGAGATCTGGTCTGTGTCTTAGTCGAATTTGTAGGTCAGTAGGAACAGGAAACCTACCTACCTGGGGCCTCCCTAAATTACTGAGGAGCAATGATGTCAGTTTGAGGACTAAAGTGTGATTGATCAGGTCATGATATTTTTAATTACTTGTTATACATCTGAGAGCTGGACAGTGACAAGGATGACAGAAGAAGAACTGATGCCTTTGGACTGTGATGTTGTCTGAGTGCGAGAGCTTACGGACTGGCAAAAACCCAAACATATAGGTCTTGGAGAAGGTGCAGCCAAGGGTGGTCCTTGGAGGGAAGGATGGCAAAGCTTCATCTCACACACTTTATGTTGCTAGGGTTCTTCCGTGGAGAGGGACTTCATGGTTGGGAAGGTGGAGAGATGGTGATGGAGAGGAAGGTTCCTCCCCCTTGAAACAGTGACTGAAGTCATGGGTCTGAGTGTCAGAGATTGTGAGGATGGCAGAGGATAGGACAGTGTTCAGATCTGTTGTTCATGAGGCTGATGGCATCCAAGAACAACAACAACAACAATAGCAACAGGTGCATAAGTTCTTACATAGCCATATATTAGTGCAAGAGGAAAAGCTCAACTGAAACATTGGCAGTTTGAATCCAACAGCCACTTTGCCAGAGAAAGATACACCACTCTAGAGAGCCACTCCTGTTGCTATGTATCAACTAGTGGGAACTGAATCATAGCTGACCCTTCAGTGGGTTTTCAGAGGCACAGGAGGAGAATGCCCATCTTTCTCCTGTTCAGTGGCTGGTGGATTCCAACCATGTACCTTCAGGTTGACATCGCAACTCCTTAACCACTAAGTCACTAGGAGTCATAATCAGCTTGAGAGCAGTGAGTCTAATTTCCCTTTTGGTTTTAGTGCAAGAAAAGGTTCAAAGCCTTTCAGGGCTTGAAAAGCTGTGGATGCGGCTTGTGAAGGTGATTGTAATGACAAATTTATTGGCAGCAGGGGCTGGTCCAATGGTTTCAAAGTGAGAGCAAATTTACACATTAAAATACCAGCAGGTGTCCATGCACAGTTGGTAACCTGGGACTTTATCGTATCTCACTGTGGTTTTAATTGCATTTGACAAATTATAGGTGTGGGCAAGTTTGTTTTAAAATGTGATTATGAATTTTTTTATATTTTGTAAATTTTCAGTTCATTTTTTTATTACTTATTGTGAAATTTCTGATAATCAGAAGCATTATTTTTAAAATAAAATAAACTTGCCATATACCTGGAAATATGACAGAGAGAATTCCTGATTTCAATATCTGATTCGGTCCATCACTTCTAATTAACTCCAGAATCATAATATTTTTTTTAAAGAGGTGAGGAAGTAGACTGGAAATTGGAGGAAATGGCCAATAAAAAAAAAGTCAAGAACAAAGGCTCCAAATTGCATTTTTTGTTATCTAACTGGTTAGTTAGCTGGTTTTTGTAATTACTAGATAGTCTTTGAGACAAATTCTTTGTAAACAAACCCGAGAAATTGTTGATTCAAGCCTGTCTACTAACAAATGTTGTTGTTCTGTGCTGTCAAGTCGCCTGCGACTCATAGCAATCCTATGTACAACAGCTCAGAAGCCTGTCCTGTCCTGAGCCAGTCCTACTGACTCCGATACACCTACCCCTAATTGTCATAGTTACTGTATCAATCCATCTCATCCTGGGTTTTCTTCTCTTGTGCTGTCCCTCCACTCTTCTGAGCATGATGTCTTTTTCCAAGGATCGGTCCCACCTGGCCATATGCCCATATGCCCATAGTATATACATTTATACAATATGTACTAACAAATAATGTTGACAATCTTGAAGACATTTTCTTCTATCTGATTCCCCCCACCTGCCTCCCCTATCCGTCTTTCTGCTGAAGAGATGCTGGGTGTGTTCAAGCCTCCCACCTTTCAGATGGCAGCCAAGTACTTAACTGTGTCACCAAGATCCCTTTGCAGAATGCAGTCAATCAAAAACATGGCAATGAGAGATGTCCAATCTCGCCTGATTTGAAGGCCAGAACGTATTAAATGCCAGCACTGATACAGATTACAGGGGAGGGAATCAAATACCAAAGGCCCAGCTTTTAGGAAAGAGACTAAATCAGATTTGGGAGAGACAAAACAGCTTGGAAAACAGAAATGCTCCTGAGCCTGTGGGGAGGAGCATCACTGCAGAGGGATTCTTTCCAGCGACCACAGGCTTTCCAGCCCTGGAAGGCTTTCACACACACACACACACACACACACACACACACACACACACCCCTCATTAAACAATGCATGAAGACTGGGGAGGATTATCCGCGATTTTACCGATGAGGAAATTGAAGCCCACAGAGATTAAGGTTCTTTGCCTTTGGTCACAGTGAGCCAGCAGCAAATTTGGGCTGGGAACATATGTTCTCATTTTGACCTCAAGTCCATTTTTATTTGTCTACTTCCAAAAAATACCAACACTTCTTTAGGAGAACAAGATGAGGTCTGAAAAAATACAAGAAGAGTTAGGAGGAAGAGAGAGGGTAACTTACTATTTATATATGCAATTATTGCTACTTTCAAGGAATGAAGGGCTTCTCAGAATCCTGAACACTAACTTCTCAGATCCTGAACACTAACCCTGCAATAGTGAAGTGATTCAGCACATCTTCATGCAATTGTAACTTGGGTGAATGAAGCAAGAAAGAAGGTACATGGCTTCACAGATACACATCTAACTCTATTCAGTGTACACAAATCCTAGCCACCCTTTCATAAATCTGGCATCACTATTTGTAGTCAGTAGTAAGAAAATTATTTTGCCTGTTATTAAATATCCAAAACCTACATAAGAAAATGGAAGTAATTTTATTTGAAGTAAATAGGGGAAATGGGAAAGGATCTGTTTATCTACTTAAAAAAATTAAGAATAAAAATAATATGAACTACTGAGGAGGGGGAAAAGTCAACAGAAAAAGGGGGATCAAGGGTGTGCCAATGGGTAGAATGCGAGATACAGAAGGAGACAAACAAAATGGATCAGACACAGAAAGCTACACATACAAAACCCCCAAACACATTAAGCACAGATGCACATGATTCCAATCTAGACTGTCTACACCAACAGATGGAAAATCATGAGATGTACACAACACAGACTTTGAAGCTATGTTGTAATTTTACAACTCTAGGCAAAAATGGAGGCATCCTGGATAAATCAAAGTTGAAGCCTAACATTCCTGATGTTACAGGCCTTAAGATATAAGTTTCTCTTCCATGACTTTAGGAACGTTTTTGCAAAGGAAAAAGTACGCCAAACTGCATGCCCAAGTAGGCGAAGAAAACACTCAAGGATTTGAACGTTCCATTATTATTTCTCTATTGAAACCTGACCCCATTCTTGGCTCCCTATTTGCTCCCTTTTCCACAACCCTACAGCAAACTCCCACACACCAGCGGGACCACAGAGCAGGGAAAATAATACAAGCAGCTGCTCAAGCTGTGGTTTTCATTAGAGAAAAAGAAATGCCTCGATTAGAAAAGATTTAGTCTTTAACCTTTGTGCCAAAACTGAAGTGATTAAAACTCCATATCCAGACACATGAATGGCTTTTCAAAGTATGAGGTAGCGCATACTCAGCACTATTCGGGGGTGAGGGAGGAGGGAGAAGAGTCCAAATTTTACACACTGTTTGTTAGGTTTGGGAAAGCCATACCATGGGACAAGTCTGCTACAGAAGACCCCTGTTTACAGTGTTAAAAAGCAAAGACATCACTGTGAAGACTCAAGTGGGTCTGACTCAAATCAAGGTCTTTTCCATCACAATATATATATGTGAAAGCCAGATGAGGAATAAGGAAGACTAATGAACTGATGCATTTGAGTTACAGTGTTGATCAAGAATACGGAAGGTGGATTGCCAGATGAACAAACAAGTCTAGACAGAAGTAGTATGGCCACAGTGCCCCTTAGAAACAATGATGGCTAGACTTAATCAGGACACGTTTTCAGGAGGGAACATCCCTGGAGGACATGCTTGGAAAAGCAGAGAGTCAGCAAGAAACAGGAAGATCCTCGAGAACATGGGTTGACACAGTGACTATTAACAACGGGGTCAAGTGTGGCAATTACAGTGAGGACGGCACAGGACTGGACAGGGCTTCACTCTTCTGTGATGGCCTCTCCGTGAGTCATAACTGATTGATGGCAATTAACAACAATAGCAAAAGCCTAACAGCACATTGTACAAGGTCTAGAAGACATTTTGGAAAAGGTAGCTGGAGACTTTGTCCCCAAGCAGTGCTAACACAATGGATAGAAAAGCAATTTTTTAGGCTTCTGAGCAATGGAGTTGGGGTGGGGGGAGAGTGAAAGAGTGAGAGAGACAGAAGAGGAGAGGAGAGGAGAGGAGAATGAAATCTAAATTCTCTAGCTACAAAATAATCCCAAGCCTTTAAGAAGCCTCATCTTTCCTTTTTTTTTCCAAGTGCCCTCTGGTTAAACCATAACATTTGACACCTCCATATGCAACCTACAATTTCATAACAAAACAAAAATCAAGGCAGTTGCCATCAAGTTGACTGAGATTCTTGATGGCTCAATGCTTATTAGTATACAACTGTGCTCCACAGGGATAGCAATGGCCTTTTGGAAACAAACTGTCAGGACTATCTTCTTTTTTATTTTCTTAAAAAATATTTTTACTGTTATTTTAACAAAAGTTTACAGAAAAGTTGGATTTTTCATTTATTCATTGTTGCATATTCTCCTCCATACCCACCCAGTTTGCTTTAAAAAAAAAATCATTCACTGTTGCACATTTACCTCCCTCCCTGGTCGTCCCCTCAGTTCACTTTGCTATGTACCTCTTATTCTGGATTGCTGCCATACAAATAATGCCTAGCTATATATTCCTTTTAAACAGTTCTTTCCTTCATCATATTACACAACATGGATGACCCTGGAAGACATTATGCTGAGTGAAATAACTGAGTTACAAAAAAGGACAAATACTGCATAGTATAAATAATAGTTATAAAGAAGGTCTGATATGGAGATTGGGTGAAACTAAGAAAAAAGGGGATAGATAATGAACACTGTCAGAACAATCTTCCGAGGTACCTCTGAATAGAGAGAAATCTCTAGCTTTTTAACTAGATATGAGTGTTTAACCATTTCTATAACCCAAGGACTGTTATATAGTTACTGGGAAGAGTAAAAATACATATGAAATGCTTAACACAATAAGTGACACCTGCTCAATGAACATCAAAGATCATTGTGAGGCAAAGATAATGTCATCCATGAAAAATGAGTAGTATGCTGCTTTTCTTAAGGGACAGAAGAAAACTCTTGGCCCTTTCTTCTCACACTCTTGGTAAAACAAGAAGATGTTACATGACAAAGGATTCTTGGTCTGACAAAGAAGAAGAAATGGCACAAACTAGTAGTTGGGGAGACATGAAGAAGAGAGGAGCTAAAAAGTAGAATTGAACTCAGAAGTTTGAGTCTTGGTTTTGACTCGTAGCGAGCCCTCCATCAAGTTTCCAGTGTTATAAATCTTTATGGGATGAGACTGCTCATTTTTCTCCCATGGGGCAGCTGATGGATTCAAAATGCCAACCTTAGGGTTAGTAGGATAACACGCAGCAGGAGACAGGTATTTAGGCGGAGATTACAGTGGTGGACTGCCAGCCAGCTGGAGATTCCAGTTCTGACAAAGATCACGTCTGTAAGACAACAATCAGCGCACTGGCTGTGACCAGCTATCTAATGAAACCCTCCAAGGAAGAGTAAGTCCAATTAAAATGTGTTATGAGTTAATGTAATAGTTGTTAGGGGCTGTTGAGTACAACTCATAGGGACCCTATGAACAAGAAATCTGAACCCTGTCCTATCCTGTGCCAGCTTCATCTTCTCTGACAAACTTTTCACTGTGTTCTTCCATCTAAGTGAATGTGTTCCTCTCTTGGCCAACCCTCCACCTTTCCAGCCACGACATCCCATTCTAAGGAAGAGTCTCTCCTAACAACATGCCCAAAGGATGTGAGATGAAGCTTTGTCATCTTTGTCACCGAGGAACACTTCCGTTGTATTTACTCTAAGATAGGTGTGTTCATTCTTTGGGCAGTGCATGTGATAATCAGTGCTCTTCTCCAACACCACAACTCAAAAAGCATCAATTCTTCTTCTGTCTTCCTTAGTCATTGTCTGGCTCTCAGATATCTCTACCTCATCTATCTCTATCTCTCTCTCTCTCTCAGGAGGAGATTGCCCCTCCTTCATCAGCAGAGCATCTGGTGGATTCAAACAGTGTATCTCTGGGATTGCAGTGCAGCTTCTTGCCACTAGGCCACCAGAGCTCCCTCAGAGATATATTTTTAAGGGTGTTCTGGGGGTCTAATTGGAACTGTGCTGCCAACCCAAAGGAATGCAGTTTAAATTTACCAGCTTCTCCATGGGAAAAGATGGGCAGTCTCAAGATAAAGGTAAATAATCCAATTGAAAAATAGGCACAGGATATGAACAGACACTTCACCAAAGAAGACATTCAGATGGCCAACAAGCACATGAAGAAATGTTCAAAATCCCTAGCTCTAAGAGAAATGCAAACCAAGACAACTATGAGATTATCATCTCACCCCAGTCAGAATAGCAAAATTTAACAGAACAGCAAGCAACAAGTGCTGGCGAGGTTGCGGAGAGACTGGAACTCTTATTCACTGTTGGTGGGAGTGTAAAATGGTGCAACCACTGTGGAAAGCGATGTGGCGCTTTCTCAAAAAGTTGCAAATAGAGATGCCATTTGACCCAGCAATTCCACTACTGGGAATATACCCCTAAGAGACCATAACTGACATCCAAGCAGATATATGCACACCCATGTTTATTGTAGCTTTCTTCACAATAGCAAGGAGTTGGAAACAACCTAAGTGCCCATCAACAAATGAATGGACAGAGAAGCTGTAGTATATTCACACAATGGAATACTATGCTGCACTGAAAAACAAGGAACTTGTGCAATATTATTCAAAAAGGGTGACTCTGGAGGACACTATGCTGAGTGAAATATCTCAGTCACAAACTGCATGGTGCCACTGCTGTAGAATGGGACTGACATCAGGGTTGGGGTAAGAATGAGAAAAACTGGATAAATTACGTATACGTCATTGAAATGGATGAGGGAGAGACGAGTTTAAAAGCAATATATTATAGGGTTTTGTGATTATCATAAGAGTCCTAAATGAAGGTTGCAGAGTGGTGTATACTCGGGGTGGGGGTGGGGTGCGGGGGGATTGTATACCAATGTAGGAATTTTTCTTTACTTTTCAAAGAGAAAAGCGAACTGGGTTTGGGGGGGTGGGCGGGGAGAAAAGTGCAACAATGAATGAATGGAAATCCTAAATCTCTGTAAATGTTCATTAAAAGTAATAAAAAAAACCCCCAAAACAAAAATCAAAACCAAACCAGACCCCTTGCTGGAGGGTCAGCTCTGAGTTTGGTCCCAACTCGATGGCACATAAAAATAATAATATATTTAATGACCAAAATGACAATGAACTCGGATCTTATGGTATAAGAATTGGTTAAAACTGCAGTAAAATCTGAAGCTCTTGGAAATGAAAATGTTGTAGACATAGAAAGCACTTCAGTCTGCCCTATCTTTTCTTTTCATTAAAAAAACCCCACAAAAAACAAAACCTAACAAAAACCCGGAGAAGCACATGTTTGCTGTTGCTCTGTCTACATGTAGCTCCCTAAAGTGGTTAATAAATGAGCCCCATTTCAAACTGTCAATGAACACCTTTGTCCTTCCCCACAACCAGCTAAGGGGCTTCTCCTCCACCTCTCACAAAGGAACTCCTCTCTCTTCTGTTTCTTTAGTCTTTGCTGACATAAATGCCCCTGCTCTTGCTCCCTTCTTCCAAAGCTCCATTTTCATCCAAATGCCTCTAGTTTTATTCACCCTGGTTCTTGCTTATTGCACATTCTCTAGTGCCTTTTAGGTTTTGAGCCTATTCCATGTTAAACAGGCTGTGGTGCTAGAGTAGAGCTGGGCTCAGTAAAAGATTCCGTCCAACAAGGGCAGTTATGTAAACAGGGCAGGGATGTCTGATGGGATAAACAAGGCTGTAGAAAAAGGACTTTTGGAAAGCTGGGGCTCTGTGAGGGAAGAGTGCTACATTTCAAATAAAAATATCCTCATTCCTAATGCCAGATCAGGCTTTTAATAAACTGAGAGAAACTGGGGGGGGGGGGGAAGGAGGGAAGGAACAGTAATGACAAATCTGGTAATTATCATTACTGATATCATATTAAGGAAATAAAGGTCAAGTGCTTCATGTTCTAGTTTAAAATGCTTCCTTTCTTAAGAGTAAAAATACATACTGTTTAAAATACCAGGGGTATCAGAAATGTATGCTTAAATTTATAACATGTAAGATGTTGTAGACAGGAAATGAAATTAGTAATCTTATCCATTAAACAAGGTGCAGATCCATCAGAAAACTGGGCTGTGCTTATGGTACTATTCAGTGCTGACAGAGATCATGGCTTCATTCATATCTGGCACAATGAAAGAATGACGAAAATGCCGTTTTAGCCTGGCAGACACAAGTGTAAATATTAAAGTCAACTAAGTTTAGAAGATTCACTGTACTAAGTTGATGATAGCACAAAACTATGAACAAGGGTATCAATTATAACAAACGGGAAATGTCACAATTTCATGACTGAAATCAGACATGAGCTCCAAGGCAGGACAAGAAATGAATTATCAGAAAGTGAATGACTTTGTATCTTGTTTACAATTTTACTGCAAAGCAAATCATGTGACTGGACTTTAAATATTGGAGTTACAGTTGCTGGTCTGAAATGTACGATTGTAATATTCAAAGGTCTTGGAGCTCTGGTGGTGTAGTGTGTTACATGCTGCGCTTTAACCCAAAGGTCAGCAGTTCAAATTCACTAGGACCATGGGAGAAAAATGGGCAGTCTCCAGCCACAAGGATTTAAAGAACTGTCATGGTGGGTCACACTTGGATTCTGGATCAACTCAACAGCAGTAAAAACAGCAATAAAAGAAAACCACCTTCAGCTACAGAGACACTAAAGTTTAACTCACTAGTAGAAGGTGTATGAGTATTAGTGTGAGGGGTAGACAGGAGCCCAGCTTTGGATCAGTCAGAGCGGGGTGTGAATTTGGGGCTGCACCTGCTGCATCGCGGATTTGGGGAGCTCTGGTGGTATAGTTTGTACTGAGATGTGCTGCTCACCCATAGGATGTACGTCTGTGGTTAGAATATGAGTTGCTTTTCATGATAATAATAAATTCAAAATGATATGATAGTCAAGAAAATGAATCATGAAAGGTAAGATGAGACTGAGTTTGTGGTGGCTGACGAGGTCACCACTCTGCAGGCAGAACAGACAATGTTGACAAGTAACAATTTCCTTCCGCAATTACATTCTTTTCAACTGGAGGCCAGCAGGAACTTTCCAGGGCCCGGTAAGGACATGTTGACATTGTTTTCATGGGTATTATTCTTACTAGTCATCTGGAGGCAGCTTATTCTTCCAGCCTTCTGAGTCACTTAAACTTTCACCAGCATTTTTGTGGAATCAGTGAAATTAGAAAAATGGGGAGGAAAAAACACCCCCAAACACCCCAACCTTTGTATCAGACAATAAAGATGTCTTCACAAACCAATTGGAAAGGATTTATTGTTTATTCTTTGGTGTTGGTAAAAATGGTTCACAACAGAGAGGAAACTAAAAATGAATCCTTGCTTGACACAATCTCAGGGCAGAGAAGGAACTTCTTACGTAAAGTTTCAGAAATAGGAATGATAGGGCAAAAGCAAAGGTTGCATGAAAACTCTTTTTCTTTCTGTTGAAAGAAATTCTAGGGGAGGTTTACAGACAAGTGCTAAGACACATTCACAAAGCTAAAATGAAAAGGGATTGATATCTGAACTAGCTAACAAAATCCTGACTAAGAGAAAGACCATACTATTCATATTCAGACTCAAAACTCAAACTCACTGCTGTCCGTTCGGTTCCCACTCACAGCAATCCTCCCAAGGCTGAGACCTGTAATGGGAAAAGACTGCATCTTTTCCCAGCAGAGAGGCTGGTGGATTTGACCCTCCAAAAAAGCACGTCCTTTGGGTCTACAGTACAGTTCACATGGATTACATACACTACCAGTCCAGCTCTCAGATGAATGAGGATGGACAAAATTAAAAACATTTGCATACAAGACACACCCAGAAGAACAATGCACACTACTTTAAATGGTGGCATTTGGGAGGGTGAGAAGAAAATTACTACCAGGATGAAAGGATTAAAATAAAGTCTTTCCCCCCACACTTTCAGCTCCAGAAAGAAGATACTATTTGCTAACCCTTTAAATACACATTTAATATATCAAGCATGAAGTGAAAAGGAGAGGAGGAAAGAACATATTTTTTCATAACTTACAGGCTAAAACCTTGACTTTAAACAGTGAATTAAAAACATTCTTTCTTAAACAACAGCTGCACTCTTTTCAAAGTTCCAGACAGGTCCCCAGAGATATACTCTGACATATCTACTATCACTCAGTCTTTGATATGCGTAAGAAACATCACACATTCTAACCAAGCTCTTTAATCCACACACCCAAACACAAATCTGTTCTTTTTTATCATTCTCACAAAACTGATGTCAAGGAGACAACGTCTCCCATTTCAGTTCTATTACCTGTAGGGAGTTACGCTGTTAATGTAAAGGTGGCACTTTGGTGGTGGCAATGTCCTTCCACCAAATTCACAGCCTCTGAAAAACCTGCTGGAGGATCCGTTATGAGTCGGTTGCAACTCGCTAATAATTAGTTGAATTATCATTTATTTTGTTGTTGTTGTGTTGTTGTTATGTTCCATCAAGTCACTTGTGACTCATGGTGACCTACAAGAGCCCTAAATGCTGCTCTGTCCTGTGCCAACCTCACTATCTCTGACACACTCACTCCCACCATCCCAATCACAGAATCGATCCCTCTCATCCAGGGTCGTCTTCTCCTGCACCATCCTTCCACTCTCCCAAACATGATGTCCATCTCCAAGCACCAGTCCCTCCTTGCAACATGCCCAATGTATGTCAGACAAAGTTTCAGAATCCTTGACTCCAAGACGCAGCCCAGCTTCACCCTCTCCAGGACAAACCTGTTGGTCTTCCTAGCAGTACATGCATGTTATATTCAACACTAGGAAATATAGCTAGTGTTTAAAAGAACATTTCTCCCTTCTGAAAATACCTCAACTATCTCCCCCTACACATCATGGTTTTGGAATTTAAGTTACCCTGAATCTACAGAATTAAGAAATGAAGAAATTTCCAACAGACTTTAGAGATTGTGCAGAATTTAACATTTCTTTACATATGATATAGAATGTGCAGCCCATTGAGAGCTATACTCCTAACCTCTCTGCGGGTTTGAATCCACCAGTGGTAGGAGAATGATGAGAATTCTCCTTCTGTATGATTTACAGCCTCGTAAACCCAACAGATGATCAGCTATGACTTGATTCTGACTCAATAGCAATGAGTTATAGATACTATGGAATCCATATCAGGTTAGGGGATAATATTCCTTATATGAAAATTGATGAAAATGGATTGTAAAAGCTTTCAGCAATTTATCTTCGTGTGAAATAAACTATTATTTGAAACACTGTGTAAAAACATGAATGTAGACAAACAGTAGCCTTTAAAGTTAGTTACAGAGACAAAACATTAATATGCTACTATATTACTATTTTTGTGAACCATTGTAAAAATAGGAATGTGAGCAAAGCTGTAGACTTACAATTGCACAATGGCAACTAAATAGTAACATATAAAGTAAAAAGAAGGGGAACTATGGAAAAAAAAAGAAAGAAAATAAGGCAATATCCATTAAATTCCAAGAAAGCTGCTTCAACCAGGCTCTCAAATGTTAAAACTCAGAGTTGTGGAGCTGATGCTGACCTCTAAGGACCCTCCATCAGGTTTCGGAGGCTGCAGATCTTAACAGGAGAAGACTGTCTGTCTCCCACAGGGGGCTAGTGGATTCAAACCGTCAACCTCTTGGTTAGTAGCATATGATACTATGCACTACATCACCAGTGTTTCTTGTCTCCAGTGCTAGTGAGCATCGAAATGCCTTACAGGGCTTGGTAAGAGTGAGTGTTGGGCCCTATCACCGAGTCTTTGAGTCCATGTGACAAGTTCAGGTGACATTGATAAGAACCCTTGGTAAATAATAAGAAGAGGGAGAGATCACAGCATTACTATCTGGACAAAGAGAAAAGGGGACATGATGAAGGCTTGGAGGTGGGCTGGGAGAATGGAGCCAAGTAGAAGTGGACGAGTAAGAAGCACCAGAATGGAGGCAGAGAGAACACAGGGGCAGCCTGGTGGGCGGCCAAGAGGCGTGAGGCCAGAGAAGAGTCTCCACTCGACTCTCAGATGTGCAAATCTCCAGAAATGGGGTGTGGGCACAGGACTGACCTGGCCTAACTGCTCCCCTGGCCGGGATTCCTGTCCGCTGAATCTGCACCCTGTGAAGATGCAGCTTGGGGTTGAGGAGCCTGGGATAGAAAGCCTGGGGGACAGGGCCACAAAGTGTGCTAGACGTGGCCAGTCCTGGGACATGCACTTACCATGATTTCAATTAAATTATACCTGCAAAGGAACTTTCCAAAGACTCTTTATAGCTTTATAAAGTTTCTCCGAGAGCTGGGGCTGTGCTAGACGTCTAGTGTGTTACCCAGTATGCCTCATCGCAGTAAATATTTGCTCAATGAATGAATGTCAGCACGCGTGACTTCAGCCCCAAGCTGAGCAGGGTGAAGTGCACTTCCTGGTGTTCTCCTGTCAATTAAAATTCAGTGGCAGAGCCTGCACAAAGAACACCTATTTCTCATTCACACTGAGGGGAGGGCACCCCGGGTCTAACTCCTGCCCGAGAAGAAGAGGAAGACCTTCCAGAAGGTGGACTGACAGTGGTTACAACAGGCTAAATTAGCCACAGTGGGGGCTGTGAGAATGATGCATGATCGGGCAGGGCTTTGCTCTGCTGTATGTGGGGTCAATATGAGTCCGAGTGACTCGAAGGCACCTAATGACAATGATATAAAGTACATGGTCAGTCCTGTGATGTCTGCTCCCAGATATGTCCTGCATCGAGCCTGACGAGATGCTGGGTGGCCTAAGTGGAATAAATGAGAGAAGTTTTAGTGTTGTCCTCAGCACTTACGCAAGGCTTCCCAAACAGAATTTGCTGTCCTAAGCTCTTAGGGACGGCCCCTCACATGTGTGTCCTGGACGCCTGCGGCGGTCCTTCCAGAAAACACTCGTATGATGGAGAAAAAGGCTGTGAGAACATTGTGGCCCAGGACACGGATGGAGAAGACAATGCCCCTGACATAAACAGATACAGCTGAAGGAGAGTCGAGTTTAAAGGAGAATATACTTGTATTTTTTTTTTCCCCTTCAGACAAATTGTGGTTGAAATGTGAGTCCTGCAGGAGAGCAGAAGTGCATTCAGAAGGCTGGTGAAGCCTGGAACAGGGGAAGAGTAAAGATGTAAATCTATAGAAGTGACAGTAGGAAACATGAGGGTTAGGTTTTCTAGATGGAAAGTCTTAGGCCAAGGTAGTTGTGAAGAGCCAAAGATGAGACGGAAGGAAATCCACACAACGAATGTCGAGCAAGGGAAAAAAAGCTTCCACGGCCAGTTCTCTTTAGTGACCAGTGTTACAGAAGTTCAAGGAGTAGAAACAGAGACGGCCACAGTGAAGTCATCATGACGTCTGAAGCCAGCATTCAAGCAGGGACATGTTAAGTCAGACGGCCAGTGCCCTATTGTGATCCAGAACCTCAAGAGGTCTTAAGAGTGACACTTCACTCTTCACTCCAGGTATAGAATAAAGCTGGGCCCACATATTTTCATTCAAAAGAGCCTCAAATCCTCCACGCTGCGTGATTTCCTGTGAAGTGGTGGCTGATGACAGTTGGTCAAATTCTCTGCCTCATTAATTGCTCCAAACGTGCTTCCTGGGTGGACAGTGGCACTTAACCTGTTGCCGATTTGATCTGATTTTACTCACCCTTGGAAATGATCTCTAAATGCTCATCATTAGTGCAAATTCTGAGGGGGCAGAAGGTACTGTAACTTGTATGCATGGGAGACTCAGATGTCTGCACGGGTTAGTGTGAGATCTGCAGAGAGAAGTTGTTGTTGTTGTGTGTGTTTGAGTCAGAATCGACTCACAGCTGACCCGCCAGTGGGTTTATAGAGGCAGCAAACTGCACAGGACGATCTTTCTCCCATGGAGCAGCCGGTGACTCTGAACTGCATGACTTCATGTTGGCAGCATAACTCCATCTCATTAAGCTACCAGAGCTCGCTGTAGAGAGAAGAACGAAGTCTATTTCCTTTCTGCCTGAGTGACAGAGGCCAGGCGCAGGAGTGCTGGAGTGAGTGCTGGAGTTTGTGAGTGTGGCGAAGGCCAGCATCATCAGTAAAAGACCATATTATGCACTGAGTGGTTAAGAACACCGAGAAATCAGAGTCAGAGAGAAGCAGGTGTCTGCAGAGAGGAAGAAAAGAGTAAAAACCCACACAAACTGCAACTGAGCCAAATCCTTCGATTCCCAGCCTAATTTACCACTTTCCCATCAGAAAGAGAAGCCAATAAGAGGAGGGAGCTTCAGAGCAGGTTGAGTCAGTCTGAGCCCTTGGGGTGCACACTCCCAAGGTGGTTCTGATGGGCGACGAGACAGCCCAGGGATATATTTAGACTCCGCAGGGAACAGTGCTGAGACGGATGACAGTCTGAGATGTCAAAACCATGATTTCTGTGGAAATCGAATCTGCTGCCAAGTCTTTGGTTACCAAAATTCTCACCTTGGAGAGCGGGAAAAATAACCCACACTGAAAAGTGCAAATAGTCAGTCACATAGGAAGGTGGGAGTGGGGGCTGGGTTTATGGAAAATGGTAGCATGATGGCTATATTACTTCTCCAGACCAAAGAATGTCTGCAGGAAAGAGCTCCCAATTTACACGGCAGATGTGTTCCTCTCAGTGAGATGCTGCTTGGGAAGAGGCAAGAAGGAGGTTTTGTAGGTGGTAGGTGCCATGGAGTTAACAAGGGATCATGGTGACCACAAGAACACCAGATGAGAACCCTGCACTATCACGCTCAAGCCCTCTGTTGTCACCACGCCTCTCCATCTTGGTGGTGGTGAGGGGTCTTCCTCTCTTTCGCTGACCCTGTACGGTTTTCCAGCATGATGTCCTCTTCCAAGGACTATCTCTTCCTCATACGTCACAGTATGTGAGACCAAATTTTACCATCCTGGAAGGGAGGTGTGTGGTAGGTGGTGGTGGTTAGGTCCGCCAAGTCAGCCCTGACTCACGGTGATGCTTAGAACAACAGCTCTGAACCTTGCCCTGTCTTGTACTATTATTGCTATCTCTGCTAAGTTCAGCCCACTGTGGTCGTCACTATGCCAAAGCATCTCAATAAGTCTTTCTCTCCTTTGCTGATCCTCTCTCTTTCCCAGCATGACCTCTCTCTCCAAGGACTGATTCCTTCTGAAAATACCCTCAAAGTGAGTGAGATGACACGTCATCATCCTTGCCTCTAAGGAACACTCTGGTTGCAATGCCTTCTTGAGAAACTGGCTTCTTCTTTTGGCACTCCGTGACATATTCAAAGGCATTGGTTCTTCTATCATCCTTAGTCATCCAATTTTCAGATGCACAGGAAGCAACTGAAAATACCGTGGGTTGGGTCATGGGCACCTTAATCTTTAAACTGGCATCCCTGCTTGTTAGATCTTTGGAGAGATTCTTGACAACAGATCACCCCAGTGTAACACATTTTGACTTTTTTGGTCAGAGATTTCAAAGTGTGCAGGTGTCATAACCTAATGACCATCTGCATCTCTCCCTCATCATTGTTCACTTGGATAAAAATGGTAGCTAATCCAATTTTGTAGTTTTCCTTGCTTATAATATCTGTCTTGAGGTGAAGAGGAAAAGGTGATGCGTGTTAGCCTGTTTCTCCCAATACCCTGTGGTTCTATTTCCTCCCCTTTTGGTGGCAGAGGGGAGGGAACAGGTTGAAGGAGGAAATGGGTGGGGAGCTATCAGAAGAGTAAGCCAAATTATCAAAACACCTGCAGCAGAAAGAGGTGGCTGACAGGACTCTGGCTTTTGCCCACTAATGTCCACTCCAGGATGGGAAGCTGTGAGAAGAGCTCTTTCCACCCACTCCTTCCTGCCTTCTCAAATATAGCCACCTCCCCTGACTGCCAATTTTCAAATCAGCATGATGATTAATGACCCCGGCAAGAACTTAATTTCCTGTCCAGTAGTACAAGGCTGATTGCCAATAAAAGAACTCACTCAAGACAACTATTTCCTCCCCTCAGTGTCAAAGCTTTTATTCAACTGTGGCCATTCTTCCCTCACAGTGTGAGGGCCGAGGCGATTTCTGAACCTCTATTTTGGGTGAATATTCCCAAGAATCAGAGAATGCTAAAGCGGGAGGGGCGTTAGAGGTAATGTAATTCAACATCCTTCTTTTCTTGCATTCAAGCAGGACTTCCATCGAAGACGTTGACTCACACTATTATGTGTTCATATGGTCAACCTGTAAGCTAAGAAGGTATTACTGTCATTAAGGGACACAGCGTGGGTCCTCGCTGGCCTCATTACAGCAGTTACCTTTAATGAGACAGTCTATTTTAAACCAGGAACTAATCACCATGGGAGACTATCTCAGCAATTACGGGCTCAGGCAAAACACAAACAAAACCCATGTCAGTGAAACCCTTAGAAACAACAATGCAATTACCGTGTTCAATTACCTCAGGACAACTTAAATACCCACTGCAGATGAAATGAGTTGTCCTGATTGGAACTACATGTATCCATCTCTTGTATTTATTTCCCAGAAATGCTTGATAGATAATGCCATTGCTTTCTGTGAAATTAATTCTGAAAAGCAGAGGTTCCTAAACAAGATGCTAATGACTGCATAATAGAATACCTTCTTTAGCTGCATGATTTCCCAGAGACAATCACAGTTACAATTCAGGAACTGTTTTCTGGGTGGATGCCTAAATGATCTGAAATTCTCAAGTGAGGGTATGCAAATGACAAGGAAGGCACAGGGCTGGTTGGAGTGGGTGCTAGGGAACAGCAGAGTGGACACACAGCCACAGAGCATGCTGGAAGCAATCAGCATGAACCTAGTAGGACAGGAAGTGAAAAGACCCCAGTTTAGACACCAGCTCTGTTGTTTTGGGCTTTCCTGTGTTTTTTTTTTTTAAGTTGCGAGCCCTTTTTGCAACTAATTTAATTTGTTCCGAGTCTCAGTTTCCTAATCTATAAACAAGCAATGATTACGTCCTCCAGATCTGACATAAACCACTTAATTTAGCATTCCATACAAAGCATCAACCACAGATCCTAACAGATATTAGTGATCCACACATCCTGAATTTTAGGTATCTTCATTTCTTCATTTTATAATTTCTTCCTACTCGAAACATCTCAATTTACATGAAAAATGCAAATGCGAGACTTACAGCATTTTGCTATTAATGTTTATACGACAATGAAGACAAGATCAAATTGCTAGTAGCTCTGACCTCTTCCCCACGCAAATGCTCTGATGGATTAAAAATCAAAACCCAAATGGGTCACAAATGTCTGTGTGACTCGATAACATCAATCAGTGCACTGACATGAGGGCTCAGCCTGGAGCTTGGAAAGGGTGGAGTTTTACACCAGATGGGCACCACTAGACCAGCTGTGAGACCTTGGGTAAATTATGTAACTTCACTGAAATCCTTCTTCCTCACCTCCGAGGTGAGAGACCTGCCTGTAACTTTACAGGTAGTTACAAAGATGAAATAATCTTAATGGATGTATGTAAAACAGCTACCACAAGTTTTCTTCACAATTATTTTTTTTATAATTTTTTATTTTGTTATTTTTTAAATGAAAGTTTACAGAAAAGTTGTAGTTTCATTCATTCATTGTTGCACATTTTCCTCCCTACTTTTGTGTTTTTGTTTTTTTTTAAATTCATTCATTGTTGCATAATTTCCTCCCTCCCCATCTACCACTTGCCCAGTCGACTTTGCTACGTACCTCTTATTCTGGACTGTTGTCATACAGTTAATGCCAAATCATATATTCCTTTAAAACAGTTCTTTCCTTCATCTGTTCCAATGCAGTGCTCATTATTTAAGCCCTCTTTTTTTGTTTCCCCCAATCCTCAGGCCAGTCATATTTTAGAACAGTGGTGTTATGCAATATTTGTCTTTTGTGACTGAGATATTTCAGTCAACATAATATCCTCCAGGGTCACCCATGAGTTCTTTTTTTTCCATTGCTCCATAGTATTCCATTATGTGAATATATCATTGTTTTTCTATCCATTCATTTCTTGATGGGCAGTTGGGATGCTTCCTTATCTTTGCTATTGTGAATAATGCAACAATAAACATGGGTGTGCATATATCTGTTTGGGTGGCAGCTCTGGTTTCTGTAGGGTATGTTAGTAGTGAAATTGCTGGGTCAAATGGGATGTATTTCCAACTTTTTTAGAAAGCACCATACTGCCTTCCACAGTGGCTGCACCATTTTATACTGCCACCAACAGTGAATAAGGTTTCAAATCTCTCCACGACCTCGCCAGCATTTGTTGCTTGCTGCTCTGTTGGGCTTGCCTATTGCTACTGAAGTGAGATGATATCTCATAGTTGTTTTGATCACAGTTACTCTTGTTGCAGAGTAAACAACTGAAAAAAAAATGCAGTGGGTCTAGGGGGTCTTCAAGTGAACATTCCTCTGCTTTCATTTCTTTGATTAAACTAGGAATGATACCAACTGCTCTACCAAGTGTATAGATTTTTTTTTAATTCAATCACTAAGATATTGAGGGGGAAGGACTTTCAAACTTTTTAGATACCAGCATGTCTTTATTCAAAGCAAAAAAAAATGTTTTATCTTTGGGAAATCAATCCCTCAATGTTTATGTTTTATTTTTTACATTTTGTTGTTATTGAGCATACATACAACAGACACCAATTTAGCAGTTTATACATGTGCAATTAATTTACTGTTGTTATGTGCTGTCCAGCTCAAAGTGACTCACAGCTCACCTTTACAGTGAGTTTTCAGAGGCAGCAAATTGTACAGGAGACTGTCCATCTCTCTTCTGCAGAGAAGCTGATGGATTCAAATCACATGCCTTTGTCTTGACAATGCAACTTCTTACCGCTAAGCCACCAGAGTTCTCTTGAAATTTAGTGATATCAATTACACTCTTAGAGTTGTACAATCACTCTCTTCCTCTTTTTATGAGTTGTCCCCCATTCACCAATATAAAGTTGTTGCCTCATGAAGTTCCTACCTACACTTTTGAGTTTTGTCAAGGTAGGGAGCTGTGTTGGTGTACTCTGCAGAGAGTTGTACTACTACTCTAAAGACCATGATTCTCTGGCTGTTCGAATCCACCAGCTGATTCTCAGGACACGTGGGAAAGCTCCTCTCATGTGATCTACAGCCTTGAAAAATCTCTGAAGGGTCAGCTACAAATTGAACCCAACTTGACAGCAATTAAAGAGAGAGGGAGAGAGACTGAGACTATACATTTGTTCCCATATAGTTGTTAAAAGAGTATAATATTCAAGGAAAACAACATTCAACTTTTGTGAGTTTTTTTTCTAGTAAAGATAAATTACTATTTTGTTTTTAAGAAGACTTAAGGGGATATTTTTAGATTAAAGTTCATCTGAAGACAATAGCTTCAGGGGTTTGTCCAACCTTCATGGTTCCAAGGAATCTAGAGTTGATGAGAATTTGAAATTCTGTTCTGCATTTCTTCTTTTTAATCAGGACTCTTCTACAGAACCTTCGGTTCAAATATTCAATCATGGTAGCCAGGCAACCTCTAGTTCTCATCCCGCTGCAAACGAGGTAAGTGTTCATGGCAATTAGCTACACATTCCACATCTTCTAGTCCCATTTCTCCTTCCTCTGTTGCTGCAGGTGGAAGAAAACCAATGGTGTCTTGGACGACTCACTTGCAAGCTTTTGTGACTCCATGCCCTAAAATGTAACGCCAATAATCTGGCTCTCCCATGAAATGACCCTAAACCTCTAAACTAAGGAACTAAACCCCACAAGCAGTTTTATACATGGCCACACCAGCAGCTACTTTTGCTGTTTTGTTGCCAAGGATCAGGTAACTTTTGTCAACTCCAACTTTTATAGGTGTATAATTTATTCACGGCTAACATTAATAACTGGTTGTGGTACTCTTGTTTAATCGATGCAATTTTCCTGTCAACTCCTCTTATCTCCTCTTTCTAGCCCACTAATAAACTTTGTTGTTTATATATCTGCCTTTTCGTGTTTGCCTTTATAGAAATAAGGAAAAAAATAAAATCTTCCTTCTGTTATCGACTTTTTTTCCCCTTCACATAATGCCTCCAAGATCCATTTTATTACTTGTATCAAGACTTCATTTCTCCGACGAGGAGTCTTCTTATCAAGACTGATAAGAGCTACCACACATGGTTTAAGGCTCTATTATTTGGCAGAATCAGCCAGCCACACCTTTCTTCTATGGTTATGGCTAGTGGGTTCGAACCACTGACCTGTCAGTTAGTAACTGAGCACTTAACCACTGTATCCCCAGGCTTCCTCCACTGACATTAGTCATAGGGAAAAAAGGACAGACTCTGTTTTCATGACCTTTTAAATTCAGATGATCTAAGGTACAACATTACTTTTTTTAAAAAAGAGCATTACATTTTAAAAACTGACATTTTCACAATGTTTAATATGATAATGAATACTCAAAGGGGCCAAGGGGGTTTAGAAGGTCAGAATATATTTCCAATGGCTTTAGAATGAATGTCTTAGAAGGAGATTATTTTCTTCCAAAAAACCCTGATGTTTGTGTTCCAAGCTTTTCCAGCTTAAAATTAGTGGGTGGTTTGCTCAATCATCACCCAGAGAATTTAGCCAGTCTGCCGCTCATTAACTTGGCCAGCATTTCCAGCCTTGTTAGCTCTCTTAGACACAGTATTTTGAACTTCCTTGGTTGAGTGCAAAACACATTAGCTAACTAACCAAACAAAGTGGAAGGAGGCATTTACCACAGGACGCAATCCTGGCCGACGGCTCGGCTCTGGAAACACACACCGATGCTGTGGGGCAGCGAGGAGGGTGAATCCGAGAGCAAATGGAGTCATTTCCCTAAGGTTCACTCTTTACTTTTTTCATCCCAAAACAATGTCACCAAAACTTTTAGAAAGGAATGGACTTCAAAGCCAAATTTTTCTAACTTCATAGTGCTTTGAAGTACTCATAAGCACAGATGTAAGGAAAGTTTCCCTAGAGTATGGCTTACATTGACTTTTATCTTACAAGAAATAAAAGGAGAAAGAAGTGAGGAGACAAGAAGTACCCCGGTCCCCACCAGCAAAGAAGAGCTGGGAGCAGAGTGTGTCCTTTGTGCCAGGGAAGTTGTCCTGCACTGAGAGTGTTCTGCATTTGGGGGAATACTGATGCCAAGACACATGGAGATCTCCATGATGCTAGGAAATATCTCCATGATGCAAATTCCAAGTGATGCTGGGACCAGAGATGTTTTAAGCAGGTAAGGACCTTCTCTCAGAGGTGAGCTAGTCTTCTGGACTCAAACTTCCAATCTCCTAAACTGAGAGAGAATATGTAACTGTTAAAGTCATCACTTTGTAGTTTTTCTGTTAGAGCAGCACAAGATAACCAAGACAGATGCCTTACAAACACATTCAAACATCATCCCATATTAAATAAGCAGTTCTCCAAGTGCATTCCAACTCATGGCGACTGACTGTGCTGGGGTGGAAATGCACTCTATAGGGCTTTCAACAGCTTAGTTCTGGAGAATTAGATCACCAGGCCTTTCCCCAACCCTGAAATAATGAGTGGATCTGAACCCTAAACTTCTGGTTATTAGTTCAGTGCTTTAACTAATTGCACTACCCGAGAGAGAAAAGAGAGTAGGAGAGAAAAGATTGGCCAGGGCAAGGAGTAAAACAACCTGAAGAGCAGAGGAGAAAGCACCCAATATGAAAACAAACAATAAAAATACAAGAACAAAATCACTCAGTCTTAGATAGAGTTTCTGTTGATCTCAGAGGAGCTCAGAATAGGGCCTCCC
>NW_006400011.1:3207886-3212269 GCF_000299155.1 Elephantulus edwardii
CCCCACCACCCACTGCTAGGGATGGTATCTTTGCCAATACAAGGGATGGGTGCAAGTGGGATACTCAATCAGAGGTGGCTACCACAAATACAAAGTGACTTCCACCTGAGATGCCCATGGACAGTACATTTTACAGAGGGTGCTCTACTCCAAACATGGCTGTGGCATATACCGAGCAAGACATTTACAAAGGAGCCCAGTGCGAAGCAAGGACCCCCATCAGAGATGGTACTTCCATCATTTCAGGAGCTGGTTGCAAGCCAGGCATGGTGCTGTACGCTGGCTCCTGGAAAGAATCTCATCATTTCAAGCTGTGTGCTCCCTCCCAGTGCCAGATACAAAATGGTGTGGGCCTGACCTCAGGGAGAGCTTGTACAGGCCTAGAGAACACCGCCAGGCACCTGTTGGGGGGTGGTGAGGCAAAAAACACTGACCCTTGGGATGCTATCGGGTATGAACAAGCCAACTTCTCCATGGCCATTCAGTCATTGTTGTGCATAAAACCACAGTCCCCAGTTCCCAGGCCTAGCAGACAGCCTTTCAAAATGGCCATGTTATGCTGTTTAAAATTCTTGCCTCCCTTTGCCAATTTATTTGATGTCTTCATTCTGTTTCTTCTTCCATAAGTCAGTATTTAAAAGACTTCTGTTTCTTTTCCTGTTAAACCTCAGGATTCCAAAAGTATCATCTGTACCTGTTATCTTTGTTTTCTGGTTGTTAGTTGAAGAGAGGTGGGCTGTTATCTGTCTGGTCTGCCATCCTGCCTGGAAGTTCACAGGAGATTTAGATTTCTCAGATTATTTGTTGAGCCTACAGAATGACTAAGCAGGATAAAAGGATATAACTCTGACCTGCCTCTTTCCCGATTTTCAGACACACAGTATCCCAGAATTCAAAGGAACTCAGAGTTCTAGAATCTCCATTCCTTGAAAGGTTAACCATATTTGTTACAATCCACAGAACTGAATGATTTTGCATGACCAATGAAATAGGTGAACTTCTGACCTCAAGTTTTCTTGACTGCAAGATCCACCAGACAACAGCAACGATATCCCTTATTCCAGGAGCTCCTCTGAAATAGGATGACCTCCAGCAAACCTTTAGTTGTGTATAATTTTAATGCAGCAAAATGTATTATTTAAAATACAAGAGAGACCTATATACAGGAATATACTTCCACCAAACACACGTACACACACACAGAATTTGGGTACATCTTCAACAGGAGGAGAAAATACAATTTCTTATTCTAGTAGAGATTTTTTAATGTATTAGTTACAAGAATTAGAAAGTTTTCAGCCACACCATTCCTAGGCGTGCCTCACACGCCTGGAAAATGACACAATGGAAAATGAACTGATGTATAATCACTGGATTTTGGAGAACTTTGATAAATGCTGATAGTTGTAGAAGGGCTTGAAGCCTTTTGTTCACAGGGCCACTATGACTTGTGCTTGACTCGAAGGCAATCAACAATAACAACAATAGCATATATCACTAATATCATATGCAAGTAAAACCTTGCTGAAGATTATAAAAAAAATAACTAGAATAGTGCATCAACAAAGAACTGCTAAGAAATACAAGTTGGCTTTAAAACAGGCCATACAGTAGGGTTATCACTGCTGATGTCACATGGCTCTTGAGTGAAAGCAGAAAGTACCAGAAGGATGTCTAGTTGCATTTTATCAACTATGCAAAGGCATGTGACTATGTGGATTATAACAAATGATGGCTAACATTGAGAAGAATGAGAATCCCAGAACACTTGATTGTGCTTAAGCTAAGTTTATACCTAGAACAAGAAGTTGTTGGGTGAACAAAGCAAGGGAATTCTGCATGGTTCAAAATCAAGAGTGTGTCAGGGATGTATCCTTTCTCCATACTGTTTCAATATATATGCTGAAATATCATTTGGGAGGCTAGACCTTATAAAGAAGAATGTGACATCAGGATTGGAGGAAGACTCATCAACAACCAAGGTAATGCAGATGATATAAACTTGCTCATTGAAACAGAGGAGGACTTGAAGCATTTGCTGCAGATGAAGGACTACAGCCTTTAATATGAACTGCATTTCAACATTGTTGTTTTTAAATGCCATCAAGTCACCTGTGATTCATAGAAACCTGCTGTACAGTAGGTCTGATCTCTGCCTTATCTTGAGTCAATCTCATCATCTCTGACAGACCTATCCCATTTCTCCAGTCACTGAGTCAGTTCATCTCATTCAGGGTTTGGTCCACCTCTCCTGCGCTGTACCTCCACCTTTCCAAGCACGGTATCCTTTTGCAAGGACCACAGGCCTCCTGGCCACATGCCCAATTTATGTGAGACAGAGCTTTAAAAAAGCTTGTCTCCAGGAAGTAGCCTAGACTCACCTTCTCGGGGTCAGAACCGTTTGTTCTTCTGGTAGTCCATGGTATGCTCAACATTCTTCTCCAGCACCACAATTCAAAGTCTTCTTCTATTATCTTTAGTTATTGTCCAATTCTCAGATAAATAGCAAGTAATTGTGAAGACCACTGGACCAAAAGGCAGCATCGTGACAGATGAATAAAAGACTGAAGTTAACATTTTCATCTTACTTGGATCCATAATCAATACTGTTGGCCCCAGCAGTCAGGAGATCAAAAGATGAGCTTCACTGGCTGCCAGGAACCTCTCCAGAGTGATAAAGAACAATGATGTTAGTCTGAGAATCAGGTGCACATAATCCAGTCATGGGCTTCTCAATTGCTTGCTATGCATCTGAGAGTTGGACAATGAATAAGGACGAGAGATGAGAGAAGAGGAATTGATGCCTTTTAGCTGTGGTGCTGGAGAAGAGTATTGAACATATAAGGGACTATCAAGAGTTAAGGGACTGTCAAGAGAACAAACAGGTCTGTCTTAGAAAGGGTGAAACCAGGTTGTTCCTTGGAGGCACGGATCCTGAAGCTCTGTCTGGTATAGTTTGGGTATCTTTTCAGGAGGGGACAGTTGTTGTATAAGGACATCATGCTTGGAAGGATAGAGACCCTCGATGAGATGGATTGACACAGTGACTGTGGCAATGGGGTCAGGTGTGTCAAAGATCGTGAGGTTGGCTCAGGACAGGGCAAGGTTCAGAGCCATTGTTCAGAGGGTTTCTATGAGTTGTAGTTGGCTAGATGGCACATAACAACCACTATAGCATTAGACACTTAACAAGGTTTTAAGGATCCAAACAACATTAAAAGAATGCTTAAAGAGTAAGGCTGAAATGCAGAGGAGAAAGAGCACAGAGTTGAAAGGAACTTTCTACAAAGACGAAAGCAGCTGGTCAGAAGGAATAAAGAGAAGACAAGACACTGCGTTGGCTGCTTCAGTGCAGTTCAGGCTTCGGCCCCTTCTGCGAACCATCACACTTCTGTTTGGAAATGGAATTTGGAGAATGAATATAAACCTGTCCCAAGTGAGCCAGGCGTAAGGCATGCTTCTTTCCAGAGATAGCCACATATGGTGTCACAAAACTGTTGGGCGCAAACAATAATAAAAAGTGTGATTTTTCAGACAGTTTAAGATAATGAGAAATAGCTGTGAGAGTAAGAGAATGATGTCTTAGAAATAAGAATGTTAAGAGAAATTATGCTGCGAGCTAGACAATGCCTCAGGATGTCAGGAGAACTGATGCCTTTGAATGGTGGTGTTGGAGAAGAGTGCTGGGTATCCCATGGATGGCCAAACAGGTATTCTGGAGAAGATGCAGCGAGTGTGTACCTTGGAGGCAATGATGATAAAGCTTCATCTCACATAATTTGGGCATGTTACTAGGGGAGGCTGTTCATTGGAGAGGGACATAAAAATTGGGAAAGTGGGTGGATGGAAAAGGAGAGGAAGACCCTTAACCAGGAAGACTGACATAGTAATGGCAGAAAAGGCCTTGAAGGTGTTCGAGACTGTGTGGATGGCGCAGGATAGGGCAGGGTTCAGATCTGCTGTCCACAGGGTTGCTATGAGTCAGACTCGACTCAACGACACTTAATAACAGTAACAGCAAGTCTTTAGAAAATATTACTTTCCAGTCGAGGAATTGAATCTCATGCTTTTGTTGAGTGAGGATTTTTCTTGTATTCTACCTGGCTATTTTTAACAAAAGTAGTAAGCGGCATGAATCTTTATTCTAATGGAGCTCATACTAGAAATAAAGAGACAAAAGAGAAAGAAACCAAATTTAGAGAGGCAATCTTTCAAAGGTCAATTGAAAGAACTGGACTAATTGGTCAGTTGGGATGGGATGAGCCAATCTGGGAAGACTTCTTTTTTTTTTTAAATTTAGGTTGTTTATTTTTCATTTCAATGAACATCTACAGAGATTTTGGGATTCCATTCATTCATTGTTGCACCCTTCTCCCCGCACAA
>NW_006400011.1:3212519-3257503 GCF_000299155.1 Elephantulus edwardii
TGGCACCATATAGCATTTGTCCCTTTGTGACTGAGATACCTCACTCAGCATAATGTCCTCCAGGGTCACCCATTTTGAATAATATTGCATGAGTAAGACTTCTTAAAGGAGCCTGGGGGAGTGGTGGTGTGTGAATTTCCCCCCCTCCTTTAGGAAATACTATAGATGCACAAAACAACAACTTTAATGCAAAAGATTACATTAATGTAAATAAGCAAAACATTCAGGGATTTTGTATGAAGCAAAGGATTTATAAGAGTCTGACCTACAGTGAGACAAAAGTTCCATCTAAAACAAGAATAAGACAATTGGTTAACCTGTCTTGCCAACTACATTTGTTGGAAGAGCTCTTTGTGATTGAGCTGTAAAATGATACTATAATCAGTTAATTAGTGATAATTTCTCATGGACACCAATTAACTTTACAGAAGGTGGGAATTGGATGCCTGGCACTGTGACACTTCGGGTCCCTTTTCAGTTCTCCAAAGCCACCCTTCAAATTCTAGAGAACATGATGCAGAGTTCTAAGCTGGGAATGAAATGTTGGGTTGAATTTTCCTGACTAATCTGTGAACCAGTTTTGGAATCTGCAATTATTTCTTAAAATAGAGATTTTTTAACATCTCTATATTCAAACTAGATCTTAATTTGCCTTCCTTAAACTTGGTATGAATCTTATGTGAAGAGCCATGAGGAAATGCTTTGAAATGCTGAAAGTACCCTTTGCCACAGTGTTAACTCGAGTAGGAGTAAAAAACCAAAATTCACAATGATTAACTTTATGAGTTGGAATCTCATCAAAACTCATGTCTTCAATAAGAACAAATGTGGTAAATGGTCAAGGTTTTTGCCTATGATTAACAATGCTAAGCGTTAAGTGTTCTGGCTCAAGAAGTTCTATTATTTTGAGTGAAAACAAACTTGGTGACTACAAAGGGGGATCTACGTATGCCTCAAATTATTGTAAAAAGAAAGGAAAAGTGAAGAGTATTTAATTTCCAACATAACAAGTCAACCAAAGTCCAAAGTCAACCATTTAAAAAAGTAATGTTAAAAAAATACTCCTTTCTCATCCTTTTAAGTACTGTATAAAATGTATGAACTCAAATGAGAGAAGACAGTTTAAAAAAAAGGGATTTTTTTTGTAGATAAATTATTTAAAACTATTTGCTGATAAATCAAAATCATAATGAGATTCCATTTCACCACAGTAGCAGTGGCAAAGTTTAACAGGATAGCAAACACTAAATGTTGGGGAGAATGCAGAAAGATAGGAACTCTCATATACTGTTGGTGGGATTGTAAAATGGTACAACTACTCTAGAAGGCAATTTGGCATTTCCTCAAAAATCGGAACATAGAAACTCCTTATGACCCATCTCTTTCACTTCTAGGAATATACCCCAAGAAAATTAGGACTGAGACAGAAATGGAGAACTGTACACCACTGTTCATAGCAGCATTATTCACCATTCATTGCAAGAACATGGAAACAGCTCAAAGGCCCAACCACAATTGAATGGGTTGAGAAATTATGAGACATTTACACAATGGAATTCTACACAGCACTCAGGAGCAATGACTTTGAAAATTACTATATAATTTGAGAGGCGCTGGAGAACATTACGCTGAGAGAGCTAATTCAGTCCCATAAGGACAAATACTATAAAAGACCATTATTATAGAAATAGGAAAATTAACTAGTAAAACATATATGAAGATCCAAAGTGGGGGAGGGCAGGAGCCAAGGGGTGAGGATGAGCAAGAGGGAAATCAGAGGTTTGCACAATGTGATGGACAGAGGGAGGGATGTGTAAAGGAAATGGGGAAGATCTGGCAGGGATCTGGCCAGACAAGGCAATGGTGGGCATAGCTCAGTGTTGATTAATGCTTATTAATAAAATATACGGAATTGGAATGACTGTGTAAAACACAATGTGTACAAACTTTGTAAGCAAATTAATACTTTTTTTTTAAAAAAAACACAGCTATTTGCTGATATTTTGTTTCTAATTTTAAGTGGGTCCTTATGAACGCTAACTAAAGCAAATGCATCATGTAAAGACATCCATATGTATCTGGTATCTGCAGAATTTTGTCTAAGGACAAATTTATTTTACAGAATGTATCAGTCCACTTTTCCTAATAGGTAGTTTCTCAGAATTGCTCATAATGCGAGTCTTAGCTGTATAAGTGTAGTTCAGCTGTATGTTCTTCAAGAATCAAGTCCAAAATAAAATTCTTTACATTACCTTAAATGACATGGGGTTACAAGACCAAAGGGAATGAGTTTGCACATGTTTGGGGTACTAGAAAGACCCAGCAGGAGTGGCATCCACTTCCTAAACAACATGCCTCTGGAAACTCTATGAACTTTGAGAATCAATGAGAGTTCTAGAAAGGCTTCAGGTCTTTTGTTCATAAGGTCGCTATGAGTCATGCTTGACTCGATGGCAATCAACAAACAACAAGTTCTTAGTGATTCTAATTGCTTCTCCACAAAGAGAATCTACTTACTCTACCAGGACAAATTCCATACAATGAATGGTATAATGTGTAGTACAACCCAGTGTACCCCTGCCTGTAGCCATCACTGCATTATCTTAAAAAATAGACCAGTTTCCTAACGCCCAGAAAATTTGATTGTGCTTATGTGAAACCTATAGTCGCCAGCACAGAGCAAGGAGACACTGCACGGTTCAAAATTGGGGAGGGTGTCCTCTGGGGATGTATTCTGTCTCCATACCTTTTCAATATGTATGCAGAACAGATCATCTGGGATGCTGGGCTGTATGAGGAGGAATGTGGAATCAGGATTGGTGGAAGATTCATCAACAACCTGTGTTATGCAGATGACACAACCCTGCTTGTAGAAACTGAGGAGGACCTGAAGTACTTGCTGCAGAAGGTCAAGGACTGCAGCCTTCATTATGGATTGATGCTCAACATCAAAAAAACAAAGATTCTCACCACTGGGCCAAATGGTAGCATCATTAAGGATGGTGAAGATATTGAGATAGTTAACAGTTTTAGTTTGCTTGGCTCCACAGTCAACACTCCTGGTACCAGCAGCCAGGAAATCAAGAGAATAATTGCATTGGGAAAGTCAGCTGTCAGGGACCTTTCCAGAGTACTGAAGAACAATGATGTCAATCTAAAGACTAAGGAGTGCCTTATCCAGGCTATGGTCTTCGCAGTTGTGTGCTATGCATCAGAGAGCTGGACAGTGACTAGGGATGATAGAAAGAAAATTGATACCTTCGAGTTGTGGTGCTGGAGAAGAGTGTTGAATATACCATGGACTGCTAGGAGAACAAACAGGTTTGTCCCGGAGAGGGTGAATCCAGAATGCTCCTTGGAGTCTAGGATTCTGAAGCTTCATCTGACATACTTTGGGTATGTTGCAAGGAGGGACTAGTCCTTGGAGAGGGACATCATGTTTGGGAGAGTGGAGGGACGGCGTAAGAGAGGAAGACCCTCGATGAAATGGATCAATTCAGTGATTGGAGTAATGTGGGTAGGTGTGTCAGAGACAGTGCAGTTGGCACAGGATAGAGCAGGGTTTAGGGCTCTTGCACACAGGGTCGCTATGAGTCACAAGCGACTCGACGGCACATAACAACAACAGTAAGGGTTTATTGTTATTGCTAAGTGCTGGCAAACAGGAACCAACTCAAAACTGACCCTCCAGTGGGTTTTCAGAGACTGCAAAATGGGAGCAGACTGTCTTTCTTTCTCCCTTGGAGTGGCTGCTAGATTCCCAGTGCTTTCTTTTGGGTTGGCAGCACAACTCCACCAATTAGGCTACCGGAACTCTGCTCTTTTTGGCCAAAATTATTTCTTACATAATTAGACATTTTTATCTCCAGCACATTGACTTCAAATCACCTGGTCAAGGACTGAAAGTACTTTAAAATAGTTGAGAATTCTGAAAACGAACAGTATCCCCTTCATCCTGCTGTTTGCTGTGTTGTTGTCATTAAGCCTGGCACGACAGGACTGAATTGTGTGAAAACCCATAAGGTTTTTACTGGCAGATTTTTGGAATTAGATTACTAGACTTTTTCAGTCTAGTTTGTTTTGGCCTAGAGGTTCCACTGAATCTTGGTCAGCACCATAGCAACATGGAAGCCTTCTCTGACAGGAGAGCTGTAGCTCTGCACGGAGCACACGGGTCAAGAATCAAGTTCAGTTTTCCCACGTGTAAGGCAAGAATTTTGTCTAAAAAATAGCTAGAGAGTATTGCTATTTATATATATTTAAAAGTATAAACAAATATTTTACAGATATAAAGAGTAAATATAAACAACCATTTGTCAGATGGGAGGACAGTGAATAACATTTCAAGTCATTAGCCCAGCACTTCTGACTGGTCTTATCACCTTAGACAGAACAGCTTTTGGACACGCTACATTTTCTTAATCAGCAGATGCAAAATGCGTCCTGTACTTGGGTCCATGAACTTGTGAAAAAGAGATCCTTGAGTGTGAAGAGGTGGCACATCAAGGGCAAGAACGGAAAACAAGTCATGCTTTCTTAATTCGATGTGAAAACTTCACTGAGCTCTAAATGGACACTTGCTCGGAGAGCTGGGAGTGTGGAACACAGCGTGAGAAACGTGAACATTCCTGGTGAACTGACAGCAGCCGGGTGACTCTGGCCGGGCTCCAGGCGTCTGAGCAGAACCCAGCCTTGTTTACAAAGTGGGAGAAAGAAACTCGGGCTTTCTGATTTACACCTTAGCAACAAGCAGATAGTTAAAAGGAAAGGCATGCTTTTATGTAGTAACTGGGAAATGTCAGTGAAGAAATGGTGAAGAAATCTTTTCAGAAGAGTTTTAAACTGTGCCCCCCTCCCCATCTTTTCTCTTCAGAATGAGTCATACTGGGTGTCTTTCCTAGCTAACTATGTAGACACACACAGACAAAAAAAAAGTCAATTTGTTAAAGTATACAACCACTTTAAAGTTTATGGAGGAAAATTAAAATGACGACTCAATTTTAATGTTGTTGTTATGAGCCCTCAAGTTGTCTCTGACTAAATAGCGACCCTATGTACAACAGCCCTATACCCTGCTCTGTCCTGTGCCAATCTCACTGCCTCCGACACACCCATCCCTATTAAACCCAGTCACTGAATCAATCCACCTCATAGAGAGTCTTCCTCTCCTGCGCCATCCCTCCACCCTCCCAAGCATGATGTCCCTCTCCAAGGACTGGTCCCTCCTTGCAACATGTCCAAAGTACGTCAGACAAAGCTTCAGAATCCTTGCCTCCAAGAAGCAGCCTGGCTTTACCCTCTCCGGGACAAACCTGTTTGTTTTCTTCTCCAACACCACAGTTGAAAGGTATCAATTTCCCTTCTAGCCTCCCTAGTTATTGCCCAGCTCTCTGATGCATAGCAAGTGATTGCAAAGACCATGGCCTGTGTCAGGTGCACCTTAATCTCCAGACTGACATCATTGCTCTTCAGTCCTTTAGAGAGCTCTCTAACTGCAGACTTTCCCATCACAATACGTCTTTTAATTTCCTGACTAACTTTAATTCACAAGGAGCTTGGGTGGCCTACTGGTGAGGAGCTGTGCTGCTAAACCAAAGGCACATGCTTCGTATCTCCCTTAGGAGAAAGACGAGTAATCTCTTCCAGTGAGACCTGCAGCATCTGAAAACCTGTTGGTGGGTCAGTTCAATGGCCATGAACAACAAAATTATAATGCACAGATTAGAATTTCTTGCTAATATTAATATACTCCAGTGTCTTTTTAGATACTGAATATGCATCCAAAGACATTTAAATTAGGAGTAACAAGGATGAGCATGCCTTCTACAACTCATGGATGTCTTTAATATTTCCAACCATACAATGTGGTGTATCTGGTAATGTCTCAAACGAAAGACATGAGTCCTTTTCTTTAGGAAGGCTGAAAAATAGCACTGCACTGTCATTTTAAAAATAGCTGTACATGAGAAGCCACTTTGGGTTGTGAATCACTAAAAAGTTTTAACTTAGCTGTGTGTCCTTCACTATTTAGTAAATTTCAAGTCAAAGAGTTTTTGTGTCAACTTTACGCAATAAAAAAAAAATAATGTGGGCTATAAAAACATTAAAGGCCACATTGCAGACAAGCCCAAAGTTGGCCTTCCGGTTTCAAAATACCCATCAAGTCCAACGGGTCAAGGTCATATGTTCCTGTTACCTATCAAGTTTCATGGCATATTTCAAATGAATCCACTTCCTAAACAACATGTCTCTGGAAACTCTATGAGTTTTGATAAATGTCGATAGTTTTAGAAAGGCTTCAGGCCTTTTATTCATAGGGTTACTGTGAGTCATCCTCGACCAACAGCAATCAGCAACAACATGCCATGTTTTAACAGAATCTCAGTTTATGTACAGAGTTCCTACTTTTTGATATCTATACTAAAATTTAAAGGGTCATTTATATATTTAGCTGGGAAGAAGGTCATTATTAGCAAGAGTTTGTGAAAATGTTGACTTCAGAAATGCATCTAAGAAACTCCATCTCTGTTTCTTAAGCCTGTGAACTTCTATTTCTTCAACTTTATCAACTTTTCATTTTTATGGTGCACTGTCTTCTGTTGTTGTCAAGTTGGACCGACTCATAGGTGGCCCTCCAGCAGGTTTCCAGAAGCTGAAAATCATGAGAGGTGATTGCCCATCTTCCTCCTGCTGAGATGCTGGTGGATTCCAATTGTCAGAGAGCTGCTGCCTCTGGGCCAGCCATGCAACACCCTCCAGACTCCCACCAGAGCTCCCTCTGTAGATCCTGACATTACCAAAAAAGCTTAATCAGAAACGCCATCTTGGTGGCACTATGCAATAGTACTGACTGGTAGGAGAATAAATAGGTTCGTCCTGGAGACAATGAAGCCTCGCTGTTCCTTGGAGTCAAGGATTCTGAAGCTTTGTCTGCCATACTTTGGACATGCTGCAAGGAGGGACCAGTCCTTGGAGAGGGATGTCGTGCTTGGGAGGGTGGAGGGACAGCATAGGAGGGGAAGACCCTCGATGAGATGGATTGGTTCAATGACTGGGGCAATGGGGGTAGGTGTGTCGGAGACCGTAACGTTGGCACACGATAAAGCAGGTTTCAGGGATATTGTACTTGGGGTTGCTAGGAGTTGCAAGTGACTTGAGGGCAAGTAACAACAACAAGAAGTAATAGTTTTCACTCAACTGTCTTTTAGTGCCTTACTCACACATCTTTTGAAATTACTATTCTATATTCACTTTCTTGGCTCGCCAATTGTTTTAGAAAGTTATCTTTAGGTTTATTACTCATTAATATGACTCAAACTTATCAGTGAAGAAGACTTATATATAACTGTTGATGTAAGCAGGAGAAAACAAAGGAGCTAATGTCACCCAACTATAAACACCTAAAGGTTCAGATATTTTCCAAGAAAAGCTTTAGCTGTTGATTTAAGTACCTACATGAGTTTCATATAATTCAACCACATTCTGAATCCATATTTAAGTGAGTAAATTTAAGGAAGGGAATGGTGGAGATAATTAGTTCAAGTAAGATACTCTAACAGTTAATAAATATTTTGGATAATGTCTTGAAAAAGGAAAATTCAAATCTTTCTAAAGCAATAGCTTATCTAGTTGAACTGAAAACACCATCAACAGTTAGTAAATCAATTTTACTCAGCATTGCTCACTCTACCTTAGTTAACGTCTCACTAGTTACTGTGTATGAAAATTTTCAGTCCATTCACTGAAAAGGATTTAAATAAAAAATTTAAAAAAAAACCCATAAAAGAAAATATTTTCTTTTGCATAGGTATACAGCTGTTGATCTACAGATTTATGGAATTTTATGTATGCTTTTCTGTACAACTGTAAGATGAATCTAAAATTCCAATATGATGAATAATGTAAATGAATAAAAATAGAAATTATTACGAAGTTACTTTGGAGCTTAAAATTTTAAATGTTAAACCAACAAGTTCTTCTTTCCCTGCCACTACTAACCCTCAACAGTGTCCTATGAGTTGTACAGGACTTCAACAACAACAAAAAGGCCATCCTCATTTACAAATGCATGATTGCAAAGGTTCCTTTATAAGTCAGCTCTTCAAAATGTTATTATCTTCCAGGCGAAGAGAGGGAGTGGGCAACCACAAGTGGAGGTCAAGATACTCTATTTTTTCACGTAATGACTCATGTAACTCATGAGCGTACATTTAATAACATGCTGCTGTTGTGTGCTGTCCAGTAAAGTACTGCTCATAGTGACCGCACGAATAACAGATCTGAACTGTGCCGTCCTCATCATCTCTGACACACTTGAGCCCACTGCTGCAGTCACTGTGTCAGTCTGTCTTGTTGAGGGTTGACCTCTCTATCTCTGGTCCTCTAACCTTTCCAAGCATCATCTCTTTTTCTAAGGAAAAGCCTTTCCTAGCAACATACTCAAAGTATGTGAGGCAAAGCTTTGCTGTCCTTGCCTCCACAGAGCACTCTAGCTACACCTTCTCCAAGACATACCTGTTTGTTCTTTTGGCAGTCGATGGGCTATTCAGTACTCTTCACCAATAAAAGCATCAATTCTTTTTCTGTCAACCTTATACATGGTCCAGCTCTCAGATACACAGGAGGTGACTAAAAAGACTATGGCCTGAATCAAAGACACCTTAGTTTTCTAACATTATGTTATTGTTGTTGTTATGTGTTGTTGAGTCACTTGCGACTCACAGAGACCTTATGCAGAATAGGTTGGACCTCGGCCATATCCTGAGCCAGTCTCACTGACTCTGACACATCTGGCCCCATTACCCCAGTTAGGGTGTCAATCCATCTCACCAGAGTCTTCCTCTCCTGTGTGATCCCTCTACCATTCCAAGCATGATGTCCTTCTCCAATGACTGGTCCTTATGAACAACATGCCCAAAGTATGTGAGACAGAGCTTTAAAAAACCTGCCTCCAGGGAACTACTTGGTTTCACCCTCTCTAGGACAGACCTCTTTTTTCTCTTGGAAGTCCATAGTATGTTCAATAATCTTTTCCAACAATACAACTCAAAGGTGTCGATTCTTCTTCTGCCACCCTTAGTTACTGTCCAGTTCTCTGATACATGACAAGTAATTGCTAAGACCATGGCCTGGATCAGGCACACCTTAGTCTCCAGACTGACATGTTTACTCTTTAGAACTCTGAAGAGGTCCCTGACAGCAGATTTCCCCCAGTGGAATTTGTCTTTTCATTTCCTGATTGCTAGTGCCAAGAATGTTGATTGCGGAACCAAGCAAGCTGAAACTTAACAATCTCAATCACTTTTCCTTCTGTCATGATGCTGGCAACTGGCCCAGTGGCTTTGTTTTCTTGATGCTGAGCTTCAATCTATACTGGAGATAGCAGTCCTTGACCTTCTGCAGCAAATGCTTCAGGTCTTCCTCAGTTTCAGGAGACACGCAAGGCTGAGTCCTGTGCATAATGAAGGTTGGTGATGAGTATTTCTCTAATTCTGATGCCACATTCCTCCTCATAAAGTCCAGCCTCGCAAATGATCTATTCCCCATATGAATTGAAAAGAGATAGACAGGACACATTCCTGATGTACTCTTTTCCTAATTTTGAACCATGCAGGGTTTCCTTGCTCTGTTCTGACTACTGTTTCTTGGTCCAGGTTTTGCATGAGCACAGTCAAGTGTTCTGGGATGCCCAGTGTGGAAGTTATCTAACAATATCATGGCTATCACACACAAGCAAAATCTTGCTTTTACATTGACAGAGTATTATCAGAAATATGAACTGGGCTTTGAAGAGACTGTTCAGTAGGGACATCATAGCCAATGTCAGATGGATCTTGGCTGAAAGCAGAGAGTACCAGAGAAATGTAATATCTGTGTTTCATTGACTATGCAAAGGCATTTTACTGTGTGGATCAAAACAAACTTATGTTCATAGTAGTGTTTTTCATAATAGTAAGAACATGGAAGCAGCTCATATATTTATCAACAAACAAATGGACTGGAAACTAATACATTGATGCAGCCCTTAGGAGTAACGATTTAGAAAAATACTATATAGTATGGGAGAGGTTAGAGAGTATTATACTCAGTGAACTAATTCTGTCTCATAAGGACAAATACTGCATAAGATCATTGTAAAAATAGAAGGATAACTAGTAAGATGTGCATAAATGCCCAAAGAAGGAAAGGGAGGGGGAGGGAGATGGACGAGGCACAAGGCTGCAGAGTTTGTTGGGTAGAGAGAGGGGGTGGAGGAATTAGGAAAGATACAGTGGAATCTGAAAAATAGCCGGCCTAGATGAATGGTTTTTAATTTTATAAGACACAAATTTTTGGGAATGACCATATACAGTATTTGTTCTAATGGGACTGGGAACTCAAAAATTCTTAAAAAGTCTAGACTTATTAGATCTGTTGAGACTAGAAGCTCCTTTTATAAATCTTAAAATGGGACTTTCTTCCATGTTGTTGTTATATGCCGTTGAGTTGTTTGTGACTCATAGCGACAGTATGTTCAACGGCCCTAAACCCGGCTCTGTCTTGTGCCAATCACACTGTCTCCGACACACCTACCTCCATTACCCCAGTCACTGAACCAATCCATCTCATCGAGGGTCTTCCCCTCCTGCACTGTCCCTCCACCCTCCCAAGCATGATGTCCCTCTCCAAGGACTGGTCCCTTCTTGCAACATGTCCAAAGTATGTCAGACGAAGCCTCAGAATTCTTGCCTCAAAGGAGCAGCCCGGTTTAATGCTCTCTAGGATGAATCTGTTTGTTTTTTTAGCTGTCCATGGTACCCTCAATGCTCTTCTCCAGCACCACAGCTGAAAGGCATCAATTCCCTTCTATCCTCCCTAGTCATTGTCCAATTGTCTGACATATAACTATTAAGATAGCAGAGTGGAACATAAAAGAAAGGATTTTTCTGTGAATATTATGCTCCATTAAAAAAAAGAACCTATATAAGACCAAATCGACAACAGTTACTCCAAAAGGAAAAATGTGAAGATACGGAGGTAGGGAAACCAGAGCTCTGGGAATAGAACTAGAAAAGGCAATTAAAGAGAATGTTGACATAGCAGGGAAATGATACAACTGAACAATTTGTACAAATTGAGCCTAATATGCTATATAAACTTTTAGCAACAATATAATAAAGTATTATTGATATTTGACAAGGTAATAAAAGCTATCAAATGACAACCTCTTCAACAAATGGTGCTGGCAAAATTGGACTGTTAGCTGCAAAAAGCTGAAACAAGACCCACATCTCACACCACACATAAAAATCAACTCCAGGCAGGGCAGAGACCTGGAGTAAAGCCCAAAAACATAAAGGTCATAAGAGACAAACTGGGATCAAGCTTAGACGGCCTAGTCTATGGTATAACAAGACTGACAAATGCAGCCAGAAAGGCACAATCTGGAGAGGATAAAATTGATGAATGGGACCTCTCAAAGATTAAAGCCCTGTGTGCATCAAAAACATTTTCCAACAAAGTGAAAAGAAAACCTACTGACTGGTAAAAACATTTGGCAATACTATTTCAGACATGGGTCTCATATTAAAAGTTTATAGAGGGCATCCACAGAAAAAAGATGGATAATCCAATTACAAAATAGACAAAAGACATGGAAAGGATTTTCACAGAGGAAGATATTCAGGTGTCCAATAGACACATGAAAAAATGTTACAAATCAAAACAACAATGAGATCTGTCTAACTCCAGGAGCAGTGGCAAAGTTTAAATGGAGAGCAAGTAATAAATGTTGGAAAGAATGTGGTGAGATATTATAAAACAGTACAACCACTCTGGAAGGCAGTTTGGCGCTTCCTCAGAAACTGAACATAGAAATTTCATATGACCCAGCTATTCCACTGCTCAAAATATACCCTGAGAAAATTAGAACTGAGGCACAAACGGAGATCTGCACACCAATATTCATAGCAGCTTTATTCACCATTGTAAGAACATGGAAACAGCCCAAATGACCAACCAGAATAGAATGGATTGAGAAAATATGATACATTCACATGATGGACTACTACACAGCATGCAGGAACAATGATTTTGAAAATCACTGCCTAAATTGGGAGGGACTGGAGAGCATTATGCTAAGTGAACTAATTCAGCCCCATAAGGACAAATACTGTAGAAGACCATTATTGTAGAAATAGAAAGATAAGTAGTAAAATGTGAATGAGGATTCAGTGGGGGAAGGTAGGAGCAGACGGGTGAGGATGGTCATGGGGGTAATCACAAGGTCACATAATTTGATGGGTAAAGGGAAGGATGGGTAAAAGAAATGGGAAAGATCCAATGTGAAAATGTATATGAACTTTGTAAGTAAATCAGTATAAAAATATTTATTTAAAACAAAACATTTGTATGATAAATAAAACAATATAATTAGAATTTTATCTTTGGATGTATTAATACTGTTTTCCTTTGTGATACAGTTTTGCCATTGTTCCAAGTGATACATGTCTTCATCAGATCATGCTATTGTTGTTAAGTGTTCTCCAGTTAACTTTAACTCACAGTGGCCCTATTATCAGGATTTCTACTCACAATCATCATTCATAAAATTACTGAATAAAGGAAAGAGAGGGAAGTGGCCAAAATGGCTCTGTATTCATGATTCACTCACTAAAAACAGCATAGAAAAATTCAATAGCAAAGCAAGTATGATGTTGTCGTCATCATGTGCCACCGGGTCCGGTATGACCCTACAAACAACAGACCTGAACCCTATCCTTACCCTGTGCCATCCTCATCATCTCTGACATACTTGAGTCCACTGCTGTGTCAGTTCATCTCATGGAGGGGCTCTGTATCTTTCACTGACCTTCCACCCATCCAAGCGTGCTGTCCCTTTCCAAGGACTGGCCTCTCCTCCCAACATGCCCAAAGTATGTGAGATGAAGCTTTAGCATCTTTGTCTCTAAGGACCACTCAGTCAGACATTCTTGAATTCATTTCTATCCTTTCAAAAAAACAAGTAGAAATTACTGACTCCACCCAGCTATTTATAAGCATGGAAGACAGAATGAAGGATTTTTTTCTTAGTATCTTTACATTTGATTTAAATTAACTGGAAGAACAAAACATAAGCGCATTAGTAGGTAAGATACATTCTATGAAAGAAATGCAAGACTTTTTTTAAGCAAAGAAGTAATTTAAAAGTCTTGTCTACTAAACTTTGTATTATTTAGGTCAACACAGTCATTCAAAAAAAAAGAACACTTAGTACAGTGAACAGGAAAATTCCATACACATTCATTGCTAGGGAAGGCTTATTTTAGAAAATGAATGTATCTACAAGTGCCCTTTGTTGCTATGAGCAACATTCTTACAACCACATTCTTTTGCTTGAATCAGGTCATGATTACCTTCTGCAAAGACCTTGCCATTTCAGAGAAGCACTTTTTCTTTCATTCAGGATTTCTAAACAAATGGCTTTCATCTGAAGCAGCTAAAGATCAGACTTCTGGGTTTGTTTTAAGGAGCAAAATGGGAAAAGAATGAATCACCACCAAGCAGGTCAGGTTAGCAATTTTTTTCCTCTTTCAAAACCAGTTATAATTTCCCCCCTCAAAATACTTTTTTTCTTGAAAAAAATGAGTAATTCAAAATGTACTGATAATTATATATCCGGGATTGTCAATTATATCTAATGACTGTTCACAGTCATTGCTCATATTTCCCTTCCAAATTCTTTTATACAAGCTGTATAATTCCACAAATTGAAAATGTCCACTAGGAACAGATGGAATGAAGTCATGGTGTTTGAATCTCCTTTGGAAAGAAAAAAGAAATGCAATTTTGGGGGGTTTGTTTCTTTGATAAATTCCTTATTTACCTCTTTCCTATTTCATGGTCACATAGCTTAGTTATCTGTTATTCTGCTCCTCTGACCACTTGTATGGTTTAAAGTCTTCAAACAAAGCAGCATAATCAAAACAGCAATGGGATCATGGTGACCCCTATATAATTCCCACCACCACTGTAAGTTAAGAGTTTACTGTATGTAACTGTGCACATGATGGTGATGTCTTCAAAGTACAAAAGGGCAGGGATGCCACTTTGTGGACCCAATCTAAGAGAGTCTATTTTCAGTCACTTCATGTGGAGGTGAATGTTAGACAACAAAGAAGATGAATGAAGAACTGACACACTTGAATTGTGGTGTTAGCCAAGAGTACTGACTACACCATGGACCGTCAGAAGACCAAAGAAATTAGTCTTAGGAGAAGCGCAGCAAGGCTGGTGAGAGACATCATATCAGCTTCCCTGGAAATGTTATCAGGACAGATCAGTTCTTGGAAAAAGAACCCACATGGCAAAAGATTGAGGCTCAGAGGTAAAGAGAAAGACCCTCAAAGAGATGGACGGACACAATGGCTGTAAATGGTTACCGCAGAGATTGTGAACATGGCACATGACTGGACACTTTTATTCCATTGTGCATAGGTTCACTATGAACTGAGCTTGACTCAATGGCATCAAACAACCTCTAAATATGCAACTTACCACTGCTTCTGCCATTTACTCCAGTCTGCACTATGATATATAATATTATGATGCCAGGATTACAGGTAAGAAAGCTCCCTGGAGGTAAATCATTTTTTATCCCAGGCCACACAGGCAGCAATAATGAGCAAAGCCAGAACGCGAACCTAAGAAGAATTATCATTTTGGAGTTACCTGGAGACCACTCACTATTTCTAGTTCTGTTGCTGAAGTCTTCCCCCTCCTACATCAACAGCTTCCCATGGCACCTATGACTGCACAAGTGACAATCCTTTATGGGATGACCGCTTCCTGACTTTGCAGCTCCATCCTAAATCACTCGACTTTGACCATGATCTTCCTTCAAAGTCCTTCGCAGACTCTGTTCCTTGCACTTACAATAACTTTTTGTCCTTTACTTGTCATTGCTCTTCACTGACCACACTCACTGTCTTTCAGATTCCCACTTAGAGGCTATTCCTTTGAGATCGAACCCTTCCATTCAGAGGTTTCCAAGGAATACATAAAGGGACAAAGAAAACAAATTTTGATGATTCCAGTCCAGCCAGGACTCGGAGACTCAGAAAAGCTACAGTTTACGTCCTCAAAATGGCTTTTCCAGAGTTCACTGAGAATGAGCTTCTTCCCTGAAACTCTCATAACACCCTGAACTTTTAAAATTTATTACAGAAGCTTTTTCACTGACAGTTTTAATATCAATATGTATTCTCATATTTATATAACTGTTTTAGCATTTCTGCCTGGGCTGTGTTCTTTGTGAAGATACAAAGAGGCTTTCTCTTATGCAATCTTATGTCTCCAGTGTGAAGGAGAGTGACAGACTGGAGATCCACTGGTGATCAAGAAAAGCCATCGCATGCTAACAAGGTGCGAAGAGTGTGATGCATAAATGACGACTTTCAGTTCATACTGGCTTTATTGAACACTTAAAGGCATGTCTAAATTAATGTTTTTCCCCTCCCTAAAATCGCCTTTTATTATCTGAAATGTCATAAAACAATGAAAAAAAAATGCATTGTTGACAAGATGGAACCAACAAATATCTGACCCTCTTGTCAATTTTCAAGGTTATAAATTTCAAGAGAGGAGACTGTCCACCTTTCTCCTGTGGAGTAACTGGTGAATTCAAACCGAAAGAGATGTGGTTACTAATGAATCACTCTATGGACCAGGCTACAAGATATCCTTCAAGTGTAAAAAAGGGGAAAGAAAAAAACACAACACAACACAACAACAACAACAACAACAACAACAATATTCATTCAGGCAACAATTGTTAAATATTTCACAGACCAAATCAGAGCTACATTGCAATTCTAAACAATTTTAAAGAATAAATAAGATGTAACTATAAGTACTATATAGTTATATCTTACTTATTCCTTACAAATACTTTGGAGAGCTCTGGTGGCTTAGTGGTAAGGAGCTACACTGCCAAACTGAAGGCATATGACTCAAATGTACCAGCTTCTCTGTGGGAGAAAGATGGACAATCTCCTCCTGTGTGATTTACTGCCTCTGAGAATCTGCTGGATGGTCAGCCATGGGCCAGTTCTCACTTGATGGCACACAACAACAACATAACAACTCTAACTTCTGAAAGAAAAATATAGTGGATGCATTCACCTACCCATAACTGTTCAGCTTGCATGTCTGTGTACGTATCCACTCATAGATTATAGTTTACTGTTAACTGATATTGCTGGATAAGCATGACCATTTCAGCTAGAATTTATCAGGGGGCAAACTTATATATTGTTGTTGTGCCACTGAATCAGAATCAACTCATAAATGACCCTCCAGGAGGTTTTAGGGGATATAAATCATATGGGGGGAGGGACCCATCTTTCTCCCATGGAGCAGCTGGCGGATTTGAACCGTGTGCCTTAGAGTTGGAGGCCCAACTCCTTACCACTAAACCACCAGAGCTCCTTTCTTGTGCAATAATCAATCACTGTGTGGACTTCTAAACTCAAGATAACAGTGTCTGGGGATGGCTAAGCCAACTGGCATAATATGGAAAATGTACAGAGACAATGCTCTACCCTGTACTGTGCAAAGCAAGGAACAGTCAGGTCTTAAAAGTTATCAAGTGGTTATCTAAAAGGCAACTATTCACCTCTCCTTACCTTGAGAAAAGAAGAGTGAAGAAAAGAATCAAGAAACAAGCTCTGGTGGTCCAGTGGTAAGAAATCGCACTGCCAACCCAAAGGTACATGGTTTGAACCCACTAGATGCTCTGCAGAAGAAAGATGGGCAATCTCCTCACATGAGATTTCCTGCTTCTGAAAATCCACTGAAGGACCAGCAAAGAGTCAGTTTGGCTCAATGGTACAGAGCAACAATAGTCCCCACACCCATGAAACCAGCACAGCTATCCTTACTAATCACCTTAATTAGGACCACATAAGGTTTTGAACAGGATGAGATAAAAATACTAATTAAAATTCAAAAGTATGGATCAGAGTGTACTTATTTGTCTGCTAAAGACTAGCAGAATCTAAAACCATGGCTTTTGCATGTTCTTCAAAGGTAGACCTCAACCCACCCTTCAAGGGTCACTTTATAGTAAACAACAGAGGCTGGTAAAGTGAAGAGCACCATGCCTGAGAGGACTAGCCTTCAGAAAAATCCATCAGAGACAAAGAGGACAGCATCTGTCCAAAACCAGAGCTCACACGGCAGGAAGGAAAGAAGGGAAACTGGAAACTCGGGAAGAAGTGTGAAGAGCGCTGTCTGAGGGAACTGCAATTAATGTCATGAAACAAAATGTGTATAAACTGTTGAAAGGAAAATGAATTTGCTCTGTACTCTCACCCAAATGACGATTTAAAAAGGAAAAGAAAAGAAATATGGAAGACCTCATACATACAAACTAGTAACGCCCTTCAAATACCTCATTTTGTGGGGGAACTGACCATGATGTGACAATTGCTCTAGATATTTCAAAGGCTCCTCTCTGCTAAGTACTCTTACAATCAGTTTATGAACCAAACAAGAAAACGTGTCTCCTCACTTCACAGTGCCAAGTCACTATCCCTCAGTGGGCTCTTTCTATCCCCCCTTCTTCCATGTGACCCACTCAGCTTAGCTACCATCTCTGAGCTTACAGGAGACAGAGCTCCCACAAAGAGGCCTTTGGAGGATGGTCAGAAAGTAGAGAGGCCATGGGGTCAGCCCAACAAGGAGAGTAGAGAGACCTTCTCATTTATCCCCAGGATAAATGAAGGCAGGAAAAGAAGTACTTTTAACAGGGAGGTCCCATGTGAGGCCTATGTGGGGCCAGGTTTGAGGCATCTCTGCTCTTATTAGACCATAGTAGGATTAGGGGGTCCCTTCCCACCACAAACCAAAAGTAACTCATTCCCAACAAGCCAGAACCAACTCATAGCTGATCCTCCAGTGGGTTCTCAGAGGTTGTAACTCACATGGAATGGAACCACAGGTCACCATAAACACCCAAATCCAGACAATAACTTAAGCTTTCTCTTTTCCGAAAATGGCCCTGCCAGGCAAGTTTTCTACTTGCTCATTATGAAGTTATGAAGCACTGAAATTCCTTCTCATGAAAATGTTTAATTTTGTCCCAAGTTCAGTATTAAAAATTATCTTTCTCGGTGTCACTTGAAAAGGGTACAGAATTGAACAATAAAGGATGCCAAAGCAGTTTTCTAGGGTATCATGACTTTGAAATTACCTCGGGAGCACTTCCTGTGTATTCCAATCTCTTCTGTCAAGTCAACATGGTCATGGTAGAAAAACAGGCCACCTGGATGTCAGAGTCCAGAGGGCGCCAAAACTCCAGTCAGGCATAAGGCAAACAGTAGTACATCTATTAGAAACTGGCCTCTATATCATCTGCAGTGCCCGGCAGAGAATGAAAACATAGACCCAGTGTTTGTAACTTAAGGAGAATTTAAAAATGGAGAGAGCATATCATAAAACTGAGAGCAAGACCTGTATGTGTAACTGCACGGGACACACCCAGGAAGTCGGGCCTGAAGGGAACAGAGCGTCCAGGCCCCAGCGTGGTTGTATCCCTTCTATTACAAGAGTCACACACTGTTTCTAAAACTCTAGGTGGGAGGCTTTGTATAACATTTTGGTCCCCTGTTTCTTTAATTTTTAAATGTTAAAACACTTCCATAGTTTTAACCTTCAGATTGTACTATTGTTGCTGTACCTCCCTCCAGCAGGTCCCCAAGGTACTTTCCTTACTTCTACAATTGCTTTGCTTTCTGAAGTAACTGAAGTCTCAACATTTGCTCAGAATGGTCAAAACACCAGGCAACCTATCAGTTTTCTCTCTCTCTAATAAAATTATTTTGTAGATTATAAAAATTAGAAAAATATTCTTCCATTCCATTCTTGAATACCTGCTACTCAAATGGTAGTCCTTCCCAGATATGTTTTCAAATTTGCTTCTTTTTCCTCCTATTTTATATGCTTCTACCTGTGAAATTTTCACTTCCTCAGTAAGTTCTTCCTCATTTACTAACCAGGATATTGATTTCTCTCACCTCAAAAGTATGTTAATTTCCCAAAGAAGAGTATCTTTCATTTAAAAAGAATCCCATTCTTGTATGGATCATGGAGATTAATTTTATAAAATACAATGTAGTGGGATTTAAAAAAGAAATCCCATTTTTATCTGCTAAATATCTTCTATCCTCTCATCTCTTTCAGGAAATCAGACATCTTCGGATGATGCTTCTTCCACTTGCATTTCCTCCCTCTGTTGCATGGTTTGCTTTTATCAGGGAGGGGGCATTTTAAGTCTGATGCCCCTTGTTCATACGGTCAGTTCTTACTGGCCAATGCAGTCATCGTCATCATGTGTTACGGAGTTGGACTGATTCACAGTCAAACCTCTAGGATGTTTACAGAAATTGTAAACCGCGCAGGAGGAGACTGCCTCTCTTTCTTCAGAAGCGCAACGAGTAGATTCAAACTGCCTGCCTTTGGCTTGGCAACCTAACTCCTTCCCCACTAGGCCATACCCAGCTGTGTGCATGAGTAGCTAATTTGCCACCATAGTGTTTAGCTGAGGATCCTGTCAGCTCATTAGGAGAACCTCAAATGCCAGTATCTACAGGTCCTTTGGCTTGAGTAATTTTTCCAGAGAATTCCGTAGTCTCTTCACGAGGTGTTATCCCTGGCCAGCTAAGACTGGGGTGCTAAATCTAAACTGTGTGAAGGAAGGTTCCGGGGTTTTCCTGTTTACTTAGACTTCCAAAAGTTCCTGGTTTTTCATCTCACGCCCAACATGACCCCATGCTGCTTGAGAAGTCAGTTTACTGACATTTCCATATTTTATTCCAGAGCTTAAATATCTTTCCTTCTCTGTCACCTCGCCTCTTCTGTTTGCTCTGAAGGATCTATGCTCACTGGTTGCTCTACTTCATTTGTTTGGATCTGGAGAGAGAGCAACTACTAAGTAATCATGCTCATTCAGCATGTGCAATCAGCTCTCCCTTTAGCTTCAAGCCCTGGACAGAAATACTGATATTACAATAACACAGCCTGTTAGGTGAGATTATAACTGTATTTATTTTTCTTTCTAAAACACACTAAAATTCTCAGATAATAGGTGTTTGAGGTTTATAAAATCTTTAGATTCTGCTAGAGAAGCTGTGGTATATTCGCACAATGGAATACTATGCTGCATTAAAAAACAAGGAACTCATGCAATATTATTCAAAATGGTTGACTCTGGAGAACATTATGCTGAGTGAAATATCCCAGTCACAAAAGGACAAATATTACATGATGCCACTGTTGTAGAATGGGACTGTCCTTGGGGTTGGGGAGAGACTGAGTAAGATGGGTTCAATAATGTATACTGCACTGAAACAGAGGAGGGAGAGAACCGTTTAAAAGAGAGATATAACTGGGTATTTCTGTCATCACAGGAGACTAGAGCGAGGGCTACATGGTGGAGGGGACCTGGGGGAGGGTTTTTAAAACAATGAAAGAATCTTTTCTTTTACTTTTCCATAATTTTTGGACTCATGTACTTATAACTTGTTAGTCAAATTTGTGTCTTCTAGGTTGCAACACCCCCATGATACATCTTCAAGGATATGAACATGTACAGCCAAGCACAATCAATAAGAGTGCATCTAAATTCCAAAATCAATCTCCATAATAGTCTATGTGTTTCCTACTGCCAAAGGGACCCTTTAGAGTAGTGAGAGAAGATCTTCACCCTGAAACCCACAGCGTCCCTTTTCAGCAGGAAGTAGCTAAGAGAATATGCCATCCCCTTTTCCTTATGACTCAGGGTGAAGTCTCTCTCAGGGAGGAGTGATAGGGAATGGCAAAGGACACACTGACAAAGAAGATTAATCAGAACTGGCTTTGACAAGCACTGTGGCATTTGGACAAGAACAAACTGGGAGGAGGGTAGAGAGAATAGTGCAACAATGAATGAGTGGAAGCCCAAAATCTCTGTAAATGTTTATGAAAATTAATAAAATATAATTATAGGAAAAAAAAAAGAAAGAAAGAGGACTACGGTTTTCTTAGCCTGGGAAACGTTCCTTTCAGTCTTGTCATTCACTCACTGACTCACTGCCCTGGTGTAACTGTTCACCTTATGTGTAGGATCCAAACTGAGCTGCAGTGGTGGGTGGGATAACGCTAATAACACTATTAACATTAATAGTAATATTATTAAAGTCAGTCAAGCATGGAGAAGGAGGCAAATTCATTGCAAAAATCCACACAAAAAACAGATAGTGTATTTTGGATGACTCATTCTTTATTCTCCCTCAACAAAACTGTTAAGAAACAAAAAAACTAAAATATTACTTCTAAATAATTCTATATTAATAACACTAATAGTATGCTCAAACTTCTAACTCATTTGACCAAATAGACGAACTTTCCTCAGATTTTCATTTTAGGTAGAAAATTACTCACAAACAAGAGTGTTTGGAAAGCTGACATTTCTCCTTTAAAAAAACTAACAGTAAATGAAATTAAGATGTTCCATGAAAGAGTGTGTATTTGTATTTATTTATGATTTCCTGTTTGAGCCAACTATTTTAGAAAAATTAGAAATGATTTCTATTTTCTTGAAGAGTAATACATTATTGCCTATGTCCTATAAAATAATCATCAGGAGGTAATATCAGATAGAGCGTGGAATGGAATTTCTCCATTTTAAATCCATTTATTCTGTTACAGTCCAGAGACATATACACCCATGCCAAGTTAATCATGACCTTGTTGATGGCACTGGCTATTCTTCTGCCAGTGTATGTATATCTTTAAGTATAGCCATCAATATATATCACTTTAAATGACCTATTATGAAGCACTAATAAAAGATAAATTCATAAATTATTTTGTCACCTTTAATAGTTAATATTACTTCCCAGAGTGGATCTGGTAGAGAAAGGAGAAGGTAGCAGGAAGAAAATTATCTGACAAGTAAATCTTCAACATGTGAATTTTCAACACTTGCCACTGTGATTTTTTAAGTACACTGACTGCCAGAGAACTGCCAGATATTCAGGCTGGATTAGGAAGCTGTGATATGAGGGGATATCATTGCTGATGTGACCTGGATTTTGGATGAAGGTAGAAAACACCAGAAGGATGTCTATTTGTGTTTTATTGACTATGCAAAAGCATTAGACAGTGTGCATCATGGTAATTATGAATGCCTTTGAGAAGAATGAGCATTCCAGAATACTTGCATTCTTGTATACTTGTACAATTATACTCACATGAGACCTATACCTAGAATAAGAAGCTGTGTGAGAACAGAGCAAGGGAATATTACATGGCTTAAAAATCAAGAAAAGGGTGAATCAGGGCTGTGTCCTTTCTCCATACCTATTTAATCTGTATGCAGAACAAATAATTCAAGTAGCTGGACTCTATGAAGAAGAACATGGCATCAAGATCAGAGGACGACTCATTAACAATCTGCTTTATGCAGATGACACAACCTTGCTTGCTGAAAATGAGGACTTGAAATGTTTGCTGCACAGGATCAAAGACTATAGCCTTCAACATGAGTTACGTCTCAACATTAAGAAAACAAAAATAAGGGAGCTCTGGTGGCCTAGTGGCAAGAAGCTGTACTGCAACCCCAGAGGTATGTGATTCAAATCCACCAGATGCTCTCCTGGAGAAGGAGGGAAAAATCTCCTCCTGTACCAGTCACACCCCATTTGATGGTACACACACACACACACACACACACACACAAATAATTAAAAAAAAAAAAAGAAAAAAGAAAACAAAAATCCTTACCAATAGGCAACATCATGATAGATGGAGAAATGATAGGAATTGTCAATTATTTCATCTTGCTTAGATCTATAATTTACATTCTTGACATCAGCAGCCAAAAAAATCAAAAGACATGTAACATTAGTAAAGTCTGCTGTCAAGGACCTCTGCAAGGTGCTGAAGAGCAATGGTGTCAGTTTGAGGAGTAAGGTGCACAAAATAAATCTTTGCAACTACTTGCTATGTAGCTGAAAATTGGACAGTGAATAAGTTAGAGAGAAGATGAATTTGGAGAAGAGTGTCGGATAGCTCATGGACTTGCAAAAGGACAAACAAATGTGTCTTGGAAAAGGTGCAGTCCAGGTGCTCCTTGGGGGCAAGTGTGGTGAAACTTCACCTCACATAGTCTGGGTATGTTGATAGGAGAGGCCAGCCCCTTGGAAAGGACATCATGCTTAGAAAGGCGGAGGGTCAATGATGGAGGGGAAGACCCTCAAGGAGATGGATTGACACAGTGACTGGAATGTTGGGCTCGACCGTGTTAGAGATGATGAAGACGGCATATGACAGGACACTGTTCATGTCCACCATTCAAAGAGTTGCTATGATTTGTACTTGACTCCACAGCATTTAACAACAACAAACCAGATGTTCTCATTCCAGGCATTCCTAGTCCTGAATTACTCATCTTCCCCATTAGTCTACTACTTCCTTTGCTTCTTTTCCATTCCATCCCTCTACATTTACTCTCACACTAGCCAAACAATTTATCCCTTTGGAACCTGTATCTTCTAGGACAAAACTTTTTTTCATATTCTTTATCTTTTTTGATAAAAATTTCAGTGGCTCAATGATCTCCTAGGTAGAAATAATCTTAAATTATAATACTTGGCACAATTATATTTTCATGCAGTTCTGGAAATACAGAATTCCATGCCAGATTAATTTGGTAGCTTATTCTGGTCAAGATAATCTTTTGAGTACATGTGAAAAACTCATTTCAATCTCACGTCCTCCACCTTCTGCATGAATAGTAGGCAGCACACAGAATGCGCAATACAGAATCACTTAGTGGTGGTGGTTTCTACATGCTGTCGAGTTGACTTATCGGGCCTCATCCTCGCAATCTGCATTATGTTCAAGTCCACTGTTGTAGTCATGACAATCCATCTCACTGAGAGGGTCTTCTTCTTTTTTGCTGACCCTCTACTTTTCTCAGCATGATGTTTTTCTCTAAGGACTATGTGCTTCCTGCAGAAGGAAGATGAGACATCTCCTCCCATGAAATTTACAGCCTCTGAAAACCCCTGGGGGGGCGGGGTCAGCTGTGAGTCTATGCTGACTCAGTGGCACACAGGGACAACAACAGCACCTCCTGACAACATAGCTACCGGATGTGTGATGAAGTTTCACTATTCTTCCCTCTAAAGTTCATCCTGATTGTACTTTCTCCTAGACAGACTTGTTTTAATTTTGGCAGACCACAGTATACACAGTACTCTTTACTGCCACTACCAAAATTCAAAGGCATCAGTTCTGTCTCTGTCCTCTTTATTCACTGTCCAGCTTTCAGAGGCATAGGTAGCAATGAAACTGCTTTGGCTTGGGTGAGGTGCACCTTAGTCTTTACACTGTCATCCTTGCTCTTTAGAACTTTAAAGAGGTCTCTGACAGCAGATTTTTCTAATGCAACACATCTTTTGAATTCTTAAATGCTGCCACCATGGGTGTCAGTTCTATATACAAATTTAAATCTTTGACACTTCCATTTTTTCCCCACTATTCATCATGATATTGCTTATTGGTCCAGTGATCAGGACTTTTGTTTTCTTGATGTTGAGATGTAATCCATTATTGAAGGTTTCACTCAGTCTTTGGTATTCTTCAGTAAGTGGTTCTGATCTTCACTTTTTGCAAGCTAGGTTGCACCATCTGTATGAGTTTTCCTCCAACCCTGATGCTACATATAGTCCAGTTTCTTGACTGATTTGCTTAGCATCTAGATGGCATGCATAAGGAGAAAGCTTACAACCATGCAATATCTCCCTGTTGTCTTTAAACAACTGCTTCTTGGTCTATGTCTAAGTTTCACATGAATATAAGTAACTTTTCTGAAATTTTCCTTCTTCTCACTATTATCCATAATGTGTTAAGCTTGGCCAAGTCTAATAATGGCCTTCTTGTCATCAGTCCAGCTGGAGTCAACAGGGGGCTGTGTGTTAAACCAAAGACCACACCTTGCTGTTGGCTTGGATTTACCATTGGTTCTGCGGGGACAAGAGGAGCAATCTCCTCCTGTGTGATTTACAGCCTTAAAAACCCAATGGAGAGTCAGCTAGAAGTCAGGGTCAACTCACGAGTAGTAAGTCACTGAATGGTATGAAAGCAAAATCCAAAAATAAGAACTATGTTTACAATTTCATAAATGCCCTGGGATGCTTATATTAACAAATCACTTTATACCTCACAAATACTTTAATGTTTGCAAAATATAGTTATAAAATTCTGTGGTCAGGTCAAAGCAAAGATATACAGAAAAGCACTTATAGATACAAGGCAAGTGCAGCACTATGAAACACATGTGCAAAGAGGTGTAACATGACATGAAGACAAACAGACCAAAATCTTCAAAGTCAAAACCATGTGCCACATGTAAGAAATCGAAAGTCAAACCATACCAAACCAACCATAAATTCTTTATAGACACTATCCCTTCAAACTCAATATATTTTTTTAAAAAATAAATGGAGGAGGAAATGGCTCTTCCAGAGTGTTAACTCAATAAAAGTACAAAGTAAATTCAAACTAAATCAATTGCCTGAGAGATCCTCTAGCAGATTTCTGAAGCCATCAATCTTAATAGGAAGAGACTGTCTCATTTGTCTCTCATATAGGATCTGGTGGCTTTGAACTGAATGGTCTACTTTTTAGTTAGGTATGCAATATGTCCCTCAACAAGATGGACTTACATAGCGACTATAACAATATATATACATATATAAAGATAAGAAAAATATATATGAAAAAATAAATGAACATATCTCTATCTATCTATCTATCTATCTATCTATCTATCTATCTATCTATCTATCTATCTATCTATTTGTTGTTGTTAAGTGCCATCAAGTTGTAGACGACTCATAGAGACCCTACAAATGAGAACGAAAGATCTGAGCACTGTTCATAGGGTTTCCAGAGGCAAGCTATTTACGGAAGTGGATGCCACTCCTCTTTCCAAGCTTGTTTTAATCGAGGATCTCTACCAAACACTGTCCACCATGGGTAACCACTGTCGCATTTGACACATCAGTGTCACAGTGTTCGGCATCACAGCAACCACAAGTTACCTTTGTACAGCAAATGAACAGATCAGTGCTATACCACGTAGAAGAATGTTTGACAAAAAACAATTTAAAACAGGCTTGAGGGCCAGAGATTAAAATCACCCACCTTGGGCTTGGTAGCATAACTTCTGTCCACTAGGCCAACATAGCTCTCTATGTTTGTTTATTTAGAAATAGATATTTATATTTATCTTTATATTTATGAATATATATTTATTTGCTTATAAATATATATTTATATTTATGTGTTTATATATTTAATTATAAATATATATATGTGTGTGTGTATATATATATATAATCTCCTGAGAAGCAAGACTTAATAAATCATCTTTCCAATTATCTTAACTTTAATGTTCTATTATTTTGGCAACGTGAGATATATTTTAGATTACTCAAGGGGAAAAAAACATACTAGTAACTCACATCATCAATCACACCTACAACCACATCGAAGTCAATAGAAATCATCTTCTACAAACACATCAAAGTTAATAGAAATCATCTTGGGCACTGTGGCATTTGGACAAGAACAAACTGGGAGGAGGGTAGAGAGAATGGTGCAGCGGTGAGTGAATGGAAACCCAAAATCTCTGTAAATGTTTATGAAAATTAATAAAATATAATTATAAAAAAAAAAGAAATCATCTTGGGGATTTCTTGTGAAATAAAAATTTAAGGGGACAAAACCTTATAGGATGTAGTAAAAAAAAATCTTTTATAAGACCATGGGCTAAACTGTGGGTTAAAAAATATGAACACCATGAATCAATTTTTGTTATCATGGGAAAATAGAAAGTAGAACAGAAGAGGTAGGACTGATCAAAATTCTCAGGACACCAAGTAACACCCTGAGTGAGCATCATTCTTCCAGGCTCACTCCTACTGCTTCACCTCACCCCAGCAAGTCTCACTTCGGGAATTTTTTCTTTTCTACTCCAGTTACTTTTCAGCTAACCAGGACCTCAGCCATTCATAAACAAGCCTCCTCTGAACACCAATTCTTACTCCCTCAAGCTGATTTTGGAAGGAAAGCAACCATTAAAATAACTCGTAAGGAAGTGTGACTTTAATATTGTGACTTTATTATTGTTATTATCAGATGAGTACTGCATCTGATAAGTAACAGTGAATAATGAATTTCACCCTTAGGTAGAGAAAGGCTTATGAAAGTGGAAGAAGCTTCCTAGATTGCCCTTTCAGATTACTGCTTGACAGTTCATTTCTCCATATTTATTCTTAAAACTCTTGATGCCAGTAGTTTCAAATACATAATTATATTTTATTGAAATATGCCATTTTCTCTCCCTGCTATAATAATGTCCATCCATCCACCCCTTCCCCTAACTCCCATTTGACATACTTTATGATCCAGCAGGAACACAGCTCTCCAGTATCCTCTACTGGTGACCTAGTGGATAAGGTATTGCACTGCCTAACCTAACAGCATGCAGTTCAAATCCACCAGTTGCTACTTAGGAGAAAGACAGGCAATGTCCTCCTGTACGATTTAGTTTCTGAAAACCCACTGAGGTTTCCAGTTCCCCAGCAAAGACTTTGACGGATTCCAGTTTAGTTGCTGTTGTCAACTGCCATCTAGATGGCAATTCCACATACAATAGAACAAAACACTAAGAAATACCCAGGCCTGTGTCATTCTGTGATTGGTTACAGTGTGTGATTGGTTGCAGGTAGGATTAATGTAACTCAAAGGACTTGCATTGGATCATTTTAAGTAACAGATCACCAGGTCTTTCTTTCTAGACTGTGTTAGCCTTGAAATGCTCCTGATAACATACCAGCATGAAAACAGCACAAGACTCCACTGACAGATGTGTGCTACCCAGGAGGTGCACTGAAGAGGAATCAAAACCAGGCCTCCTACATGGGAGACAAGAACTCTACCCCTGAACCACTGATGCCTCACTCAGTCAAGCCAGAAGCCCTTTCTATATGCTACAGCCCCTGTGCTTCCCTCGATGGCACAAGTTATTATTTTATTCTCTGTAGCAATTAAGTTCCTTTTAGATAGAGTTTATGATCTCATTTTACCAAGCATCAGCACAATGTCTGGTACTGAACAGTTCTCAACAGATAATCTGCTGAATCAATAAATTTATATATAACACTATGGGTGATAAGTGCCAGGATCACCTCAGGAAAGGGTAAGAAGGAGGCTCTTCAAAGTTATACCCTCACCCGCACACACACGCTGGTGACAAAGCAGCAAGAAGTTGCACTACAATCCCGAAGGCATGCGGTTTGAGGCCAACAGCTGCTCTGATGAAGAACGATGGGAGTTATTCTCCTCCTGTGCAATTAACTGCTTCTGAAAACCCACCAGAGGGTCAGCTATGGGTCAGTTCCAACTCTACAGTACACAACAACAGATACACACACACACACACACACACACACATTCATATACACACACACATTAAGGGGGAAATGTCAAAGTAACTTCAACAGAGTTGGAATCAACTCATAGCTCACCCTCCAGAAGGTTTTCACAAAGATGGACATTACTCATCTTTCTTTCATTGGAGCTGCTGGTGGATTTGAACTGCCACGTTCACATCAGCAGCACAGTCTCCAGCCACCAGAGCTCCTTGGGAAGGCAAAGGGTACCTGGATGTAGCAGAGAAACAGTTCTATCCACCGAGATCCATGTTCAACAATCTAAAGGGTTGGTAGACTACAGCAATGTAGTTTCCAATAATCTTCCTCATCCATTTTCATATTAAAAAAAAGTATGTAACGACCACATTGTAAAGAGAGATAAACCTTTGTTAAAACTATTCACTAAAACTAAGAACCATAGTGAATTGGCAGTTGTGCAATAAAGATTAGAGATTAAAATTCTGTTTTGTTCCTGGCTAGCTGGGAGGTCTACATACCAAAGCTGTGTTGGCAGCTCTTAGTTGCTGAAAAAGTCAGACAAATATTCCGGAACAACCAGTGGGTGGAATGTAGGTCCTCACTAATATAATTTTTATTGTCAGCAGGTGAAATGCATGATTAAGAAACCAAGTATATTTGGCTTATGGAATTAGGGTCATGTACTTCATACTTCATATCTTGCTTATTTTAAAAAAAAACCATAACCACACAGAACTTGGCCTCTGACTAATAATAGTTTCAGGTAGTTTATATTCACCTAAATTAAAAAAAAAATGGCAGAGGGGCAGGCATTATTAATGCAAGGTTATAAAAAAATGCTATTGTATGTATAACATTTTCCTACTTGGTATCCCTAATCACTCCCATAATCAAACAGCTGTGCTAACGTCTTTATAATCTTGCATGTCAGATTTTCAAACTGATTCATGTCAAACAAGAACAACCACCAAAATAACCCTTCGCAAACAGAGTATTCCACTTTTTCATATAAACAAAACTTCAACCTATAAGCAAAACCAACATACACTTCTATTTGTTATGCAAAGCAATGCGTTAACACTATACAAATACCTTTATTTTTGGCACAGCCCAAGAGAAGTCTCTCCTGGAATCAATCACTGTTTTTCAAACATACCTGTTTTTTAAAATACCATTAGGTACTGATTTGTTATTAGCTCAACAACCATGCTTAGTAGGCATGAATATTGAAAGTATATCTTCTAATATTTACCATAAATTTAGAGTTAATGAACTGACGATGTGGGTGATGAGGTGGGTGACTGTCAATGGGATGTAGGTAAGGTTTCCCCTGGGAGGTGGCATTTAATCTGGGGCTTGAAGGACAGAGAGCTCCCTGGCAACAGACAGAACTGCTCATACAAAGGCAAAGTCATGAAGACCCCAGCATGTAGAGATGCTCACTGCTAAGACTTGTTAATTTCTTGCCATCAATTCTACTTCTGACCCACAGCAACTCCACATGACAGTGGAGACTTGCCCCGTAAGGTTTTGTGGTACTCTTCAGAGGCAAGGACGGTGAAACATCACCTCACACACCATGGACATGTAGTCAGGAGGGACCAGTCCTTGGGAAAAAAGTTATCAAGCTGGGAAGGGTGGAGAGTCAAAGAAAGAAGATGGATTGACACTGACACTATACTAATGGGCTCAAGAACATGAAAGATCATGAGGATGGTGCTGGACAGGGCAAGTTTCAGAGCTGCAGGTCACACGGTCACTACGAGTTGTAGCTGACATGACAGGACCTATAGGACCTAACAACAACAACGATAATAATAATAATAATAATAATAATAATAATTTTTATAAATGCAAACTGCAAAGTCTTTGTCCAGAGGAACTGTTGGGTGGGTTTGAAACTCCCAACAAGTGGCAGCCAGGTGTTTTAACTAATGTGCCACTGGGGAAGTCTTAGACTAAAATCCTACCCCCAGTAAATGAATTTACTTTTTCCTGAAGACATCACGTTCTTTCTCATTGTCCCCAGTCCCTAGCCCCTTTCTTTTCGTCTGCTTAGATCCACAGCGGAGCACCTTTCCTTCCTAGTGCAGGGCCTTCTTGGAAAAATATGAGCAGAAGGTGTCCCTGCCCTTCAGCACATATTCCTGTTTACCAAAGTAAGTGTAAAAAAAAATGACTGAGCAGGGCTTGACCCAGAGAAAAAGTTCTCTGTGTGTTCAACGCTATCACTTTGCATACATTTCCAAGAAAGAAAAGGAGGGGAGGGATGGGGGCGCATTTCTGTGTTCTCTGGAAAATTAGTCAGAGTCTAGAAAAGTGTGTTCTTCCAAGAAACCCATGTCGCTGTTGCTTCACTCTTCCCTTCAAAAGGAACTTGTGCAGTTGTCATTGGGATCCCTCACTGGGAACTGCTGACTTGAGTGGGAACCTGTTTTTCCACTTTAGTGGTATCTCTTTCAGGGCAGGGTCATGTCCTCTTTTCCTCCTCCTATCACAGCTATGACTGAGCTGCTAAAAGTAAAAAAAAAAAACAAAAAACAAACCAAACCCAAACTGCTTAATAAATGCCTGCTGCAGTTGAGGAACCACATTTTAAAATGGAGTGACATTCATAAACCTGGCTCCCGAGACTTCCGGTAGCTTAGAGGTAAGGAACTGTGTGGAACCGTGCAGCCATCCCAACGGCAGGTGTCTTACATCTGTCAGTTGTTCTGAAGGAGAAAGAAAGATGGACAATCTCTTCCCGTGACCTCTAAAACCCTGCTGGAGGGTCAGCTATGTGTTGGTTCCAACTCAACGGTACATAACAACAACTACAACAAACCTTGGTGGTGGTGAGTCTTCACACCAAGCAGCACAATGTCACAGTTGGTAACAATTTGTTAATGTGTGACAAACTTGAAAATATGCTGCTTAGTAAAATAGAAGTGTCAATATTTCATTAGCTGACAAAGACATCATTCTCTCTCTTTCACTCTGTATTATTCTTATTTATTGCCTCTGTAACTGTTAAATGGCAGGAACTCTATCATTTATATATTAAGGTCAAAAAGTCTCTACCAATCCTGGTGTTAAGTACCAAGTAGTTAAAACATTAAGTTAAATTAATGGAAATGGATCTGTAGAGACTCCTCACCATCTAGTCCTTGTAATTTTCTAGTTCATCCCTGCTGTTCTTTCTCACCCCATTTCTCATTTACAGACGCATCCCCGCCTTTCTCTCTCACACATATGCAGAGTATATTCTGCTTTTTTTGATCAGAAATATAGGCAAGCTGGTAACAATAAATATATTTAAATAAAAAGCCAATGCTCAGCACTTTATTTTTAAATAGAGTTAACTAAGAAAAAGCTGCTCGGGGAATTCAAGATACAAATTGTCCTTCCAGATGGTGGACGCTCAGTCTGCGTTTGGTCTCAATGGGACATCTACGCTACTCGTGAAAAGAGACTGGTGCAGATTTGGCACATGACTCTTCCACCGCCTTTCCCACAGATAAGCTGGAAGAATCGTTGTGTGCTGGCATAAGCACGTGTTATCAGAGACATCCTGAGAATGACTGAGGAAATGGAGAAGCGAAGTCCAAGTGTATGTTCACATTTCAGAGCCCATATGCTTCTCTGAAAGTTGTGCAATGACTTTTCCCATCAAGAATGTGCACAAAGATCCAAATTATTCAACGTCTGCATAAGTTAAATCAATTTTTCTGTGTTTCGGAGCAGAGATAGTAAGAAATTATCCTTGCGAAATTTTTTTTGTTTGGTTTTTATTTAAAGCCCATCCATTTACAAATCTGAAACTCTTCTGTTTTTAGCAAGAACTGAGAGGGGAATGTTGTTGGTCATGTTTACTGTTTTTAAACATACGTACATTTTTACATATATAAAAGTATACTTATTTCAAGCTTTAGAAGGTCTCATTCATCACTTTTATCCTCATTCAGACTGTGCATTTCTGGCTGTATTTGGCAGTCCCTTTATATCATAGACTAGGTCTTCTAAGCTTGGTCCCTGTTTGTCTCTTATGAACTTTATTGCTTGGGGTTTTATTCCCAGGTCTCTGATCCATGTTGAGTTGATTTTTGTGTATGGTGTGAGATGTAGATCCTGTTTCCGCTTTCTGAAGTCAGCAGTCCAGTTTTTCCAGCACCATTTGTTGAAGAGGTTATCATTTCCTCATTTTATATAAATTTTATTTCCTTTTCAAATATCAGCTGACCATAGATAGATGGGTCCATTTGTGGGTTCTCAATTCTGTTCCATTGGTCTACGTGCCTGTCATACTAGTACCATGCTGTTTTTGTTAGTACTACTGTGTAGTAGATTTTGAGGTTAGGGCATGCTATACCTCCCAGTTCATTTTTTTTTCAGAAGTGCTTTGCTTGTTCGAGGTCTCTTCTCTCTCCAAATAAAGTGGTCATTTTCCCTTTTGATTTCCATAAAATATGAATTTATTATCTGTATTGGGATTGTATTGAACATGTAGATCACTTTTGGTAGGACTGTCATTTTCACAATATTGAGTCTTCCTACACATGAAGAGGGAACATTTTTCCATTTATTTAGGTATTTTATTATTGTTAATGGGATTGTAAAATGGTACAACCACTCTGGAAGGCAGTTTGGTGTTTCTTCAAAAAAGCTTAACATAGAAATTTCCATATGACCCAGCTATTCTAGTGCTTGGAATATACTCTGAGAATATGAGAACTGAAGCACAAACAGAGACTTGTACACCAATTTCCATAGCAGCATTATTTACCATAGCAAGACCATGGAAACAGCGCAAATGCCCAACCAGAATGAAATGAATTGAGACATTATAGTACATTCACATGATGAAATACTACACAGCACGCAGGAGCAATGATTTTGAAAATCATTACCTAACTTGAGAGGGACTGGAGAGCATCATACTACATGAACTAACTCAGTGCCATAAGGACAAATACTGTAAAAACATGTATGAGGATCCAAGACAGGGAGGTGGGAGCAGAGGATTGAGGATGGACAGGAGGTTAATCATACAGTTTCACAATTTGATGGGTGGAGGGAGGGGTGGGCAAAGGAAATGAGAAAGATCCAGTGTGCAAAACAATGTATATAAACTTTTTAAGTAAGCCAATATAATAGAAAAATGTTATTAAAAAATTCATTTAAATTTTTAAAAAAATAAAATAACCACTTACAATCTTTCTAAATTTTTCCAATACGCCTATGAGACAAGGCAGAGTATCAAAGAACCATCAGTGAGCTCTGGTGGCTTTGTGGTAAGTAGTTGTGCTGCCGACCCAAAGGCAAGAGGTTCAAATCCACCAGTTGCTCCCTGGCAGAAAGAGAGGTAACCTCTCCCATGCGATTTACTGCCTTTGAAAATCTGCTGGAAGGTCAGTTCTGATTTAACGACAAGTAACAACAACAAGAAGAAGATATTAGAAATGTGGGGCAAAGAACCCAACTTTAATGGAGGTGACTGAGGTGGCCTTTGTGCAGAAAGCTGCTTAAATCAGGTGTCTCATCTGGAACTCATAGACCACACCTAAGGGTTTGTTTGTTCTGTCTGGTTCGTGGTGGCTGCCAAACCAGAAAACACCGGGAGAGGCTGTTATCAACCACTTCAGGAAGCATGACTTAGGTGATCATGCAGGACTGGTCAATAAAAGCCCATATGTGAAAGCTCAGACGATTTAATGGTCAGCAGAGGGAGAGCGATATGCCCTCTCTGAGCTTATACAGCAGTTCTAAACTGGGGACCTTTCCAAACCTTATCCATGTATCTCTTCCTTCTGATCATTCTGGTTTATATTTTTTTACTATAATAAAAGGGAGTTATGGTGGTACTCTGTCTGGTGAGCTGTGCTGTAGTCCAAAAAATAGCATCTCTCTGCAGTTCAAATCCACCCACTGCTCCATGGAAAGTGATGGGCAATATCCTCCAATGCATCTGAGAGCTTCTAAAAAGTCTGCTGGAGGGTCAGGTATTTAGTCAGTTCCCACCCAATGACACTGAGTTCAAGCTTAAGTTACTATAATAAAGTTAACAGGTAGTTTATGATCTTCTGTGATTTCTGGAAGCCATTCCAATGAATTAATGAATGCAGACACAGCTTCCTCTTAACTTAAGGTATCAACTAGACCTGGATAGCACCCACTCAATCTCCTACACAGAGGGAAGGAGGAAGCAGATTGAGTGTGTGTAACATGGCTGTTTTAAGAAATAACTGTATGCCTGGGCTTGCTATTTTGGGTTGACATTATGCTGATTCTTATCCATGAAGTCATCACGGTAAGATTTTCCTATGTGATGGAATGTTGGGGTTAATCACGCCAGTGGGGAGGGCAACGAAGCTACCACAGCCGTGTAGAGGGATGACACCAAGCCCTGCTGACAGGTACAGTGAGGCAGACGCTGAACTCAGGCCAAGAAGAACCTTGTTTCATCATGCTAAAAAGCTTTATTTGGTTGGTCTAGAGATTGTGATGGGATTTAAAGTACAAGTGTCAAGTGAGTAGATTTTCAAATTCTGAGGATTTTTGTGGCTATGCTGTAGGTTGAGATTGTGTGGTGGACAAAATGGGGGTTAAAGAGACTGTTGTAGGTGGTCCAAGTGAAAAACCAGGAGGGTTTGGCTCAGGGAAGCAGAAGCACATACCATTGTTCTGTTTTGTAAAGACACATTCGATATGCATCAAACATAGAATCAGTGAGACTAATCACAGGATGTGGGGGATGAGGATCTGGGAAAACTCCCTGGCTTCTGGCTTGGGTGATGATGCCACCAAACAATTAGGAAGAAGAGCAAGTTTAAAGGTGGGTAGTGCAGCCCTGTAGTTTCACCACTACCTATCATAAGCCCTCCCCCCCCTTGAGTTTCTATACATGTTTTACTAGTTATCCTTCTACTTTTACAATAATGGTCTTATGCAGTATTTTCCCTTAAAAGACTGTGTTAGTTCACTCAGCATAATGCTCTTCAGTCTCTCCCAAATTACGGAGAAATTTTCAAAATCTCTGCTCTTGAGTGCTGCATGGTATTCCATTGTGTGAATGTACCACAGTTTCTCAATCTATTCAGTTGTGGTTAGACATTTAGGCTGTTTCCAGGTTCTTGTGATGATGAATAATGCTGATGTACAAATCTCCTTTTGTGTCTCAGTTCTAATTTCCTTGGTGTATACTCCTTGTGGTAGAATAGCTGAGTCATACGGAATTTCTACGTTCAACTTTTTAAGGAAATGTCAAACTGCCTTCTAGAGTGGTTCCACCATTTTACAATTCCACCAACAGTGTCTGTGCATTCCCACCCGTCCGCATCCTCTCCAACATTTTTTGCTTGATGTCCTGTTAAACTTTGCCACTGCTACTTGGATGAGATGGATCTCATTGTGGTTTTGATTTACATCTCTCTTATTGCCCGTGATTTTGAGCATTTCTTCATGTGGCTATTAGACATCTGAATGTTTTGCTCTTTCCATGTTTCTTGCCCATTTTGTAATTGGGTTATCAGTCTTTTTCTTCTGGAGGTCCAGGAGTATTCTGTAAACTTTATGAGACCCTTGTCTGACAAGCTATTGCCAAATGTTTGTTCCCAGTTGGTAAGCGTTCTTTACACCCTGTGAGTTTGGAAGGCACCATGGTTGTGTAATCACTGCGAGGTTGGTAGCCTGAACACATAAGCTACTTGGCAGGAGGGAGATGAGCTGTCTTCTCTCATTAATATTTATAACTTCAGAAACTAAACAGAGGGTCATAAGGAGGCAGAAATGACTTAAAGGCAGTGGTCTTGGTTGTTTTTTAATGTACATATTTATTTATGTTAAGTGAGTTTGGAGTTAGATACACTGAATTAAGTGAGATGCTTCTGAACACCTATCTGAGGAGGGCTTCAGAACCCATCTGCAGACTACTGAAACTACATGGGCTAGAAATTCAAAGTTGAGGTCTTCAGATACAGAAAGACTAGGATTAAAATAATGAGTTTCTGGAAAATGAGTGGATGGAGATGAGTAGACCAGGATGGGACTCAGGACAATTCTGAGCACTAAGAGGTCAAGGGCAGGCACTGAGCTTTTCACAGAGGAGCTCTAGCAAGAATCAGAAACAGGGGTTAGGTTTTGGGAGTATGTTGCTGCTACATGTTGAGTGACCTGTGACTCTTAGAGACCCTATGCACAATAGCTCTGAACTCTGTTCTATCTTGAGCCAATCTTACTGTCTCCAACACACTTCAGAAGCCTAGAGGTTGAGATTTTCAAATGCAGGAGGCCTAGAAGGTGACCTTTAGAGGAGGAAAACAGGATGTACCGAACTAGGAAATGCTAATTCAGTAAGGTTATCAGAGTGAAAGGCCACAAGGAGATAGGAAGTCAACAAGAGCTAAAGAGTGAAGAGGGCTGAGATGAAATGTTTGCTTGAGGATGTGTCAGTGTTAAGTGCAGAAACTCGGATTGAGGAGGGTTGGGGGCTTCTTGGTTGGTTTTTTGTTGTTTTAAAATCAACTGAAATCTTACTACCTAGAGATAACCAGAATGAACAGGGTGGGTAACCAACCTTTCTTACAATGCTCTCTGTGTGTGTGTGTGTGTGTGTGTGTGTGTGTGTGTGTGTGTGTGTTTATATGTACTCATTAAATCTAATTGCTATTGAGACAAGACCAACTCAGAACTGCTGCTCCATTGAGTTTCCAAGGCTGTAAATTGCATGGAAGGGCTGCCCATCTCTCTCTTGAGGAGCTGGTGGAGGATTTGAAGCACTAGAGAGGCATGACCTTTGGATTAGCAGAACAACTCCCTTTGGACTCGGGACCAGGGCTCCCTATGTAGTAATAAAGTGAATTACACATGTTTGCCTCTAAACTACCCTTTTAGCAATTCACAAACACACAACACACCGACCTTCTAAATCTAAACCTAGCACGTGTGGTTGTTTTACTGTTATGTACCTCTAGATTGGTACTGACTCATGCCTTGGTGACCCTCTGGCAGGTCTCCAGAGGCAGTAAATCGCATAAGAGAAGACCCCCCCCCCCATCCTTCCATGTGCTAATAGCTGGCAGCACCATTGCTCATCACTAAGTCATCAAAGCTCCCTAACACACACAGTCGTCGTTGAGTGCCGTTGAGTCAAGTACGACTAATAGCAATTCCATGAACAATAACCTACACAAACCCCATACTAAAACAAATTTGAGTCTTACTTCTGAGAAATGTAACCAAGAACAATCATTTCTGGATAGAGACACGCCTAATCCTTCTGATTTTCAGGAGGTGGGCAGCAACTACCTACGTGGAATTTTCCAGGGGTGTAAAGCTACAACTCTGAGTATAGCCCTAATCTCTGAGGGCAAGCCACCTCTCAGCAGGACAGTGCTGACAATCCACGCCCATCGAGTGCCACCCAGTGAGTCACCAGAGAAAGACTGGTTGCACCCTATGAAGCTTCTGCACCTGCCGCACCCTATGAAGCTTCTGCACCTGCCTTCTAGTGTATAAGCAAGGAAAACAGCAGAATTCAAAGTTCTCTCTTGTGGTGTCACAAAGTCAACAAAGCTGGAAATACCGGTTAAACTGGCCAAGTCAGCTGAATGGCCACTGGGCTGGCTTGGGCTCCTTCTACCAGGAAATGGGGCAGAGAAAGTTGGGATTGTTACATAAAAAGGGGTAGCCTTCAAAGCCTTCTGGAGAAGAAAAAAAGAATAGGGGTCACAGCTGTAGAAAACGGAGTGTTGTGTAGTTTTCTTTAGGATACAGCATTTCCCCAACAAGTTTCTAATCGTTACAGTTCACTTTCCTCACCCACTTAGTTTTACTTTCACAGCTATGACTGCCGATTTCCCCTTAACAGGTTATCGTAGAGTTATCAGGAAGGAACAATTTGCAGTTCCTTCCTAGATTAATCACTTTCCCTAGTCTGTGTACAGTGACAAGGTTTAAAAGCATTTAAATCATAAGTATATATTGTCTATTATATGTATGTATGTAATCTAATAAGGGTGTGGGTGTATGCGTGTATGTTATTGTCATTGTTATATATAGAAAACTGCCATTGAATTTGAACCAACTCATAGCTGATCCTCCCATGGGTTTTCAGAGGATGCAAACCACACAGGAGGATGTTCGCCTCTCTCCCCTGGAGCTGGAGGTGCATCTGAACCACCTGAACCACCAAGGGGATGCACAATTACATAAGGATAGCACCATCAGAAGTCCCTATAAAATATACAAAGGCCTGTATATTTAACTACAGAATTAATAACTACAGTCACATAGCCTATTTGGTGGGAACACATAAAACAGTTATGTCAACTCTGAAGATCATTCTACTCATGGATTATAATGTCAGACTCATCCCTTTGAAGATGTTCTAGTGGATGGGAAGACTAAGTAGAAAATTTTGAGCAAAACTGGTCCCTCTGGCATTGAATGGCTGATTGTTCTGAGAAGTGATTCACACTCATGAGTATTAATGTTTACAAAAGGTTTATCTACTGGTTGGCTGAAAGATGATCTAAAGAACTGGGTTTAGTTCTAAGACAAAGGCAACAAGTTTCTACCTAAGCAGTAACTCTAATTCTTTCTATAATTTTTATTTTATTCTAGATTTTTCCTCCCAATCTGTCCAGAATCTTCTCTTGTGCTCTCCTTAAGCACTTAAGACCACTGTTGCTACTCAACAAAATTGAACATAGAACATTGCCTGTATGGATTGTGCTGTGCCAGTGTGCCCAAAATATGGCCCTAAGCCCTCCAGCAAGTCACTCATTCCCTCTGCCCAGTGACCACAGCCAAACACTCAAGGGGTTTGGTTACGGTGAAGAAGGTTTCATAATTTTGCTCCCTGAAAGCTCTACCATATACCTGTATGTATTTCCAGTACATACAAAGTAGTATATAGACACATTTTCTTCATGTTCAACTTAAATATCTATGTATCCAGCCGTATATACTGCTTGTTATTACTGATATTGTAGATTGTATATGTAATTGTATTTGTCATTATTACCCCTAACACTTGACCACCTTTCGGTGCCTTCCTTCGCTTTGGCCATGCAGTGATGTCCCTATCACTTATGTTAACACACATCTACTATCTAGTTAATGATTATTTTCTCCACCCTCTACCCTGCCTAACCCCTGACAATCATGTAAGAATTCTTTTTCTGTAACTTTTTCTTGCCTTTTTATTAAACGGTCCTCATAATGTTAGTCTCTTTTGCGATTAACCTACTTCACTCAGTCTCGTGTCCTTTACGTTCATTGATGGTCTCTATGGGAATTCACATTTATCCATGAGAGCCTTCAGTATTTTTTAATGTTGTATAATGTGCTGCCAACTCAAAGGCAGGTGGGTCAAATTCACCAGGTGCTCCATGGGAGAAAGATGGGCAATCTCTCCCCATGAGATTTACTGCCTCTGAAAGCTGGCCAGAGGATCAGCTGACTCAACAACACATAATAACAAAAACAATATGGATTCCGTTGTGTATCTGCACCATAGTTTTGCATCCATTCACTGTGATGGACAATTGTTTCTATCCTTTTGTTACTGGGAATAAGTCTGAGATGAACATCTGCTTGCATTTATCTATCCAGTGCCATGGCTTTTGCCTCTTTGGAACATACACATAATAGTGGGATTTCTGGATAATATGGTTTTTATATTTATAAGTTTAAAAAAAAAGCCATGTTGTTTCCCACCGTGAGTATATCATTTTACAATCTCCTCATCAGTGTCTGAGAGTTCTGATCTCTTCAGACCCTCACCATCTGCTTTCTCTTTTTATCACTGATATTAACATTGATTTGCTATTGTCAGTGTGTACTACCAAGTCAGAACGACCTCCAGCTGAACCTCCACTGTGTTTTTAACAACAGTAAATTGTATGGGAGGAGATTTCCCATCTTTCTCATGTGCAGGAGTTGGTGGATTTGAACCAGGTATCTTTGGTCGTATTTCAGTGTTGTGATTTAGTGGTCTATAATGGCCAATGACAGTGAACATTTTTGTGCAGGCCCATTTTTAAACTGGAGTGTTTGTATTATTATTTATGATGTTAAAGTTTTCTATAAATCATGGCTATTAATCCCTTGTCCGGTATGCCATTGCCAAGTATTTTCCCCCAGTCTGCAAATTCTCTTTGGGGAGGTCACTGATGCACATGTGTTTCATTCTTAGATGGTCCCAATGGGCTAGTTTATGTCCTGATGTTTGTGATTTTTTTAAAGTTATTTATATGCTTTGCCATATTTCCCCCCTTCATGACACTTATGGTTTTAATTTTTTACACTTAGGTATCTGATCCATCTGGAGTTTGGTTTTGTGTTTACTGTGAAGTATGAGTCTTATCTCTTCCTGCAAGTCCTCTCCCCTCCCAAGCAACTCTTCTCCAGTGGTAGATTTCAGACTATTGTTGAAGATTAGCTGTCCAAAGATGGTCGATGGATTTGTGTCTAGATGCTCCACTGACATATGTATCTGTCACAGTACCAGTTTTGGGCTATCTTGATTACCATGAACACATGGAGGGTTTGAGGTCTGAAAGTGTGTACCTTCTACTATATTCTTCTTTAGTATGCTTTGTTTATCTGGGATAAAGATGGCAATTAGATTTCTATCTCTTTAAAGAATATTAATGGAGCCTGGATTACAATGTAGCTATAGATTGTTTTGAGGAGTAGTGACATTTTCAAAATTTTAAGTCTTTCTGTCCTCAAACTTGGTCAGGCTCTTCTATTTACCGTGGTGTGTGTGTGTGTGTGTGTGTGTGTGTGTGTGAGAGAGAGAGGACGGGGGGCGGGGGGGAGAGAGAGGACGAGAGAGACAGAGAGAGAGAGAGAGAGCATACATGTGTGTACATATGTATGTTTCTAGTAGGAAATTGGCTTACTACATAGGAAGCTGAGTAGCTACCCCAAAGGCAGAATCCACCCATGACTCAGAGTGAGAAAGGCAGGCAATCTCCTCTTGTGCAATATACAGCCTTGGAAACCTAACTCAAGAGTCAGCCATAATAAAGCTGGTTCTGATTCAATGGCACCAAGTGAGAGGTAGAGATTATTTTCCCCACTAAAATGGAGTTGATTCTAACTTATCCTTCCATTTGGTTAATGAGGCCTTACATTTTAACAAAATGTGGTGGTTATCGTAAATTGTATTGCTATCTGGATCTCCTTTGCAGAGTTGTCTTTGTCACATTTGGATTGGTTTTAAACACCATACCCCTTTGCTAACTCCTTCTACTAGATCCAGTAGCTTTTTGGTAAAAATCTCCAGGATTTTCTATATAGAAAGTCATATCATCTGCAAATAGGGATTATTTAATTCTTCCTTACCAATCTGAATGCCTTTTCTTTTTCTTTCTTGCCTAATTGCTCTGGCCAGGACTTTCAGGACAACACTAAGTGTGGTGACAAAGGCCATCTTTGTCTGGTTTCTGTTCTCATGGCAAAGGCTTTCAATCTCTTGGTCGAAAATAAGGTTGGCTATTGCTTGTGTGTATAGGCCTTAATTATGTTAAAGACTTTCCTTCCTATTCTTATGTTTTTGAGAGTTTTTAAATTAGCAGAACATGTTGGATGCCATCAACTGTCCCTTCTGAATCAAATGGTAAAGGAAAAGAACCACATGATCATTATTTACTGGATAGTTTATGTCAACTGTTATCTACTGTTGAGCTGTTCTCATATACTTGCTATGCATCTCACTGGGTCACAAAATATTACTGGTTTTTTATGGGATATTGAATTACATTGGGCATAATTTTTTTCACTCTAACTCAAGAGTGACACTGATCTATATCTTACTTTCTTAGTGATATCTTTGTCTGGCTTGGTTATCAGGGTTATTTTGTATGCCTCACAGACTTAACTGGGGAGTATTCCATCCTTTTGCATATACTGAAATAGTTTTCAGAAGAATTGGTATCGGGTCTCTTTAAATGTTTAGTAAAATTCTCTAGTTAAGTTGCCTGGACCAGGATCTTTTTGATATCTTAACTTATTTTTTTATGTTTATTCAATTTTCAATTCCCGATTTGTGTTAGTTTAGGCAGACACTTCTTGTTGTTATGTGCCTTTGAGTCATCTGCGACTCATAGCGACCCTATGCACAGCAGCTCTGAATGCTGTCCTATCCTTAGCCAGTCTCACTGACTCCAACACATCTACCCCTATCACCCCAGCTGCTGTGTCAATCCAACTCATCTGGGGTCTTCCTTTCCTGTGCTGTCCTCCCACCCTTCCAAGCATCATGTCCTTCTCCAAGGACTGGTCCCTCCTTGCCACATGTCTCAGGTAGTACGTTTCCAGAAATTTATTTTTTCTAGGTTTTTAAAGTATAGCTCTTCTATCCTCTTCTTTCTTTGTAACATTACTCATGTTCTTATCTGAATTATTTGCATCTTCTTTTTTTCTTTTGCTAATCTAGCTAATAGTTTGTAGATTTTATTATTTGCAAAGATCCAACTTTCAGTCTTGCAGATTCTCTTTTTAAAAAATGTTTGTGGGCTTTCTTTTCTATTTGTTTCAGTTAGAGAGTTAAGCTACTGATTTTGGTGCTCTTTTTTTATATTCCTTTTTTTTAACTGAGATTTTAAGGAAAGTTTACAGAGAACTTGGATTTTCATTAATTCATTGCTGCAGATTTTCCTCCCTGCCTGCCTCAGTTCGCCTTTCTCTTTAGAAAAAAAAATCTTTCATTGTTGTACAATTCCCCACCCTCATGCCATTCCACTTTACTACTCTTCAGGTCTTATTCTGGACTGTTGTCATACAAATAATACCTAATCATATATTCCTTTTAAGGCGTGCTTTTCCTCATCTCTTTCAATGCCATATACATTATTTATCCTCTCTTTTTTTAGTTTCCCCCCAAGTCTGATGTCAGTCCTGTTTTACCACAGTGGCATTATGTAGTATTTGTCCTTTTGTGACTGAGATCTCTCACTCATCATGTCTTCTAGCATCACCCATTTTGTATAATAGCTCATGAGTTCCTTGTTTTTCAGTGCTGCACTGTATTCCATTTTGTGAATATATCACAGCTTCTCTATTCATTCGTTTGTTGATGGGCACTTGGGTTGTTTCCATCTCTTTGCTATTGCGAACAATGCAGCAATAAATATGGATGTGTATATATCCGTTTGGTTGGTAGTTCTGGTTTCTTTAGGGCGTGCTTTCTTTTTAATGTGTGCATTTGTTGATATAAATATTCCCTCCGAACTCCATCTTCACTATATCTCAAAGATTTAGTATGCTGTGTTTTCATTCTTGTTTGAGTCTAGGAGTATTTTTTCTTTTAAACTTCTATTGTTGTTGTTTTAGGTGCCATTGAGTTATGCATGACTCACAGTGGCCCTCTGAATAAGAGATCTGAACCCCATTCTATCCTCTGCCATCCACACACTTCCTGACACACAAGAGCCCATTGCAGCAGTCACTGCATCAATCCACCTGCTTAAGAGTCTTCCTCTCCTTCACTGATCCTCCACCCTTCCCAGCATCATGTCCTCCAAGGAATACAGGCTCCTAGCAACATGCCAAAGTAGGTGAGGGGAAATTCTACTACCCAGTTGTTTCCAACAAGATTCCACATTTTAAATTTTTTCCTTTGTTCTTCTTCATATTGATTTCCAATTTTATATATTTGTGACCAGAGAAGATGTTTTTTGTTATTTTGATGTTTATTTGAGGATTGGTCTATTCTAGAAAATGATGCCACAATCCTGGGGTGGTGGGGTGGGGGGAAAGAATGTATATGGTGCTCTTGTTGGGTGGAGTGTTCTATGAATGTCTAAAAAATGAAGTTGGCTGAGTGTGGAGTTTAGGTCTTCCTGACCTTTTTAGTTTCTTATTAATTCTTGTGACTGTCATAAAACCGAATGTGCTAAAGTCTCTTGCTATTATTAAGAAGTCATCCACTTCTGTTTTCAACACTGTTAAAAGTCTGTTTAAATATTCTGGAGCTCTTTCATTATATACACAGATAATTATTATGGGTATGTATTCTTGTTAAACTGACTCATTATAAAATGTTATTCTTTGTCCTTTATGCTAGCTTTTGTCTTAAAGTTTATTATATCAAACATTAATATTGTCACACCTGTTGCTTTTGGTTTGCCATTTGCTTGATATATGATTTTTTTCCTTTTTTTGTTTTGTTTTGTTTGCATTTTTGGTCTAAATTGTGTCTCTTATGGAAGAAATACAGGTGAGTCTTGTTTTCTTATCAACTCTGTCACTCTCTCTTAACCGGTATATTTAAATTCTTGATATTTAATATAATTATTGATAGGTATGAATATACTGTTACAATTTTGTTGTGGTAGGGTCTTTTTGGGTTTTTTTGGTAGTACTAATGGCTTCTTGTTACCTAAACTTTTCTGTGCTGAGTTCTTCTTATCTATAAATTTCCTTTCTATTTTCTTTGTTGCTACTAATTTTGTGTTCATTGAAGCCTTTATAATTTTCTTTTTTATT
>NW_006400011.1:3258803-3325496 GCF_000299155.1 Elephantulus edwardii
ATAGATGGGTTGATCTCTGGATTCTCAATTCGATTCCATTGATCTATGTGTCTGTCATTGTACCAGTACCATGCTGTCTTTACTACTACGGCAGTGTAGTAGGATTTGAAATCAGGGAGTGAGATACCTCCTACCGTTCTTCTATTCTTTTTTATTTTAGTGGGATTTTAAAATTTTCTTTTTATTTACCTTGTATGTTTAATCTGTAGTTTGTCAGTTTAGTGTATTCTCTCTATGGTGATGTTGTCACCACATCCTAGTCATATGAAAATTCAGTAACTATATAACAACACAGTTCTATTTTGAGTTTTGAAGTTCTGTCCTTCATAGATTGATGTCTCCAATTGTGTATTCTCATTCTTGTGGCTTTATTTTATTTTGGCAAATTCTTTTCCTTGGTTGGTTTCCAAGCAATGCTGTCATGTCTTAATCCTAGGTTGTTGTCTGATACTGTGCAGTCTCTGTCCAAAGTGTTCCCTTTAGAATTTCTTGTAAAGCTAGTTTCGTTGTTACAAATCCTATTCATTTCTTCTTATCTGAAAATGTTCTAACGTTATGATTGTATTACTTTTCTTGGATATATAAATCTTGGTTAGCACTTAAAAAAAATTAAAGGTTTTCTATATATCAGGCCTGTGCCTTCCTACCTACATGGTTTCTTCTGAGAAGTCAGGTCACAGTACTATTGCTTGTCTTAGTAGGTAAAATTTCATTTTGCTCTACTTGTTTTTAGTGGTTTTTTTTTCCTTAGTCTTTGGAAAGTTGAGTATGACAAGTTGTGGGGATTTTCTTATGAAGATCTATCCTGTTTCGGGTTAATTAACTCTGGTGGTCTATTGGATAAGGAGTTGTGCTGTAAACCTAAAGGCTGTTGTTGATTGCTGTTGAGTCACAGACAACTCATAGCAACCCTGTGAACAAAAGACCTGAGACCTTTCTCTAACTATTATTTCTCATAGAGTTTACAGAGGCTTGTGGTTTAGGAAGTGGACTCCTGCTTCCAAAGCTGTCTTAAACTGGGAGCTCCACTAAACACTGTCTACCATGGGCAGCCATTATGGCATTTGAGACCCCAATGCCACAAGGTACACGTTCCATACTGACCCTCAACCAAAACAAGAGAGCCCACCTTACAGAGTCCAGTGGCTTCATCTAGTCTCCAAAATGGATACAAGGGCTTGGCCTTAAATGCAAATGTCCTCCAGGAGGTCTTGTTGACTCTAAACAAGAGGCTTAAATAAAAACAACCAAGCAATCCACACAGATCCTCAAACAAAACAAGAGCAGCATTTTACAGAGTCCAACCTCTTCATCCAACTCCAAAGTGGAGAAAAGGACTTAGCATTATATGCTGCTGTTGTTTTTCTTAAGTGCCATCCAGTACTGACCACATAAACAAAAGACATTAACCTTGTTCTATAAATACTATCCTTCCGCTAAGTACATAGAGTTTCCACAGGCATGTTTAGGAAGTGGATGCCACTCCTGCTTCCAAGCCTGTCTTAATCTGTGAGCTCTACCAAACATTTTTCAAATCTGCCAGCTACTCCATGGGCAAAAGATGGTGAATCTCCTCCTGTGCAATTTACAGCCTCTGAAAATCCACTGAAGGGTCAGCTACAAGCTGGTCCCCACTCTGCGACAATGACTTTGGTCTTTTTTTTTAAAAAAAATAGTATTTTTTAGTCTTTTAAAATATTATGGAGGTTTTCTGCCAGGAAATGTTTTACTATTTTTTCTGTGATTTTTATTCTTAAGGACAAAGAGGTCTTTTGCTGCTCCGGAGCTCCAATTAGATGTTAATGAATCCTCTTGACGGTTTTCTTCATTCTTTTTCTTCTGACTATTCCTTTAACAGAATGGCATCAAGGGATTTACTCCTTATTTTGCTAATTTTGACAGTTACTTATTCAATTCAAGTCACTTGTTTTTCTCATGTATGTATTTCTGAAATTTTAATTAATATTAGTCTGGATTTCTAGTGGTTGCTTTTCTATAGTTTCTAAATGCCTGCTTATTTAGCAACTTTGTTCTTATATAATATAGATTTCATTTCAACATCAGGTAAACAAAAATCCTTAGGACTGGACCAATCGGAAACATAATATATGGAGAAAGATTGATGTTGTTATGGCAACAAAAGTCAAGAACTAAATGAAAAGACGTGCCCCATTGGGAAAATCTGCTACAAAGGAACCTTGCGAAGTGCTAAAGAGCAAACATGTCTCTTTTAAAACTAAAGTGTGCCTGATCCAAGCCATGGTCTTTTCAGTTATTTCCTAGGCATCTAGGAAATGGGCAATGATCAAGGATGACAGAAGAATCAACGTCTTTGAATAGTGGTCTTGGAGAAGGCAGTGTGGACTCTTCCACAAACTACCAAGAGAACCAACAAGTCAGTGTTGGAGGATGTGCAACCAGGGTGTTCCTTAAAGGCAAGGATGAGGGAACTCTGGTGGCTTAGTGGCAGGAAGTTGCACTGTAATCCAAGAAGTTCGCGGTTCAAATCTACCAGATGCTCTGTTGGAGGAGGGACAATCCCTTCCTGTACCAGTCAGATCTGAATTGACAATACACACAAAAATAATAAAATAGTTTTTTTTAAAAAGGGCAAGGATGGTGAAATTTGTCTCATGTACAATCAGGAGGAAGCAATCCCTGGAAAAAAGACATCATGCTGGGAAAGGGGCAGGATCAGAGAAAGAAAAGAAGACTCTCTCTCAATAAGATAACTGACCCAGTGACTGTAACAGCTGGCTCACATGTATCAGAGCTTGTGAGGATGGTGGAGGACAGGCCAAAGTGCTGATGGGGTCACTACAATTTGTAGCTAGCTGGCTGACCCCTAACAACAAAAATGATATTCCTAAATTCTTCTAGTTTTGTGTGTTCCTTGATCTCTTTCTTAGTTTCTTCAACAGTGTCTTCCTTGATCTCTTTCTTAGTTTCTTCAACAGTGTTTTCCTTGATCTCTTTCTTAGTTTCTTCAACAGTGTTTTCCTTGATCTCTTTCTTAGTTTCTTCAACAGTTCCTTGCCATCAAGTTGGAACAGACTCATAGTTGATCCTCCAGCAAGTTTTCAAGGCTATCAATCATGCAGAAGACCGTTCCGTCTTCTCCCCACAAAGAATCTGCTGGATTAAAAACACTGGAGAGACATGGGCTTTGAGTTAGCAGTACAACCCATGAGGTGGGTCACCAGAATTTTTGAGGACTCATTTATCAGGTGATTCTATTACCATTTTTTTTCCTCAGAGAAGTTTCTGGGTTCTTAATTCTGGTCTTTTACTGAAGCCATTATGTCCTGCTTATTTAAGTTACTTTTGGGGGGGAGGGCGGAATTTCAAACTCCAAATACCTGTCTGTGAACCATGAGCTACACTGACATGGACCATATTTATGTGATTCAATATAATGTGGAAATTATCAAACAATAACATTAATATCACATGCAAGCAAAATACTGCTGAAGATCATTTAAAAAGAACTAGAACAGTAAGTACATACATAGAGAAGTGCCAGAAGTTCAAGCTGCACTTAGAAGAGTCCGTGGCACCAGGGATATATCACTGCTGATGTCAGATGGATCCTGACTGAAGTAACGAATACCAGAAGAATGCATACATTTGTGCTTTTCTGACTATGCAAAGGCATTGACTGTGTGCATAATAACAAATTATGGCAAACATTGAGAGGCATAGGATTCCTAGAACACTTAATTGTGTTCATGCAAAACCTATCCCTAGACCAAGAATCTGTTGTGTGAACAGAGCAAAGGAATGATATATGGTTTAAAATTAAGAAAGGCATGCATCTGGGCAGTATTCTTTCTTCATACCTATTCAGTCTCTAGATTGAGCAAATTATTTGAGAAGATGGACTCTGTGAAGAAGAATGTAACATCAGGATTGGAAGAACACTCAATACCTTTTAGTTTGTAGATGACAAAACCCTGCTTGCTAAAGTGAGGAAGACTTGAAGCATTTGGTTCAGAAGATCAAAGAATACAGCCTTTAAAATGTATTGCATCTCAATGTCAAGTAAACAAAAATTCTCACCACTGGACATGATGATAGATGGAGAAAAGATTGAACCTGTCAATGACTTCATCTTGCTTGGATTTTCAATCAAAACACTTGGTGTCAGTGGTCAGGAGATTAAGAAACAAATTGCACTAAGAAAATTTGCAGTCAGGGCCTATTCCGAATTTTGGAGGAACAACAATGTTATTAGTTTGAGGGCCAAAGTGGTCTTTTCAATCACTTGATATGCATCTGAGAGCTGGTCAGTGACTACAGATGACAGATGTTTAGAACTTGGTCTTGGATTTCCATAAGCAACAGTGAAGAGACTAGGATGAATTCTCAGATGTAAATCATTTCAGTTTCCAAAAAAGAATATAAACCTACATTTCCTGTAATATAGGGTCTTGAAAGACATAGAACATTAAACATTTCTATGTTGTGAAAGACAGAGAATATTCCAGACACAGAACATAGCAGAAAGGTGACATTACATGGACGACAAACTGAAGTCACATAGGCCCAAATTCATTTTCTTGGCAGATGGCCACTTTTTCATACTGTGTGCTATCACCACACATACTATTCCATTTTTTGCTCTGTATAAAATGTGCTTATTTTAATTTGTAGATTTGTTTTCTAGAAATAAATTTATGTGTTCCATGGATCAATGACTTAGTCCTCTACCTTGTCCATAAGTGAGATTCATCTTGTTGGCATGTGTTCCAACAATAATGTTCTACCTCTAGCTTAGGCTAAACGGATAATAGTCAATTATCCACCTCAACCTAGACTGTCTTAGATTCAAGCAAGGTAGTGCAGCTCTAATAACAGTAACTCAAGTGTGCATGAGCTTCGAGTACCAAATATTGTCTATTAAAAACGTAAGTGGAAACAGAAAAATAGGGGCTGAGAGCCCAAAGGAAAATGACTGTTTCTGAAAATAAAAGTTGTTTACATGTGTGTCTTTGAAAACAATTCTGTTGCTGTTGTTGTTGTGTGCCACTGAGTTGGAACTGACACATAGCTGATCATCGAGCAAGTTTTCAGAGGCAGTAAATCACACAAGAGAAGACTGACTAGCCTTCTCTCATGGAGCAGCTGGTGGATTTGAACCATGCGCTGTTGGGATTATAGTGCAGCTTTTTACTACTAGGTCACCAGAGCTCCTTAAAAACAATTACAGAAAGGGGCGTGGTGGTGGAAAGATCTGTATTGATTAATACTTGTTTATGTATTAAATCTTCAACCATTTAAACAACCATATGTACCTGGCATACTGCAGTTACTGCAATGAATGCAAAGAGAAATGAAATAATAAAAACAACAAAGAGTAAGAGCTTACATGACAGTAAAAGATACATGTAAATAGGGCATTTTATACACTGAAGTAGTTCTAATAAGAGTGCTATGAGACTAACAAGAAGAGAGAGTCCTTCAAATGAGGAATTTAAAATGAGGGCATTTAGAATGGCTTAGAGAAGGGTATCATTTATCCTAAGTATGATGTATTAGTACAAAGTATTATATAAATAACCAGGAAAAAAAATCTAGACCTACTTAAATAATTGTTTTGGAACAGGATGTTCTTTAAACTTTACAAAACTACTCCAAATCAATATATTTACTACTCATCAACACTTTAAAAATAACTACGATCATGTTTTAAAATTTTAGGTACTGGGATTTGGAAAGGATAAAGACGCTGTTTGTGGCTACAGAGCTGCTAACATACATTGGAAAGGCAACAGCAGAATCTGGGAAAGCGACTCCATGCCTGTCTGCCACACCAGCCTTGTCTCCACGGCCTACACGGAGGTCTCACTGCATGAGTTGTTTTTCAAAGAGAAGCCTGGATTTGAGAAACTCTGAAATATACTTATGGAAGTACTGGTCATGCAGTGGCCTGAGTAGTATGGCTGACAATGAAAAGGTTGGAAGTTCAAACTTACCGTAACAACTTTAACAGACATCCCTCTAAACAGCAAAGAAGCCCGAGGGTTCAGCTTTCATGTGAGAGGTGACCACAATATAATGGGGAACATTTCAATGTCTCCTATGCCCTGGTGGCCTAGGGGCAAAGAAGCTGCACTGCCATCGCAGAGATGTGAGGTTCGAATGCACCAGATGCTCTGCTGAAGAAGGAGGGACAATCTCCTCCTGTACCAGTCAAATCTGATTTCACGGTACACACATTAAAAAAATAAAAAGTAATTAAAAAAAAAAGCCAAGCCCTTGTCTCCATTAAAAAAAAAAGTTTAAAAGTATCATCTAATTCACTTGTAATACCTCATAGAAGACAGCTTTCTTGTTACATAGTAATGTTGGAATATGTCTCCGTTTTTTAGAGGGGAGTAGGGTTGAGGTAGGGAGCTCTGGTGGCATAGTGGAAAGACGCTACACTGCAATGCTGACAGTATGCGGTTTGAATCCACTGGCTGCTCCACAGAAGGATGGGCAGTCTATTCCCGCGTGATTAACTGCCTCTGAAAACCCGCTGGAGGGTCAGCTATGGGTCAGGTCCAACACGATGCTACACAACGACAACAACAACAACAGCAGTGAGGTACAGAACTCTGGTGCAGTGAAGTTATATAAGCCAAGAATTCTGTCATTCAGATCAAACATTTTTACTCTTTAAGTTCTCTGGCTGCATGTTGTGGTGACTGGACATGGGGTTAGTTCAAAGATACAGTCTCTGTTGAACTAAAATAGAGGCTCCACAATTTACCAAGCCTGTTTACACCTTGAGAAGAACACAAAGGACCTTTCTGTATAAAGCACTAATAGACAAATGGAGGGCAAAAAAAATCCTGAAACTTGTGAAATGTCCCTGCAAGAAGACTCTCATTATGAATACTCTATAGGAATTGTTGGCTGGGGCAAAGGGAAGACGAACTAGCCAAAAGAACAATACAATACAGCTTCAATCACACTGTTTCCTCATGCCCAAGATTGCAGACTTCAGTATACCATTCACATATCCTGGCCATGGGAAACTCAGGAGCACTCGGAAGAACAATGGGACGCATTATTTGTTACTTTCATCTTACTTAGGCAATTTGTTAGTCATCAAAGGCTATGCCCACCTTCTGCCAAAGACTTATCTCTAAAACACCAACGTCATGGAAGTGAGCTCACTGTCTACAAGATAAAATCCAAACCCAGCAAAGCTTGTAAGAGCTATGAGATCTGGCCACCGTGGGCTAGCTGGAGATGAGAGCATTGATTTCAAAGCTGCATAGCTCTCGGGTTCAACCTTGCCATCTACTAACTGAGGGATCTTGTCTGAGATCTTAAAGCCTCACTTTCCTCATTTAGCAAAGGTGAGGAAAAAACCCAAGCTCGTTTCCACTGAGCTGATTCCAACTCATGGGGATGCCATGTGTTGCTTTCTCTCTGCTTCCCGGAACTGGAATCTTTGAGCCGTTGCCTTGAGTCTTAAATGATGATGACAACAGCCATTGTTAAAATGCAGGGAAGGCAGAAGAATTAGCAGTAGATGAGAAATTGTTCTATGCGTCTATTATTTTGGGGAGGGGATAGGAATATAACTTGAACTCCTATTAATAAAACAATAAAATTCTTAACAGCAATGGCATTTTTGTGAATCAGACTAACACATGATAATGGATGTTTATATACCCTGCAATATGAAATATGTAATATTTAAATATGAAATGTTTTCAGTACTTTATAAAAATCTGTTTATTCTGGCATTTGTAGACACTTACTCAAGGCTGTCCAGTTGTGTTAAATTCATCATGACCCTGTGGGACAGAGAAGAACAGTCTCATAGCATTTTTAAGGCTGTAAATCCCTTAGCTTTCTCCAAGGAGAGTCTGGTGGGTGGGTTTGAACAGCCAACCTTTCAGAAGGCACTTGAGAACTTTGACCAGCGTGTTCCCAGGGACCTTATTTACACATATACTTTTTCTTCACAAAAAAGAGCTGAGACTGTCCTCGAAGAAAAACAAAGCTTTGTAATCCCAGGCAGTCCTTGGTTGCTGGGCCCTGAATTCTTCTGTCATGACACTGGCGGCTGCTGTCAGCCCACTGCGATGTGTGCAGAAAGCAGTGTTGATTCCCAACCTGATTCTCTTTTGCCTTTTCAGTCTGGTCAACAGCATGATCTGTTTTAGAAACCAATACTGGGTTTTCTAGAGAATGTCTCTCTGTTAGCTTCTGTCCAAATTGTGAAAATGTCTGATAATATAGCTTAAAATAAAACTGGTTACCAGTAAAGAATAGATTGTGTCAGGCTTTGTTCACCTATACACTCTAGGCAGCCTGGACTAGATCATTCTTTGCTGGGACAATGGGTGAAGGGGTGGGATGTTTAGCAGCATCCTGTCCTCTGCTGGCTGGATTATAGGAACATTACCCCACGTCCCACCCTCAGCGTCCCCCCCAACCCCAAGCACACAAGTTGTGACACCTGAAGCTGTCTCCAAACACCACCAAATGTCTCAGGGGAGAACAGAGGTCATAATCACCCCAAATGAGCAATCAAAGTCTACATTTCAATACTGCAAAATAACAATTTTCCTTCCCCTTTTAGGAAGTAATAGAATCATTAAGAATTGAGGACAAATTCCACTAACAAATGTTTTGGTTTTATCAAATCAATCTACATTATACAGATCCTTCTTCAGGTGAATTTTATTTACCAAAGGATTGAAAAATATATGACCTGAATTACATTTCATTCAACTTGTCAAACACTCCCAGACTTAGGTACCTAGAACAAAGCATTCCGAATGTAGTCTGTAATTGCCAAATTATAGAGAAAATGATTAAATCTTTATTATATCCTAGAGAGGGTTAAACCAGGCTACTCCTTGGAGGCAAGGATTCTGGGGCTTCGTCTGACATACTTTGGACATGTTGCCAGGAGCGACAGGTCCTTGGAGAGGAACATCACGCTGGGTAGAGTAGAGGGACAACGCAGGAGGGGAAGACCCTCTATAAGGTGGATTGATTCGGTGACTGGGGTAATCGGGATGGGTGTGTCAGAGGCAGTGCGGTTGGTGCAGGATAGAGCACGGTTTAGGGCTGTTGTGCATAGGGTCGCTATGAGTCGCAAACAACTCGACGGCACATAACAACAACAATATCAACTTTTAGAGTATATGCACAGTTTTTTGCCCCTGTTACCTGATTCATTATTTCAAATACACTCACTTCTGCCCTGATGGACTCTTGCCACCCCGAAAATTAAAAGCAATAGGGCATTCTAACATTCCAGTCAGTCTAGAAGTTCAGTATCCAAGACTATGGGAACAGCTACCAGAGGGGCAGAAACGGCCCCAGCAGATCACACAGGGTAGGGGAAAGAAACCAAAATCTTGCCTTTATTCACGTAGTTTTACAGTTAATATAAAAGATTCTATTTTGTTAAAAAAAATTTACTTAATGAGGGGAAAAGTTTTCTAACAACAAAGCAAATGTGAGAAATGTTAATGTCACTTAAAAAAAGAAACGTGTGTGTGTGTGAAGTTTAGGAAAAACTCTTTAAATATCAGATGAGAGAAATCAGTAAAAGCTAAAAGAAAAAGAAAAACTTAGATTTCTCTTTGACTCTTTCCTCTTCAGTATCTCCCTGGGCTTCTGCCCTATTTCACTATCTCCCACAGAGTTTATTTCAACATCTTCTGAACTGGTTTTCCCACCTTCAGTTTCTTCTGCCCACTTCTCATTCTCTCCACTGGTGGAGGCCCCTACCATAATCTTCTTAAAACACAGACTGTGTGTGGGAGGCCTCAGGGCATACAGATTACAGTTCCCATTATTCATTCAGGAATTTAAACCCATTCACTACTTGTTTCAAAACCGGGTTTCTAGCCTTATCTCCTAAATGCTCCTTCCTCTTCACTGTTCCCCAGTGAACCCAAATCCTGGTTCATGTGGATAACTAGGACTAGAATGCACTTTCCTCTGTGCTCACTTCAAAGCCCCATCTGCCTCTCACCCTCTGTTCCCAGACAGAACACACCACTTCCTACTCAACAGCCCAAGCCATTCTGCTTGTACCGCTAGGAAAGCACTCAGTCAGCCTCCAGTCCTTTCTTAAGGGAGCACTCAGTCAGCCTCCAGTCCTTTCTTAAGGGAGCACTCAGTCAGCCTCCAGTCCTTTCTTAAGGGAGCACTCAGTCAGCCTCCAGTCCTTCCTTAAGATAGCACTCAGTCAGCTTCCAGTCCTTTCTTAATGGAGGCAACCATCTATCTCTCTCCTTGCTTCAGGGATTAAAACAGATTACAAGAATCTTTATCAACCCACTCAAAAAAATGCTAACAACGTGAATGACACTTCCTTTAGAGATGAGTTTATTTTAATTCCCTCAAAAGTATTTCTTGAATGCTTAAATTATTAATTATTCTGTGCTAGATTATTAATCATTCATTATTCTGTGCTAGATGCTGTGAGAGACAGAGTAAGTGCCCTCAAGGAGTCTTTAATGGGGAAGTTTAAGAACAACCTACAAAGACACCGATTGGCACAGAGCTTTCGGATGTGGAAGGAATGGGAAGTGACTCAACTAACGACAGTGGAAGATTGTAGTCCATTGTGGACAGTGCACATTAACAGAGGGTTCGGTGGTTCAAGTCTACCAGCTACTCCAAGAGGGAAAGATGAGTCGTCAGTCTGCACTTGAGAAACCCGACAGGAGCTCACAGACACAGAACTAGTTGTTGTTGTGTACCGTCAAGTCGGAACCGACCCGGAGCTGAGCGACCCTCCTGTGGGTTTTCAGAAGCAGTTAATCACATAGGAGGAGCCTACCTATCTTTCCCTTGTGGAACAGCTGGTCGATTCGAACCATGTGTCTTCGGGATTGCAGCGCAGCTTCTTGCCACTAGGCCACCAGACCTCCTTTTTAGTTTTTATTTAAAAAAACTTTTTTGATTTTTTCCTTCCCCCGCCCCCCCCCCCCCAGAGCTAGTAGCATGGTGGATTTTGGACAATACATATGGAAGGAAGCCTGGTGGTACGTTATGTTCTGAACTGCTAACCAGAAGGTTGGTGGTTCAAAGCTATCAGCAGCCTCTCTGAGGAGAGAAAAAGATTTATAGCCTCAGAAACCTGAAGGAGGTGATTTTGGGTGGCAATTGACACAACGGCGGTGAGTTAGATATGGGAACTCCCTGAGGAGTAGAAATGTGCTTGTCTGCCAGCTGACAAGCCGGAAATTCGAGTTCACCCAGAGGCACCTCAAGAAAGAACTAAGGATGGACTTCTGAGAAACCAGCCATTGAATACAGTTCTTCTCTGACACACATGTAGTCAACATGAGTCAGAGCTGACTCAACGGCAACTGCCTGTTGTTGTTGTTGTTATGACGTGTGAGTCCTCCAAACACAGACAGTGAGGCAGGGTGGGTCGGCCCAGTCTGGAACAAACAGTTCCCTCACCACTCTATGTGAGGGGCCAATGTTCTCGGTGTTGGACCCGACATGGTCCGACATTAGGAAAAAAAAAAATCTACGCTCATGCATGGAACACCCCTGAAAATTCTTTTACTCAGAGGTAGAGAATAATGACGTGTGAAGAAAAAGAATCTGCAAACAGCAGGAGTCTGATCGGAGGAAGGGGGAGGCCCACAGCTGGGGCTTTAGACCAGTGGACACAGGGTGAAGGCAGACTGGATCTTTCCAAAGAGCAGCTCTGACAGATTGGGAGGCAGAAACACAATGACTTGGAAGCTAGGTTCTGCTCAGTCAATGCCGTCGAGTCATTCCAACTGACAGTGACCTTCCATCGAGTTTCTGAGGCTATCGATCCCATGGGAGGAGATTTCTCTTTCTTCCTCGTAGCTGCTGGTGGATTAAACCACCAGAGACCTGCAGCCTTTGAGATAACAATACAACTCGTTACAGACGACCCCACCGGAGCTCCCCTGTCTGCTTCTAAGGCCTTCCATAAGCAATTACCCCAAACTGGGTGGATTAAACCAACAGAAATACACTGAGTTTTGAGAGTTAGGAGCTCACTGCCAAAGTGTCAGTGAGGCCATGTTCCCTCCGACCTCTCTGGAAAGAATCTCTGTCTTCCAAGTTTCTGGCAATTGCCAAGAGTCCTCGGCTTTAGTCGGTTGATGGCTGCATCACATCAATCAGTCTTTGCCTCTGTGGTCACCTGCTATTCTCTTGCAGCATCTGGATCTCTGTGTCTTCAAATATCGTTTCCCTCTCTAATCCTGTGTCCAAATTCCTCTCTTCTTACAAAGGCACCCATTGCCAGATCAGGGTTCATCCTAACCCAGTACGATCTGTTTTGAACTTGATTATATGTGTAAAGACCCTATATCTAAATAAAGTTGCATTCTGAAAGTTCAATACAGACATGGGTTTGGGTGAGAGGTGGTAGGACTCAGTCTGGAATGGGGAGCAAAGGAGGAGAGGCCACTGAATGGAGAGAGGACTGAGGTTCTCAAGCGAGTGATTAATTTTACCAACGACGGTAAGTAAGCCAGGACGATGAATATAGGACGACCATCCTGAGGATTACACTTTGGGGTTATAAAAGACATGAAAACAGAAATGGCATATTTCAAATGCCTATGTGCCCACCACATCAGCTTTATATACAACAGGCGGCAATATCTGGAAAAGAAAAAAAACCTCTTGTTTAATTCTGCCCTCTCCCACTCAATCATCAGCTCCGTTGGCTTAAAACATAGAGACAAACCCCACGACTCCCTGTAAACACGTTCTAACAAGCTGGTTCCACTGTGTAATGTATACCTTACTCAGCTTCAGGATGGCTGTGTCTGAATCTTCTCTTGTCCTGTCCCAAGTGTCATACAAGTTCAGATCATGCATGGTTTGTCATTTGTACAAAGACAGCAGGCAACTATCCAGGTGGGTGAGCAGTTTAACAGAAAGCCAACACACAATTTTGCTGGATAATGAGTCATATAGGGCAGCGTTTCTGACCTTACAAAACAGAGTGGGGTGGCGTCAGGAAGTTTTACTGTATCATCATTCGTTTTGGACTTATTATGAAGTCTGTTTGGTAAAAAAAAGAAGGGTAAGTCCAAAATTAATTCCTCAAAGCTAAAAGGGAACCTTTTAAAACATCACACTACTTCTTAGGAGTGAAGATCCAATCTGGACATCAGGGTCTGAAGGGAGACAAGCATATCCCCACCCATGCTGTAAACACTCCGTTAGCAGTGTGCTCAAGTGCAACTTGTCCAAGTTTTCCCCCTGACATGAATCACATTATCTCATAGGTTAGATTAGACCTGTACTTGGATTAGCCCTTTCAAGTACCAACTTTCATTCTGGACCTACATCTTAGTGGAAGAGATACAGAAAACAGCAGCCTGGGCATTTCGAACCCTAAATGTCATTCCTATTCTACCAGGTTTGCTTTAGTTTTGGCCTGGAGTTCCCATCTGTAGCTCCAATACACGATCTGCACGGACCATGTATGTTAAAAAGGTGGAATGAGTTACTTGGAAACTTTAGAAGTTTTAAGACATACACTAGCTTTGCTAGCTCAAGAAACACCGCAAAATATGGCACACAATACGTTTCCACTGTATTGCTTCCCTTCCCGTGTCTCTCATAAAATCCTTGTTTTCAGAAGAAAAGTTACTTGGGATGATTCCATCATGTTGTGAAAACAGAAATTTCTTTTTTAGTTCACTGCTCACTGGGTTGTTTCCTCAAACAGTGAACACTGGTACAAAACAACCCAACGAAAGGTGAACTTCCACCCCATTAGAATATAAATGGGATTCAAGAATGGAGACGGGGTTTCTGAGAAGGGTATCACCTAAGGTCTTTATAAGGAGCTCTGATGGCCTGGAGTGCCGAGTTCTAATGCCATCTCAAAGGCAACAGGTTCGAATACTGTAGCTGCTCTAGAGGAGGAAGATGGGCATCTCCTTCCAAGTGATTTATAGCCTAGGAAACTCGCTGGAGGGTGAGCTATAAGTTGGTTCTCACTTGATGGCAGTCAGGCTTTTTAGTTTAGACTTTCTACAATACAGTGAACCACTCTGCTGTTGGTTAAACCAGAGACCCAAATTCTTTACTTTTAATTGCAAACATTTTAACACATAGAAATGCAGACAAAGGTGTAACAAACACCCACACATCTTTAACTAGTGATAACATCTTTAACATAGTGCCATATAAACGTTTTTTCCTGAAATATATTATAATAAACTATAATCATATTTCATATCTCAATGACTCAATATGCATATAAAAATGAGGCTATCTGCCTTCAGAACTCTTATATGAAACTAAAATAATTCCCTACTATCATCTCACAGATATCAATCACATTCAAATTTGCTTAAATAACTGACAAAAAATCATCAAATGTTATACAGTCTTCAGCATTGATTACATCTCAACACAAAAAGCAAAAATCCTCACAAATGGAATAATAAGCAAACCTGTACATGGGTTGTCAAAGATTTCCTTTTATTTGGATCCACATTCAACACCCATGGAAAGAGCGGTCAAGAAATCAAACAATGATGGGTTGCATTGGACAAATCTTTAAGAACCTCTTTAAAATGCTAAAGAGCAAGGATGTCAGTTTAAAGACTAAGGTGCCCTAACCCCTGCCATGGCACTTTCAACTGCTTCCTAATCACATGAAAGGTGGATGATGAATGGGGAAGACTGTAGAACTGATGCCTTTGAACTGAGGAGAGGGGGGAAAGTACTGAACACACCACAGGATGCCAAAAGATCAAACACATCTTTCTTGGAGGAAGAACAACCATGAACTCAGAGGAAAAGATAATGAGACTTGGCCTCACATACTTGGGCATGTTATCAAGAGGGACTAGTTTTAGGATAAGGACGTCATGCTTGAAAGAAGAGGGCCAACAAAAGAAAGAGACCCCCTTGAGATCTCCTTGAAGATGGACTGACAACGTGACTGCAACAATGAGCAGATATAATGAGGAAGGTGCAGGATTGGACAGGAGTTCCTTCTGTTGTACACAGGGTCAACTGTAAGCTCAAAGCCAACTCAATGGCAACTAACAACAATTAGAACTTAGACTAGGAAATGTCACCTAGGATTGGTGACAATCCTCAGTACATTCTTTTACCAAAGGCAGATGCCTACATAATGATTTCATTATCTTTGCTTTAACATATCAAGATAAAGATTCATATATGAAAAATATATCCACCTTCTCTATCTGACCCCCCCCAAATCTGTGTTTCTCTATTGTTTTCACCAAGTTGATTCCAACTAATGTGATCCCATGCATGCAGAGTATACAAACGTGCTCCGTGGTGTTGGAAGCAGATGGTTTGATCTTACTTCTGAGGTACCTGTAGGTGATTTTGAATTGCCAACGTTTCAGCTAGTAATCGAGTACTCAATCACCTGTGACCCCTAGGGATGCCAAAGGCTCACCAAATGTGGCTGGAGGTGTAGACAATCCTAAAGGGGTTAAAAATAACCCACAACATTTGAACTAAAAGTTGTTGTTATGTGTGGTTGAATCACTTGTGATTCACAGCAATCCGATGTACAACAGCCCTAAACCCTGCACTATTCTGTGCCAATCTTATTGTCTCTGACATACCTACTCCCATTACCCCAGTCACTGAATCAATCCATCTTAAAGAGAGTCTTCCTCTCCTGTGCTGTCCCTCCATCCTCCCAAGCATGATGTCCCTCTCCAAGGACTGGTCCCTCCCCAAAAAATGTCCAAAACATGTCAGATGAAGCTTCAGAATCCTTGCCTCCAAGAAGCAGCCTCATCTCACCCTCTCTAGGATGAAACTGTTTGTTCTCCTGTCAGTCCATGGTATATTCAATACTCTTCTCCAGAACCATAGTTCAAAGGCATCAAATCTCCTTCTATCAACCCTAGTTATTGCCCAGCTCTCTGGTGCATAGCAAGTAATTGTAAAGACCATGGCCTGGATTAGGTGCACCTTAGTCTCGAGACTGACATTGTTGCTCTTCAGTACTTTGGAGAGGTCTCTGACAGCAGACTTTTCCAATGCAATTCATCTTTTAATTTCCTGCCTGCTGGTACCAAGACTGTTAATTGTGGAGCCACGCAAACTAAAGCTGTTAACAATCTTAATCTCTTCACCATTTACCATGATGCTGCCAATTGGCCCAGTGGTAAAAATCTTTTGTTTTCTTGATGTTGAGCTTCAATAGTAGGTCTATAACAAGATTCCATCATTAAGAAGTAGAGAAAAAGGGTGTTTCAAATGTCTCTAAATGAAAAAAAAATGCCAGGTACAACCTCCCAGATACCAAGCTACTATATTGATTAATTTGTTTCTTCATATTTCCCCCTCTGAGTCACTCCCCATGCTCAAGAAAGATGTCTCCAGTTCCATTCTTTTTAAAACATGAAATAGTAACAACCTTTCCCTCCTCTGTTCTCTCTTGTAGCGTCCTCTCAGTACAAAATGTCTGTCCTGACAAAAGTAGCTGATTCTTCCTTTCTGCTTCCTTTTTACCTCCCACTCATGTTCAATGCCCTGTTACATCCTATTTTCCCCCTTCCTTTCTTGGGGACTGCTCTTACGGAGACCACCAACATGCTCAATTGGAAAGTCCCCATTCCCTGATCTCCAGTCTTTGACACTTGATGATCTTACATCATCAGAGGCTCCACTCATGGACTTCTTCATCACCAGAGGCCCTGTGACGGTCTTCTTGATTATCTCAGAAAGGAATGCCACCTCCGTGGAGGGGACTCTGGAAAGATCAAAACTTACATGTCAGCTTCACCTCAGAGGATTAGGATACGAGCAAGCAGCGAGCTCTGGTGGCCTAGTGGCAAGAAGCTGCACTGCATTCCCAGAGGTGTGTGGTTCGTATCCACGAGATGCTTTGCTGGAGAAGGAGGGGCAATCTCCTCTTGACTGAGGCTCAATGTCAAGAAGACAAAAATTCTCACCACAGGACCAATTGGTAGCATCAGGATGGATGGCGAAGAGATTGAGATTGTTCACAGCTTCAGTTTGCTCGGCTCCACGGTCAACACTCTTGGCACCAGTAGCCAGGAAATAAAAAAACGTATTGCGATGGGAAAGTCTGCAGTTAGGGGCCTCTCCAAAATACTCAAGAGCAACAGTGTCTCTCTGGAGACTAAGGTCCGCCTGATACAGGCCATGGTTTTTGCAATCACTTGTTATGCATCAGAGAGTTGGACAATGACTAGGGAGGATAGAAGGAGAATTGACGCCTTTGAGCTGTGGTGCTGGAGAAGAGTATTGAATGTACCATGGACTGCCAAGAAAACAAACAGATTCATCGTAGAGAGGATTAAACCAGGCTGCTCCTTGGAGACAAGGATTCTGGGGCTTCGTCTGATATACTCTGGACATGTTGTAAGGAGAGACAGGTCTTTAGAGAGGGACATCATGCTGGGTAGAGTGGAGGGACAGCGCAGGAGGGGAAGACCCTCTATGAGGTGGATTGATTCAGTGACTGGGGTACTTGGGATAGGTGTGTCAGAGGCAATGAGATTGGCACAGGATAGAGCACGGTTTAGGGCTGTTGTACATGGGGTCGCTATGAGTCGCAAACGACTCGACTGCACATAACAACAACAACAACCACCAGTCAGATCTGATTTGATGGAATACACACAGAAAAGAATAAAATAAATAAAAAAAGAATACAAGCAAGCAGAGTTTTTGAAAGGGAGAGAAAAGTGTCACTTAACTCCATTTACTGGCTGCTAATCTTAACAATTTCTCTATTCTTTAATAACTGGGATGACTGCCCCATGTCCAGCACTTTCCAGGAAATAGTGTAGCATCTGGCCCTTAGGTTGGATCCTAAGTTCAAATCACACTTATACACTATTACAAGATACTTAAGATCTCTGAAATTTAGTTCCAGACTTTGTAAAACAGAGGCAGCAAGAGAATCCGCCTTAGAAGCTTACTGCAAAAGTTAAGTGAAAATAACTATGACCTAAAAATTCCATGGTTAAAAAAAATATGATCCAATCAGATGTTATTTCTTAGATATCTAATGTTTATTAGTGGCAAAATGATTGGGATAATGTTCCTTGGCATAATATATTAGTTCTGGGGTATTTTTACAAGAAAGTTTGTTCACTTCCTTTTACATCATACAAACTTTATGCCTATTAAGAGAGAAAGTACTGCAAGTGCTCTTCAACGCTAGTAGTTACTTTGGTAAATGGATGATTCATGTTAATTAAACTCCCAACCCTGGAGAATAAAATTAGCTTGTTTCGACATTTCCTTTTGTTTGGTAATTACAATTCATGGTTATGTTAGATACCACATTACTATAATTTTGTCTGGGAGACAGACACTGCACATCCCACATCTTTTAAAAAAACAGGCACTGCTGCTATAAATCCAGGTGCTGGCTGAACAAGGGCCATGCAGACTGCTTATGCGATTCTTCCTATTGCTGGGCCGGAGTGTTCCTTATTTCTGCAGTGTCTCTTATACTGCAGAGTGTCCCTTATACTGCAGTTTGCAGGGAAAGACTGAGATCATTTTAGCTTGTTATAGATTCACAGGATTTGCAGGACGATGAGAATTTAAAAATAGATGCCAAACGTGGCTGGCGTTTATCTCTGATACTTATGTTGCAGCAATCTGTTCATCCATGATGACAGCAGCAAGCTAGTCTCAGAATGATTTACACTTTCATAAGCCCGCTCAGTATTTCTCAAATTGGTGGAGCATGAATACATAGACACTTCACATTTTGGTTTATCAAGGCTCCATCTCAACGGAGGGTTTTGTTTGTTACATGATTGGCTTATATGAAAGAGTTGGTAATGAGGAACTAATATATACTGGTACTCTTTGAGCTGTGGTGCTGGGGAAGAGTATTGAGAATGCCATGGACTGCTAAGAGAACAAACAGGTTCGTCCTGGAGAGGGTGAAACCAGGCTGCTCCTCGGAGGCAATGATTCTGAGGCTCCGTCTCCCATCCTTTGGGCATGCTGTCAGGAGGGACCAGTCCTTGGAGAGGGACATCATGCTTGGGAGGGTGGAGGGACAGTGCAAAAGAGGAAGACCCTGGATGAGATGGATTGATGCAGTGTTTGGGTAATTGGGGGGTAGGTGTGGGCACGGTAACAAGAGAAGAAGACCCTGTAGATTGATTCAGTGACTGGACTTATGGGGGTAGGAATGTCGGAGACAATAAAATTGGCTCAAGATAGAGTAGGGTTCAGGGCTGTTGTACAGAGTCGCTATGAGTCGTAAGTGACTCAATGGCACATACAACAACAACAACAGTAACAACTATATGCCAGCATGGTGCCAAATTGTTTATACAAGTGAGACCTCTGAGAATCTGCAAAACATCTTCTGAGGTAAATCAACATTTTTACAGATTAGATGCTTAAAATAAAAAAGGTCAAAAAATATTCTGAAGGCAAAGCCATATCCAACTTTCCCCTAAGAACTGAAGACTGAAGTTAAAAATATTTAAAGAAAGAAAAATCAACTTATCAGTAGTAAATTGGGGGTTAATGGGGTAGAGGGATGAACAGAAAAGAGATACCCTAAAGCATGAGCCCGGAGAGCTGGTGGCGTGATGCTATGGAGCCGCACTGCCAATCCAAAGGCAGGCAGTTCTAATCCCAAAGGCAGGCAGTTCTAATCCACCAGCAGCTCCAACGAGAATGAAGGGCTATCTCTTCCCATGAGATAGACAGTCTGTGAAAACTCACCGGAGAGTCAACTACAAGCCAAATCTGACTTGATGGCACACAACAAAAACAACAGCACCAACCAATGAGTATCAATGATACCTAAAGTGGGCATGTGGGGTTCAGCCACAGGCCAGGCCAACAAGATAAAAGGCATCTAATGAGTAGATGTGTGAGCTGTAACATAAAAATCACTCATCTAGAGACACTCTTGGCTACAATTAAGTTGTACGGCTGCTGCTGCTGTTGTTCGATGCCATATAGTCCACTACGGGTCACAGTGACCCTATAAATGACAGATCTGGACCTTGACTATCTATGTAGGGCCTTCTTCTCTTTCTCGGACCCTCCACCTTTCCCAGCATGATGCCATTTTACAAGGAATGGTGCCTTCTGACAACACGTCCAGAGCATGTGAAATGAATTTGGACCATCCTTGCCTCTAAGGAGCATTCTGGTTGCACTTTGTCCAAGACATATTTGTTTGCTCTTTTGACCTTCCGTGGAATAGTCAGCATCGTAACTCAAAGGCATTGATTATTTTGTCATATTGATTTACTACTGTCCAACTCTCAGATGCACAGAAGTAACTGAAATGTTTTAAAGAAACATAATTTTATTTAATAACTGGGACACAAGGTGAATTAACATCATCAGATAAAGAGCCAAACAGTGAACTTGCTGCTCTGAGCATGCAGATGGCAGATACATTCTGAATTTGATGTTACGTGTCCTGAGGAAATCTCTGCCCGTTCAGCAGCAACGTGAAGCTGGGAAGCTGAGAGAACCATTTGTGTGATCTGTTTTGAATATCGCTTTTGAATGTTGCTGTATGAAAGCCGTAATCACCATTATGTCAATTTTTTTCCTTGAGTGGTTTTTCTGTTAACAAAATACGTGATGCTGACTGAACACATTCTTTCTCTTGGCATCAATTATTTGTTATATCAAGAAAATGCCTTTTTATCCAAAATTTCAAACTTACGTTACCCTAATTATTCTTTTGTTGTTGTTGTTGTTCCCCTAGAACATATCTAATAATTTCTGAATTGAGAGTAAATAATCTCTTATTGTCCCTATTTCAAAGTATAGTCTGGATGAGAAGTTTGAGTTGCTTTTATTGTTTATCAAATGTTTATGATTTCTTTCACATGAGGAAGTATGTGAAAATCGGATACAGAATGCCGGAAAAGAACTCTAAATCGTGCCTGGTCCACAGTGCTCAGTCTTAACACTTTCTGGGACATGCTGGAGAAGGGTTGTGTTTGGCTGCTCAGCTTTCGCACTTACAGAGAACAAAGTGTGGGTCGTGGCTTAGAGCGGCGCAGCCTGAGCACAGTACGCTGCCTAAAAGGAATGATCACCACTTGTGCCAGAGTGGACCCCAAACGTGCAGATTTAGGGACATTTGAGCATCAAAACCAGTAAGGACAGTAACACATTAATCTCATTAGGTAAAATCAGAATTCACAAGTTCATTCTAAATTCTAGCTCAATACTTTTGGAATCCATTCTGACTTAAAGTAATTCTACAGCACAGCAAAAGTAACATCTAGAGTTTGTGAGGCTATAATCTTCATAGAAAAGATTGCCTCACCTGGCTGGGTGGGCTCAAACTGCTGACGTTTTGGTTAGCAGCAAAGTAGGCAAGTGGTGGTGTTATATGTTGTCAAGTTGACTATGACTCACAGAGACCCTCTGCACTATAGCCCTGACTTCTGCTCTATTCTGAGCCAATAGCCCTGCTTCTGACACACCTGACCTCATTACTCCAGCTACTGTGTCAATCCATTTAATCCAACATCTTTCGCTCCTGCACTGTCCCTAGACCCTGTAAGCACAGTATCTTTCTCCAAAGACTGCTATCTCCTGGCTACGTGCCCAAAATATGTGAAAGCGAGTCTCAAAATCCAAGTGTCCAAGGAGCAGTTTGGTTTCACCCTCTCCAGGACACACTTGTTAGTTCTCTTGGCAGCCCATGGTATGTTCAGGTCTCTTCTCCAGCTCCACAACTCAACTTCTTCTATCATCCTTGGTCATTGTCCAGCTCTCTGATGCATAGCAAGTAACTGTGAAGACCATGGCCTTGATCAGGTTTCCACTACTCTCTAGACGGACATCCCTGATCTACAGCACTCTGGAGTAGTCCCTGACAGCAGATTTTCTTAATGCAATCCATGTACTGATTTCCTGACTGCTGGCTGGTGCCAAAAATGTTGATTGTAGAATCGAACAAGCTGAAATTGTTAACAATCTCAACCTCTTCTCCATATATCATGATGCTGTCAATGGGACAAGTGGTGAGAATCTTCATTTTCTTGATGTTGAGCTTCAATCCATATTGCAAACTACAGTCTCACCCTTTTGGCAGATGCCTCAGGCACTCCTCAGTTTCAGCAAGTAAAGTTGTGTCATCTGTATAATACAGGTTGTTGATGAGTCTTCCTCCAGTCCTGATGTCACATTTCTCTTCAGAGAGTCTCTAGACTCTCCAATTATCTGTTCTGCATACAGACTGAAAAGGTATGGAGGCAGGATGCATGCCTGACACACTCCTTTCCTAATTCTGAACTATGCAGTGTTTCCTTGCTCTATTCTGATGACTGCCTCCTTGTCTAAGTATATGTTTAACATGAGCACAATCAAGTGTTCTGGGATTCCCATACTTTTCAAGGTTAGCCACAATTTGTTATGATCCATGAAGTAGATCAATAAATAGGGTAAAGTTCTTCTTTAAGATAGAATGACAACATATTTCAATCAAAAGAAAACAAACACCCATAACCTAGAATTGATTCTGATGTGCTGGCTCTCTGCCAGGTTTCTGAGGCTGTAAATCTTTATGGAGACTGCCTTCTTTCTCCTACAGAGTGGATTTGAACCTCAAAATTTTTCAACTAGCAGCCCAACACCAGGGCTCCTTAACATATATTGCCATTGTTGTTATGTGCCATAGAGTCAAATCCAACCCACAGCTGACCGGGAGGCTGTAAAGTACACTGGAGGAGATTGCTCCTTTCTCCTACAGAGCAAGTGGTGGATCCAAACCATGTTCCTTTGGGTTGGCAGCACAGTTCTTTACCACTAGGCCACCAGAGATCCCTTTATTATATATACATTATACACACACACACACACAGATATATATACACACACAGATACACACACACACATATATACACACAGAGAGAAGTAAGTGTGCTACATTAACAAAACACAATTCTACTACACACATATATCATTAAAATGACTATTCAATTGAAGCGAGGTTAGAAAGGGATTGAGAGTATGAAAAAAGGCATAAGCTACTGAGTCTCAAAGTAGCTCTTCTGAAATCTCATTAATTACAAAGACTTGTTATGTGCCGTCGAGTCGCCTGCGACTCATAGAGACCCTATGTACTGCCCTAAACTCTGCTCTATCCTGTGCCAATCTCACTGTCTCCAACACATCCATCCCAATTACCCCAGTCACTGAATCAATCCACCTCTTAGAGGGCCTTCCCTTCCTGTGCCTGCCCTCCACCCTTCAAAGCATGATGTCCTTCTCCAAGGACTGGTCTCTCTTTACAACATGACCAAAGTATGTCAGACAAAGCCTCAGAATCCTTGCCTCCAAGGAGCCACCCAGTTTAACCCTCTCCAGGATGAATCTGTTTGTTTAGCAGTCCATGGTACCCTCAATACTCTTCTCCAACACCAAAGCTCAATATAATATATATTCACTACTCTTTGTAATAGGTCCTATTACAAACAGTAGTGAATATGTATTATATAATATTACTATATAATATTGTATAGAATTTATGATATTATATTTATTATATTATTTTAATTATATATAAAACCAAAGGGTCAACATACATTCAACATTAAATTAAATACAATGAAAGGAAAACAACTAGAACAGAGATAACAATAACATTGATCTAAGGCACCAATGACATTGATCATTCTGTTTAGAAAAGTGGAATGAGAATGGGTTTTGCTGTGAATATTTTTTAAAAAGAAATTTAAACTTAAAAATGACAATTACACAGCATTGAATGGACTGCAAATCGTAGCAACTCTGTGAACAATGGATCTGAGCCTTGCCCTACCGTGTGCCATCCTCATCATCTCTGATTAAAACTAACGTTGCCAGCAAAGAGAAAAATGGCACCTCACGCCTTCAAGCAGTGACTCCGTGAAAAAGACACACCATCATTTGCTTATCACAATGGTTAATGCTATGTGTACAATCATGATGTGTATGTAATGTTATGTGGGTGGGCTATGGTTCTCAATACAGTAAGTCCATGAGTTATAAATGTTTGCCTTACATCCAATGGGTAGCCCTTTAGTATCTTAAAAATTGGATTGGCTTTCACCTTGAAACAATCAAACTCTCATTCATAACATTTTTTTAATCATAATCACCCTCTTACTGCAAAGACTTCCAGCCTTTTCTTACACTAAATTAAGACTAGGGAACTCTGGTGGCCTAGTGGTAAGAAGCTGTGCTGCAATCTTGAAGGCACATGGTTCAAATCCACCAGCTGTTCTGCAGGAGGAGGACAGACAATCTCCTCTCATGTGATTAACTGCCTCTGAAAACCTGTTGAAGGGTCAGCCATGGGCCAGTTCTAACTTTACAGTACACAACAACAACAATCAAGTAAGACTAAATAAGAACGGTATGAATCTGTTCCAATTTACCTACAAATTTAACTTAAAGACACAGGTAGAAACAAATATCCTTCATGAACTAGGGCATGTATGGATTACATCATCATCCTACCTTTTATGACCTGATATAAGGGGAGTTTCCTTAGGGTGAGAACTACACCTTTGCCCTTCCGACAAGATAACAGAAGCTTAATTCTGCCTCTAACTAGACAGCCTCTGTTCCCATATTCTTTTTTTTAGATACAATTTTTTATTTTAATTGTGTTTTTAACAAAGTGTAGACAAAAGTTAGATCTTCATTCATTGTTGCATATTTTTTCCTCTCTCCATCCTTTCATCATCCCCCAATTCACTTTTTTAAAGTATTTACTCATTGTCATACAATTATCTCCTTCCCCCTGCCCCCCAATACTCTTTGCAATGTACCTCTTATTCTGGGCTGTTGCCATACATATAATGTCCAATCAAATATTCCTTTTAAACAGTATTTTCCTTCATCTGTTCCAGTGCAACATTCATTATCCATCCTCTTTTATCCTATTCTCCTCCCAACTCATTTCAGACCTGTTTTAGAACATGGTGCTATGTAGTATTTGTCCTTTTGTGACTGAGATATTTCACACAGTATAATGTCCTCCACAGTCACCCATTATGAGTTCATTGTTTTTCAGTGCTGCATGGTATTCTATTGTATGTGTATGCCACAGTTTTTCTATCCATTCATTTGTTGATGGGTTGCTTCTATCTCTTTACTATTGTAAAGAAAAGAGCAATATACATGGGTGTGCATATAGCTGTGTGGAATTACAGTTCTGCTTTCTTTAGGGTATATTCCCAGTAGTGGGAATGCTGGGTCAAATGCTATTTCCATTTCCAACTTTTTGAGAAGGTGCCAAACCACATTCCATAGTGGTTGCACCATGTTACACTCCCACCAGCAGTGAAAAAGGTTCCAATCTCTCCACAACATTTAGACCTGAGCCAGCAGTATGCCGCTTGACTTGCAGATTTCAAACTCATCAGCCTTTGCTTTCATGTGATTTAGGATTTGGGACCCAGCAGCCTCTAAAACTGTGTGAACAATTTCCTTGAACTGAGCCATTCAGTCCTTCTGTCTGTCTCTATTTCTCTCCCTGACCGTGCCTACAACTATCTCAATTCTCATTTTATTCTTTTCAAGAAGACACATGGTGATCCTAATATAATCAGGAGGAAATGGAGACATTCAAATTGAAGGCCAGTTCATAAAATCTTGACCATATTCTTCACACATATTTAGATCATAAAATAACAGACAGGTTTCCAGATGAAAGGAGACTGAAGAGCTATGATGATGGTTTAATACAGTAAGTAGATGCTGTTCTGAAGGGGGGAAATACAAGGAAGGCCATTGAGACAACCAGCAAAATGGTAAGAGGACTGTGGATAAAAGGATTGTTACCAGATAAATGTCTTGGAGTTTTTTGAGAGTACTGATATTACATATCTTTGTTCTTAAGAAATACATGGGGAAAATTAAGGAGTTGTATACTGTCTACTCCCACAGGATTCAGAAAAAAATGTAAATGTGTGTGTGTGTGTGTGTGTGTGTGTGTGTGTGCGTGTGTGTGTGAGAGAGAGAGAAAGAGACAGAAGGAAATGATAAAATAAATTTGATTTACATAAAATAAAAATTGTGAAGGTAAAGTGTTTAAAATGCATAAAACTTGGTCAACGTTACTTAAAGTTCAAAGGGAAAAAAGTTAGAAAAGAAGACCAAAAAAGGCTGCTAATACAATCTTGTAGGGAGTTCAACCTATTTTCATGAGCAGACAAGTAATTCAACTTGCAATTAGTCATGTAAAATAGAGTTTAATCCTCTGAAACATTTTGTTGGTTATTATATTAATCATCAGTGCTAACCTTTATGAAGCACTTAGTAAGTGGTAAGCACACTGATGGGTGTCTGGCATGCGTTATGTTCTTTAATCTTCATAAGGATCCTAAGAGAAAAGTCTTGATAATTAGCTTCAATTTAGAGATGAGGAAAACTCAGATTTATAGGGATTTCATCACTTGCCAAATAGCAAAACCAGGATCAAATGAGGCAGTCAGATTTTAAAGCAGAAATGCCTTACAATGAAATAAAATTTATTTATATTATTAGTCATTTGTTAATTTTCCTTAAATTTAAGAATTTGATTGCAACTCAAATGAAATTCTGGAAAATTAGTAAAATACACAGTGAAGAGCTTCCTATTATAATAAGATCACATATAAGCTAGAGAGACCTAACAGGTCTTTTGGTCTTACAATTTCTGATAAGAGCTGACTTCGGTACTTATTATGTTCTTAGAAACTATTTCCTAAGAAAATGCCCAAAAGGAATATATTATGATTCATGAATAAAATTTTTATACTATAATCACAATATATTCTCTCTGGTGTAATTGTTAGTCTACAGGAATTTTTTTTAAAAATGATTATCAAATCTCTAAACTGATCTTTATTTTGAAAACAAGTTTTTTGTTGTTTTGTGCTGTGAAACCCACAGTGATCTTTGTGCCTCTTAATTTCTATCTATGATTCTTGTTGAGGCAGTTTTCAGGGTCTGCTTAGAAAACAGATACACACTCAAAAGCCTTCCATTTTCAAGCTTTTTGTAAATAATCTATTTAATTCTATTTCCAGATTGTCTTCCTTTAATATATTTTCTGCTGTTTTTAATAAAATGAGTTTAACGTAGTACCCATTTTTCCTTTTAATCTTGTAACCTTAATTTCACACACACACACACACACACACATATATACATATATATATACATATGTATGTATGTAATTTGGAACATGAAACCTGCTTAATTAAATACATTATGATTGCCCTCACAGATAATGAGTAAGGTTGAGCATCACTCTCTTCCCAGTGAAATCTGAAATGCCTATCAATAAAAATTAAGTTGAAAATATTGGCAGGTATCAAGGGATATCTTACATATCTTGTAAACATCTGTATATGTTTGTCTGATCAATTGACACTAGAGTTACCTAATCCGGAATGCTGGATTCCCAATCTTCTATTGAAACCACCATGGAAGCCTCTAAAATCCTGATGCTCAGCTCACACTTCAGACCAGTTAAATCCCAGGTTTGATACACTGGCATCAATCATGCAGAAAGCTTCCGAGGTGATTCACATATAGCTAAGTTTAAAATTCACTGTCTCCACAGATTTCATGTGCACGGCAGTCATGACTATGTATTTTGTGTACAGACCCAAAGGACTGACAAGGATATTTTAGAATTGATGGTTTTACAGGGTGTAAAGTCCAAATGGAGAGTAAAGACATGTGAATATGAAAGGGCAACTGAATGAAGACAGAGGATGCGTGCAAAACAAACATGTAAACGTTGCACACACTTAGAAGTCACACTGGGACAGGAAATGCACGTCTGAGCCATGCTGATGCAGCAAGTCTTTGATAGGCAGCACGTGGGTGGCATAAATGGAAAAGCACCCAGTGTGCTCAGTAACAGCACCTGGAATGTTCATGAAGCACAATGAAGAAGAATCTAGGAAGAGGGGGCCAGGCTTATCTTGGAAATGGCAAAGACAGGCTTAGAGGAATATGCTAGAATGAGCCTTGGCCTCAAAGGCCTTCTGGAAACAGGTCAAAGAAGCCAGGGGTAGTAAGCAGAAACTTGTTGAAGCCATTTCAAGACATTAGAAAATGCAAATTGTTTTTTTTGAAGATGAATTTAGCAGAGCTATTTTAAGACGGTTTTAGGGAAAAGACTCAATCTATTAACAGAACTGATTAGGTAAAATTGTACACAGGGTGGAACACAGTCTTATAGTTGTCTTTTCAGTTAGGTTGATAAAAACAGCAGAAATCTTAACTGTTATGGCAACCATCAGCAGGAGAGATGGGCAGCCTAGAATACTGGTCTTATTCTCTATATAATAAAACTACCCCTTTTCCTTAGTTCTCAAATATCAAACAAAAATTATACTTTCTCCAGTTAACTGCTCCTCTCTTTTCCTACGAAAGCTACTCTTAGCTCCAGGAAATATTCCAGAAGACCAGAAGATAATGCTTCAGGACACGGGGATTCATTCCTTCTTTTCATAGATATACATAATTTGTTTTTAAAAAGAAGCAGTAGAAAAATTTTGTAGCAGCTGAAGGGTCATTTGGGCAACAGGCAAAGATTTCTGAGAATTAAAAATGGTAATCTCAGCTTCTGATTTATTATATTAATATGCTATATTAATATAATAATATTAATAAATATTTCTTGAAGAGCTATGATTAGCCATCATTGTAGTGGGACTACAGCAAGGAGTCTTTTCCAAACTGACAACTTTTGGGGCATTGTGGAAGTTAAACTCAAAAACAACAGAAGCCTAAGAATACAGTTTCTAAGTAATCAATTAAAGTATAAGTCTACAGAGTCTTTTTTTTAAATTTATTTATGTTGTTGTTTCTAAGAATATGCAGAGCAAAGTGTACACCAATACTTCCTACCTGTGCAAATACAGTGACACGGCTTGATTTCTTTGAATTCTACAAGCAGATAAAAGCTATTAAAAGCTCCCTGGTATTGAATGGATTCTGACTCTGAGTGATCCTGTAAGACACAGCAGATTGTCCCATATGGTTTCCAAGTCCGTTTCAGAGTCTTATCTTTCTCTTGCTGAGTGGGTCAGATCCATTTGCTGACTTTTTAGTTAACAGCTGAATGCGTTAGTCAGAATGCCATCAGGGCTCCCAACTACATAGCCTTTTAAAACACTGAACATTAGCAAGGAGAAAGGTCAAGACCCTTTGTTAAGTCACACTAAGCAGCAGAAGAGAGGATAAGTTAATATAAGCTCCCATTTATTTTTTTTTTTAAATGCATTTATAACCTAATTATTGCAATTCCCCCCCCCCAACACTAGAATAAAATCTTTGCATTCTGTGTTTTGCTCACAAAGCACATAGAACCAGCTCAACTAACCGGCTGAATGAATGGCCTTTGTTGGGCTAGATGGAGGTCAAAATGAGGTGAGAAAACTCAGGTATTGTCCTCGTTTTTACAGAGAAGAAACCTCAAATCAGTGAGGTCACTCAAAAGGCCAGGCTGAAAAAAGAGGGACATTTCCAAGAAAATGAAACTTTCAATCCAATATTCTCCACCCAGATCGCAATACCCACCCATCTAGTATCTTATGAAAACAGTGCCTCAAGGTCTTTCACAAAAGCCATTTTAATGTTGTGCTTATCAGTTATTCATCGGGATGACCACCTGGAAGTTCATGGATTAGCTATAGGTATAGATTTTAATGTTAGGAGTACATAGAAGTTCATTGTGTTTGTAAAATTCTCATCTTACAAATATCTAATAAGATCTTGGAGTTTAAAGACATGCATCACTTGGCAATACTTGTCACGAAACTGATCTGCATTTCCACTGGTGACTTAATTACCCAGTGCTGAAATAACAGAAATGAATGTATGCAGAATGAAATAACAGAAACGGAAATGTACGTAGCTACAGTTAAGGAAGCTTAGTCAGTCATTGGATCATTGCAGTAAAGGATGAGCCAACTCATGGCTGACCCTCCAGTAGGTTTTCAGAGGCAGTATGTCACATGGGAAGAGACTGACCCAAGTTTTTGCAGGGGAGCAGCTGGTAGGTTCCAATCACCTGCTGTTAGGTTGGCTGCATAGTCCAAATTCAGGGTTCCAGCTCAGGGGAAAGGCTTTCTGTCTCTTTCATCTCTAAGAAAAGGGTCTTATCTTCTTTCAGTGTCTGTGGGCCTGGTGTTACTCACCTCTCCACACATCTTGGATCAACCTTCCATTGGGTTCTAAAAGGTTTCATGGCAAAGGCCCACAAAAGACACTCTTAGGGGAGCTCTGGTGGCCTAGTGGCAAGAAGCTACACTGTACTGAAGAGCAATGATGTCTCTCTGGAGACTACGGTGCGTCTGATACAGGCCATGGTCTTTGCAATCATTTGTTATACATCAGAGAGTTGGACAATGACTAGGGAGGATAGAAGGAGAATTGACGCCTTTGAGCTGTGGTGCTGGAGAAGAGTACTGAATGTATCATGGACTGCCAAGAAAACAAACAGATTCATCCTAGAGAGAGTTAAACCAGGCTACTCCTTGGAGGCAAGAATTCTGGGGCTTCATCTGACATACTTTAGACATGTTGTAAGGAGAGACAGGTCCTTGGAGAGGGACACCATGCTTGGTAGGGTAGAGGGACAGCGCAGGAGGGGAAGACCCTCTATGAGGTGGATTGATTCAGTGACTGGGGTAATCAGGATGGGTGTGTCAGAGGCAATGCGATTGGCACAGGATAGAGCAGGGTTTAGGGCTGTTGTACATAGGGTCGCTATGAGTCGCAAATGACTCGACAGCATATAACAACAATAACAACAATAAATAAAGACACTGTTGGTCACACCTCAAGGAAACACCCCCTGCATAATATCAGAACTATGACTTGATTAAAAGTGTTATTTCTCATCCAAGTCTCCATACAACTGATAGAATGATGACATCAGGTCATATCATGGAAGATAATTATATCATTACATGACTATCAAATAATATACCTTAATACATAATTGGTAAACCGTTCATGATCATGGTTCAGCCAAGCTGACATGTATTTTTGGTAACACTATTTAATGTCATGACAACTGATTAATAAAATAACCAAACAAAAGCACCCAATGCATATACGTCATTATATCTCTAATTATAAATAATCCAATTTTTCCCACTGTGGAGGAAGAGAAAATGAGCATGGTGAATCGTTTTCCTTGACTTGTGTCTAGAGCAAAGTCTTACCTGCATAATGCACAGGAATCTCGATCTTTGGCCCAATGACATAGTGCCCCTCCTCCAAGCTATGGGCAGTGATGGTCGTCCACTGACGGCAAGAATGAATCAGAAGGTAGTCATTTTCTCGCAATCCTTCTATGCATTCTCCTAGAAAAAAGAATTTTTCACATGAGTTAGAATTCACATCCGCAGTCTGCAGAAAACAAAACAAAGCAAACAAACCAACCAAAAAACACAGTCTGCCAAAAAGAAAAAATTAAATCAATGAATCCCAAGGTAAAACTTAAGAAATGCAGAATTGGACAAGTCATCCCATGTTGAATTAAGATTCAACTTGGAATCAGCAAGTTAGAAAAGAAAGCATTTTTTACCAAGTTGACAATGTACTCAACATTTCTTAAGAATATATTCTACTTATTTCCCAACAAATTTTTTCAAATGCCTCACTGTATTTAAAGGTTTATATTTCATTTGGGTCCTTACAAAGGAGTAAGAAGCACTGGTGGCATTAGGCATGATGTGTTCAGCTGTTAACTGAAATGTTGGCTGCTCGAATCCAACAGCTGCTACTCAGGCTTGAGTATTTCTTCTTGTAAAGATTTATAACACTGGATCTCAGATGGAGAGTCTGGGTTGACTTAGAAGCCAACCAATCCTACAGCAATAAGTTAGAAGTGGTTACAAGATAATCAGCATGTAGTATTTTTTTCCTTCTTTCCAGATAAGGAACTTCAAGGTCCAGAATGTTAAGTACTCATCTAAGTTCATGGGCTTTACTAAACAGAAAGGTGAGTATTCAAATTTAGTTCAAGTTGATTAGAAACTTATACTTACACACATACACAGTAAGGGTCAAATGAGGGGACTGTTGGCTGTAGAATTTTCATCTTCTATGTGGGAGATAAAGGACTGCAGTCTTCAATATGGATTGAAGCTCAATATCAAGAAAACAAAGATTCTCACCACTGGGCCAATTGGCAGTATCAGCATGGATGGTGAAGAGATTGAAACAATTAACAGTTTTCATTTACTTGGTTCCACAGTCAACACTCTTGGTAACAGCAGCCAGGAAATCAGGAAACAAATTACATTGGGAAAGTCAGCTGTGAGGGACCTCTCTAGAGTACTGAAGAGCTACAACATCAGGCTGAAGACTAAGGTGCGCCTGATCCAGGCTATAGTCTTTGCAATTATGTGGTATGCATCAAAGAGTTGAACAATGAATAGGGATGATAGAAAGAGAATTGATGCCTTTGAGTTGTGGTCCTGGAGAAGAGTGTTGAATATACCATGGACTGCTAGGAGAACAAAGAGGTTTGTCCTGGACAGGGTGAAGCCAGAATGTTCCCTGGAGTCAAGGATTCTGAAGCTTTGTCTGACATACTACAGGTCCTTGGAGAGGGACACCATGCTTGGTAGGGTAGAGGGACAGCGCAGGAGAGGAAGACCTTCGATGAGATGGATCGATTCTGTGAGTGGAGTGGTGGGAATGAATGTGTTTGACACAGCGAGGTTGGCACAGGATAGAATGGCATTTAGGGCTCTTGTACGTAGGGTCGTTATGAGTCACAAACGACTTGATGGCACATGACAACAACAACAACAACAACAACATGTGGGAGATCAAAGTGGTTAATGATTTAATTTTGCTTGGATCAACAATCAACACCCTTGGTACTAGCAGCCAGAAGATCAGGACAGAGCAGGAGATATACTGCATTGGGCAATTCTATTATTAGAGACCTCTCCAAAATGCTGAAGAGCAATGATGTCAGTTTGAAGACTAAAATATGCCCGACTCAGACCATGGTCTTTACAATCACTTGCTACTCATCTAAGAGTTGGACAATGAATAAGGATGACGGAGGCCAAGCTGATGTCTTTAAGTTGTGATGCTGGAGAAGAGTACTGACTATTCCGTGGACTGCCAAAAGAACAAACAGATATGACTTGGAGAAAGTGCATCCAGAATGCTCCTTGCAGGCAAAGATGGAGAAGCTTTGTCTTTCATTTACTGGGCATGTTGCTAGGAAAGGTTATTCTTTGGAAAGGGACATCATGCTTGGAAAAGGTGGATGGTTGGTGAAGAGAGGAAGAACTCAATGAGATGGACACAGTGACTTCAACAATGGGCTCAAGTGTGTCAGAGATGAGGATGATACAAGACAGGACAGGGTCAGATCTGTTATTCACAAGCTCACTATGAGTCTCATCTGACTCAATGGCAACTAAGAACAAGAGCAACAACAAGATATGGGAGATGTAGGTTTGATTCTCAGCCAGCACACTTTCTGTATCTTTACCATTCATCTATCCACGGAGGCTCGCACACTGCTAGGATGTGGAATGAGTTTTATATATAAGAAAACTAGGAAGACCTGGTAAAGTACTTTCATAAAGGAACAGTCATTGAAAATTCTAACGATCATAATAATCTGAACTGCAAACAATAATGAAGAAAGTGCAGAAATGCTTAGCCTTTCATTCCCCTGTGCTTGCTGGAGGGGGAGTGTGTCATGAGCCCAAGTAGGAGCCGAGGAGGTGTTGCATATTTTTAACTTTAAACTATTTTCCATTCATTATCTAACCAATATCTACTGAGTATCTTTTATACACCAAGCAATGGAAAAATGGAAAAACAGAAATAAATTTAGTTTTGCATTTAAGATTTGGCATTCTCTTTGGTGGGTTATGTTTAGAAATCATTCTGTATAAAAGACATATGCCTTTGAATTATGGCACCGGTGAAGAGTACTGAATATTCCCTGGACTGTTAGAAGAACAAATAAATTTGTCTTTGAGGAAGTGTAACCAGGATACTCCTTAGAAACAAGGCTGGTGAAACTTCCTCTTACATTGGTCATGTTGTTGGGAAGGAATAGTCCTTGGGAAAAGACCTCATGCTAGGAAGGTTGGGGGGTCAGAAAGGAGAAGATGATCTTCAATAAGATGGATTGACACAGTGACTGTAACAATGTGGTTGAGGATGATGGGGAGATCTTGAGGAAGGTGCAGGATACCACAAGGTTTCAATCTGTTCTTCACAGGGTTGCTATAAGCCACAGTCGACTCCATGGCACATATCAACCGACAATAGAACAGAGATGACTCGATACACAACATGAACAGGAATCTCCAGTGCAAATGGAGAACTTAACAACAGTGAAGATCAAGAAACAACATTTTGGAAACTATATAAACTGATCTTTCTCTGATGGATACACTGTGATTCCAAGAGAGGCAGGCAAGGGGAGTCAGTGAACAGACTGGGGAAAGAGAATGCCCAGTGCTGTGCTCTGGGAAAATTCATGTCATGATGCTATGAAATGAAAGACAGATTAGCGGAGAAGAAAACAAAGCCAGGGGTACATGCAGGAAATAGAGGTGAAATACACTGTTATTCAAAAGAAAAGGGGGAAATGCCATTTTCTCCAACTAAAGAGTTATAAAAAGAATTTTAATTTTATTCCACAGTTGGCTCTAAAAGGGCATCTGAGAAACAAATGCAGTCAAGTTAATAAAAATGAAAGTTTAATGTTAAATCTTACTGCCAGCGGGTGTAGCAGAGAACTCAGAATGGTTTTCAAAGCCATAAAATAGTAAGAAACCATGTCTATTTTTGAGCTTGTTTTTTTTTTAAAAAAAAAAAGAAACAAAACCAAACCCAAACAACCCACAACTAAACCATATGCTTGCTTTAATAAGAGTTTCACAAAAATTGTCTAGAAATAAAGCTTAGCACAATCGCTTAAAATATCCTAGGGTAGGCTACTAGTAGTGATACTATATTAAATGAATTTATAAAGTAAACAATTTTTGTGATATAATTATCCTGTTGCTTAACTACTATGTACAACACATAAAAATTATATATTTAGCTCAATAGTGTAGTCATGAGAACTCTTAAAAGAACCATGTGGTAGACTCTGAAATGTTAGTGCTTTCAAGCTGTACCATGTACAAAGTTTCTGTGACACTACATGTTTGGTTCAACTCTAATTACCTCAATAATAAGAGGGTTTATGTTCTTTAACACAGAATCAAGGAATATATTTCAAATTTTTTTCAGGATCAATCATCATGTTTATATGTATACAATAAATTTGAGGTCATATTGTACAATATAATGTAAATTTAACTATTTCAAGTGTTAAAATTATACACACTTTCTTAGGTTATTAAAATCTGCGACAATAATTTAATGACTCCATATCACTTCACCGAGTTATTGTTGTGTTGTTATGTGTACCATCTATTGGCAATCGACCCACATCTGATCCTTCAGTGGATTTTTAGAGGCAGTTAATCACACAGGAGGAGATTGTTCATCCTTCTCCCGTGGAGCACCTGATGGAATTGAACAATGTTTCTCAGGGATTGCAGCACAAGTTCTTACCACTAGGCCACCAGAGCTCCCTGGTAGATGTATTAAACATTACTTAACCATTTAAAATACATGCTTGTACCTAGATGTGCACAAACTGAGCACTCTTCTTTCTGTCCTTGTCCCCTGTGATTCTCTTCCTGTTCTCTGCCATCACTTCCTCGTTCCTTTCCTCCCTGCACATTAGCCTTAACTCTAGGAGTTAGTCAAGCTTTTACCCGCAGTCTGCACACCCTTTCTCTAGTCTGTATAATCATATGCTCTTCTCAGAGATTCAATTGTTTTGGTCCTTAGATGCCACCGAGGTGACTCAGACCCCTTGTCTATCCAGCACCTTCCTCATGACCTCTGACAGGCTGCAGGCCACTGTTACAGTCACTGCGTCGATCCATCTGGGTGAGGGTCTTCCACTCTTTCCCTGACGCTCCTCCTCTCTCTCCATGATATCTTTTTCCAAGGCTGTCCCCATCTAACAGCATCCCCAAAGTACATCAGATGAATGAAGTTTCACTAAATCTTGCCTATCTGTCCCCTCTAAGGACAAGGATGCAGTTCAGTATGGATCACTCCCGAATCCAGGCTGTCAGTTGCTACCTTCTAGGCTAAGCTCCAATTATTCTACTTTATTGATTTATTTCGACCTGGATGGCACCAGCCACTCATTCTGTCTCACGTTTTCATCCAGCAAGCATTTACTGAGAAACTACAACATTTTAGGCCCTTGTGATATATGCGTGAACCTAGGGTCTGTCTTCAAGGAGCCGACCTCTCAGCTGCGTTTTCAATATCTAGTTTTTCACCCTTCAGCTTTATTTAAACACTGCTTCTACATGAGTTTTTAACAACCAGAATGGAAATAATTAGAAAGCTCATGTTTGGGGAAGAAGTTAATGTAACAAGAGTTTGTATAGAAATTGTTGAATGGGAGCCTTAAACTTAGTGTAAACTGTCACAGCACTATTGGTAAAATATAGATGGATACAAACACAAGTACCTTTAAAAACCAATCAAGCCAGCTCCTAATGCTGCCCCTCCTCCCACACGTGGTCTAGTTCAAAGACAACTGCCAGCATTCTCCCAGCACTAGACCCCAGAAGAACCATTCCTGGTCCCAAATACCCTGTAATCTCATCTACCTCGGCTCTCACCACACATTTTGCTCCCTCCCTCAGCTTTTACCTTTCAACTCCTATTCTCACAAATCTTACTTTTACTAATGATTGAAAGGGAGCTCTGGTGGCCTAGTGGTAAGAAGCTGCAACCCTAAAGGCACACAGTTCAAATCCATCAGCTCCTCCAAAGAAGAATGATGGGCAATCTCCACCCAACTGCCTCTGACAGCCTGCTGGAGGGTCAGCTATGGGTTGGTCTGCTGTGATGGTATACAACAACAGTGCTTGAAAGGCCACTTCAAATGCCAAATTCACCCCATTTTCCTCATCTTAATCCTTTCCCTTACACTATTCATTTCATACCTTTGTTTATATTCTAGGCTTAATTTATACATTTTTTATATAGCCGAGTGCAAAAATCTCAGATAGACTTTTTCAAGTGTTTACAACTACAGTGTAAATTATTCCTCATTGATTTATCCAACTAACATTTATCAAATAACTTTTATGCACAAGACAATAGAAAAGCTGGCAGAAATAGAAATACTCTCTAGTTCCTGTATTCAGGAACATGATAATCTCATTGCTGAGCCGGGTTCATAAGTGATTTTGTAAAGATAGACCAGGTTAGTTCTACACAAGAAAAACATGGGACTAGAGAGGGGATATACATGACATGATACTCTAAGAAGTCATCACACTTGTAATTGCTAATGAATGTATCTGAGTTCTTGCATAATTATCTTACCCTTATGTATTAATTACTTCACAGTCAACTTGACAGCACATAACAACAACAACATACCTAAATGGGTTTAAGTAGTTATTTAACAAATACCATGGTATAAGTTTCTAGTAAATGCTTAAAAAGAAACAAAAGATCCCAATGACAAATTTTAAGTATTTAAAACCAAAAAATGTTTTGATACTAAACCTGTTCACTTTCTAAAGATGAGTTTTCTCATTAAACTTGGGATGAACATAGAAAACAAAACAGAAACAGTGCCTTATTTTCTTAATTCCCATTCTCATTTCTCACAGAGCAACTAAATTAGAGAAAGTTAACCAGACGTGATTTACACAGTTCTCTTTAAGATGTGTGGTATAGAGTTTGTAGTACATGAAAGTGTATTTCATGATCCACATTTAATGTCTCTTTGTTTATAGTGTCATTCTCACTCCAGGTTAACAAGTTCGAATGACAATATCATGAGACTGGTCTAGTGGCAAGAAGCTGTGCTGCGACCCCAAAGGCATACTGTTCGAATCCACCCGGTGCTCTGCAGGACAAAGGTGGACAATCTCTTCCTGTGCGATTAACTGCCTCTGAAAACTCACCAAAGGGCCAGCAAAGGGTCAGTTCCAACTCTACATAGCAATTGCTCTTGTTATGTACTGTCTAGTTGGTATCGATTCATAGCTGACTCTGGTGGGTTCTGAGAGGCAGTGAATTAATTACATGGGAGGAAACTGGCTATCTTTCTCCTGTGGAGCAGATGGGGAATTGAAACCATGTGCTTTTTGGCTGGAAGCACACCTCCTAACCACTGAGCCACCAGAGCTCCCTAGAAAACTCAGAATGCCACACTCACTGCCGCACAGGTGATTCTGACACATGGCAACCTTCCATCAAGTTTCCACACCTCTCAATCTTAACAGGAGCAGACTGCCCTCACACTAAATCCACTGTCGCTGCAACTTAATAGTTTTCAAAGTACTTTAGGTGGCGGGGGCCGATTACCAACATGTTTCAATTTCTTCTTTCCAGGCACGGTTGCGTGTTACCATGTCACCAAATCCTGGTCAATGGCATGTGAGCAGAAACAACACTGTCTGCTTCCTGAGCGACTGCCTCCCAGGAAAATCTTGGAACAAGTCAAAGATAGAGTGACCAGCAATTTAGGTTCCTTAATTAATGCAGAGTTGAACAGTCTGTCTGTCCGTGGCCTGAACATTCCCCTCTACTGTGATGCCATGCCAGTGACCTATTGTGCTTTTCTTCTTTTATGGCAATGGCTTGCCTACTTTAATTAAACATCCATATGCAAATGCTTTCCCACTAGTAAAGTCTCAGACTACAATAGTCTTAAAAGTTTTGCTACAGAAGCTATTTTAACTATTCTTAAGAAATAAACAAAAAAAAACCCCAACAACATCCCAAAACCATCAAAATGTACCTCCATTTCAAGGCAGGTAACACAGACTAAAATTTTGTATTACCATTATTTTAATTGTATTTCATTCTATAAACTGAGGAATATAATGAAGCTATTTAATTTGCATCCCCATTCACTTTCAATGAACAAACACCATCTGTCTGAAAAGATAACAATCCAAGATAGAGAGTGAGGAAAAAAAAGAAATGATGGGATGGAGACACACACATTTACAGAACAGAAGAAAGAGATGATGTCAAAACATCTTGCAAAAAAAAAAATTAAAAAAAAAACAACCCTAAAAAAAAAAAACAAACCCCATCTTGCAAGAAACAATGGATGGAGTTATCATGAAAACACAAAAATGAAACACTGTCTGAAATGAAAAGGTAGTAAGGTATTCCACAAAAGGAAGTAACAGAAGGAGAAAGAAATCCTGGAAGGAAAAGCTAATGGGTAACTAACTAATTAAGAGGGAGAAATGATTATAAAGCCTTCAGGAAGGATGTGGTTACAGGAAATCACCAAAGCACAGGTAATAATTTTGACATTACTGGAGACTGAAGAAACCAAAATTTTTTCCACAGAAAATAGTTCTAGGAAAAGACAAGAAACTGCTTTTAACCTAATGGGATGTGTTTGAAGTGTTGCAAAAAAAGCAGAGGACTAATGATGGGGGAGCTCCAGGGACAAAGGTTATCAATCAAATAAAGACATACGAAGCTTCTTGATCATAAAACTTACGAAAAGCGTCATATATGGTGAAAAAGAGAACATAAGGGCAGCAAAATAAATGAGTATCCTAAATCTAGGCACAATAAAAAATTTTAATAACTCAAAATTCACCCACAGGATTCTGTGATCCCACATGTCAAACAGAGTAATTTTATGACTATGTATACACATCTGCATTTCTCCATGCCAAGAACCCAATATCTCCCTTCAAGGAGTTATCTTATTTTTTTTTTTTTTTGAGTTAACATTTTTGTCAAACACTAAGAACTAGCTTATGGAGCCTTGAGAACACAGGCACAATGATTAAGTGCTTGGCTGTGAACTGAAAGGTCAGTGGTTCTAATCAACCAGCTGATATAAAGAAGAAATATGTGACAGTCAACTTCTATAAAGACTTTACAGTGTTGGAAATTCCTTGGGGTCACTTTATCCTGGCCTACAGGGTTGCAGGGATGCCAGAGGGGTTTGTTTATTTGGTTTTCGGATTGGGAAAGTTTTGAGGAGTGTTTTTAAGGCATATCTTGTAGTTTAGAGAAAGAATTTGGGGTGGATGGGTAAGTAAGTACAAACAGCAGTAGTACTATGCTTAGTTACTATCCTATACTAATAACTTTTAAAAATAATATCACTGCTCTTTTTTAATTTATTAATTTTAATGAAAGTTTACAGAGACTTAGGGTTTCCAGTCATTCATTACTGCACTTTTCTCTCTGTCCACCCTCTTCCCCCCAATTCACTCTTCTCCTTGAAAAGTACAACTCTTTCATTGTTATGCAATCTCTCCCCCCAAGTCCACTCCACTGTGCAGCCTTCATTCTGGTCTCCTATCATGACAATAATACCTAATAATTTATCCCTTTTAAACAGTTCTCTCCCTCATCTGTTTCAATGCAGTATACATCATTCCTCCCCTCCTTCTCTGTCTTCCCTCAACCCTGATGTCGGTCCTGTTTTACAACTGTGGCCTTATGCGATAGTTGTCCTTTTGTGTCTGAGATATTTCACTCATCATAATGTCCTCCAGGGTCATCCATTTTGCATAATATTTCATGAGTTCCTTGGTTTTCAGTGCTGTATAGTATTCCATAGTATCATTGCTCTCTCCGGCTTTTTCCACCTAATGTAATGTTTTCCGGGTTTCCTCCCATTTTGTAGATATACTACATCAGCTGATGGACATGTGGGTCATGGCAACCTTTGGTGACTTGTTGACTAATGACGTTATGAACATCTGTGTACAAGTATTTGTGTGGATACGTTTTGGAATTGCTGGAGTGATAATCTTGTAACTTTGGAAGGAATAACAAACTGTTTTTCAAAGTGAATGTACCCCGTTACAATTCTACTAGCAGAGTATGAGGGTTCTAATTTCCCTACATTGTGAGCACTTGTTACTGCCTGCATTTAACACAGATGTCTTACCTGGCATGAAGCAGTACCTCACTGTGGTTTTGATTTACACTTCCTTCATCACTGGTGTTACTGCATATCTTTTCACATGCATTTCTTTGGAGAAATGTTTTCTCATATTCTTTGTCCAGCTGCTGGTGGTGCTGAGTTTTAGGAGCTCGCTCTTTATACACTTTAGATACAAGTTTCTTCCATTCCATGGGTTGCCTCTTCTCTTTATTGAGGATGTACTTTGAAAAACAGGAGGGTTTTCCTCTTGAGGAAGCCTGATTTATTTTCTTTTGTAGTTTCTACTTTTGTTGTTATATCTAAAATGTCAACCACCCCTAAAATACCAACAATCCAAGGTCACAAAAAATGTCAACTTCTATTTTACAGTTTAGCTCTTATTCCTAGTTTTGTGATCCGATTGAGGAATTTTATGTGAAGTTCAGCTACAAATGCTTTCTTTTGCATGTGGATATCCAAGTGGGCCACGACTAATTTTTTTTTTTTTTAATTTAGAGAATACTTTATTGGTTTCTGTAATCAAACCCATGTAGATAAGACCTTACATACCACGACTAATTTTTAAAAACACCTGTTTTCACATAAAATTTATCTTTGGAATCTGTTTTGAGTCAACTCATTAACAACAAAAGAGTTTCTTTCTGGCCCCTCACCACAATGCCACAGATCTCTATGTCTATGCTTATGCTACTAGTAGCACGGAGTCTTGGTTACCGTAGTTTTGGTAGTATGTTTTGAAATTGGGTGTGTGAGTCCTTTTACTCTGCTTTGGTTCAGGTTATTTTAGCAGTTCTGGGCCCCTCAGAATAAGTCTTGGTGGTGCAGTGTATTTTATGTTGACTCGTATACTAGAAGGTCAGCAGTTTGACTGCACCAGCTGCTCTGGAGGAGAAAGCCTGTCAGTGTCCTGTAAAGACCTACACCTTAGAAACCCAGTGCAGTGTTGCCAGGAGTCCAAAATGTCTCAAGAGCAGTGGGTTTGCTTTTCTGGCTTCATAGTCCCATGTGAATTTTGGGACTAGTTTATAATTTCTCGAGGGGGAAGAAAGTACACTGGTACATTGATAGTGATGGTGTTAAGTCTGTAGGTCAGTTTGAGGAGAACTGCCATTTTAACAGTATCAACTGTTCTCATTCAAAAACAATTGGGTACCTTTACAATTATTTATGTCTTTCATTCTTTTCCATTTTATTTTGACATTTTCAGTACACATGTCACACTTTTTAAATGATAATGTATTTTAATTTTTATATGATACTATAAATGGAATCAAAGCACTCTGGTGCAGTGATTAAACACTCAGACCCACCAGTTGCTCTGTGAGAGAAAGATGTGTCAGTCTGCATAAAGAATACAGCCTTGAGAAGCCTGTGGGGAATCCTACTTGGTGCTACCAGGTTGCTATAGATTGTCAAGTGCCTTTATGTAGTCAATAAAACAGCTTTCTGATGTTCTCTGCTTTTAGCTAAGATCCACCGACATTAGCAATAATATCCCTCAGTCCGTGGTCTCTTCTGAATCCAGCTTGAATTTCTGGCAGTTCTCTGTCAATCAATGTACTGCTCCACTGATTTTTTAGTAATCTTTAGCAATATTTTTCTTGTATGTGATATTAATTATATTGTTTGACCATTTTCACAGTCTGTTGGGTCATCCTTTTTGAGAACGGGAACAAATATGTATCTCTTTCTGTGTGTTGAAATATGTCAATTAGTATTCAATCAATTCCTGGGATCTTTTTTTCCCCTAACTTTTTTACTATTTTTTTCTCTCTTCAAGATAGTTTGGACTTCCTTTTTAAGCACCATTAGATCTTGATCATATGCTACTTCTTGAAAAGGTTTAATGTTGATCAAATCTTTTGGGGAGACTCGGTCCACTCCTTTATCTTCTTTGTTTCCTGCATTATTCAATTTTCCCCAAAGAATCCTTCATTATTGCAACTTGAGGTTTGAATTTGTTCTTCAATTCTTTCAGCTTGAGAAATGTTGAGTTGATGTGTTTTTCTAACTCGAGCTCTTTGCACATTTCGTTATAATAATTCGCTTTCTCTTCTCATGCTGCCCTTTGAAATGCTCTGTTTATCTCTCTTACAGTTCTTCCCCTTGTTTTGGCTTCTCAATGTTCAAGTGCAAGTTTTAGGGTCTCTTCTGACATTTCTTTTGGTCTTTCTCCTTCCATCCTCCACCCAATGCTCCTGCTTTGTAACAACGTTTTGCTTTCCTTGATGATTTTCATTGATGGATCATTTCCTTGATGTCATCTTACAAGTCATCTGGTTCTTGGCAATTATTGTCTGACGCATCATAACTATGAATTAACAAGCTACTTGAATCTAATTAGGTGCAATTAATTTTATTAAATAATAATGACTTTTAGTAAATGTGTAGCTGATTCTTTTTAGTGATTTTTAGGGTAATCTCTCATTGCAGTCAAGTTGAAGTCAACTCACAGCTGACCCTTTATTGGGGTTTCTGAGGCTGTACAACTCTTGGGGGGAGACTGTCTGTCTTTCTCCCTTGGACTCACTGAAGATTCGAACCACCAGAGGAGAAGTGGCCTTTGGTATAGCTGGACACCTTTCTATAGACTGTGCCACCAAGAGTCCCTTTAGAATAACAATCGGCTCTTTATGAAGTAAACTTTACCTTGGTGAAAATAATATAGCCTCTAAAATCACAGAATCATTAGGAAACTTGAAAGAATGTATCAGAAGATACGTATGTATCAGAACATATTAATGTACGTTGATAACTAGATGGTGAACTAGACAGATCACAGTTCAAAATCTCTGTACCTAAGACACTAGGAAAAAAAAAGAGAACAGATAGAGATGACAATTTTCCATCCTAAAGTTTTAAAAGAAAAAAGAAAGAAGTACTTCAAACACTGACTGAATTCATCAATTCAGTGATTAAATTCTCTATCTTCTATGCTTTGGCTCTTAGTACTTGATGAAACTATATCAGCAGCTGGCTCTAAATTGGGTGCTATTAAGTATCCTTAATGCAGAGACAAAATGTGCTTTATATTATTGACCAAAAAAAGAAAAAGAAATCTGAGGATTACAAATGAAACAAGTTTCCTGGAACTCACCACCAATCAGAGAATCAAAATTCAGAGTTAGATTCCTGAATGATATCACACCATGAGTTCTATAGAAAGAAAAGGTCATTTTATAGCACCTGGGAAGCGAAAGCATTCATCTGGCCCTTAAGGAGAATAAAGAGCTCCTCCCCAGGTTCCTCACGTTGGTGCTGAGTCTGTGGCACAGGAACTCTAATGTGACTTGTTGTTGTTAAGTGTCGTCGAGTCGTAGATGATTCACAGTGAAAGAAACCTATGAACAAAAGACCTGAACACTTGTATAACTTTCATCATTTCTCCAAGTTCATAGGGTTTCCAGAGGTAAGCCATTTCAGAAGTGGATGTCACTCCTGTTTCCAAGCTTATTTTAACTGGGAAGCTCCACCACACACTGTTCACCATGAGTAACCATTCTCACATTTGACACATCAGTGGCACAGTGTTTAGCATCACAGCAACCATGAGTTACCTCTATACAGCAAATGGACAGACCAGCACTATACCATTTAGAAGAATGTTTGACAAAAAACAATTAAAACCAGACCTCAGGGCCACAGATTAAAATCACCCAACTTTGGCTTGGTAGTATCACTTTCAGTCCACTAGGCCCACAGAACTCTCTCTATGTTATGACTAGTGTTATATAATTTTCTGAAAACTTGCAACAATCTTTTAAGAGTCAACTTCGAAGAATGTCAACCAAATCAGGGGGATTTTTCTTTCCTTCATTTGTGGCTCCAAGGCTATTTTTATTCTGAGAAAATGTTCTTATTAAATTAGGCCAAAGATCTGCTGTCATAGGAAGTTAAAAGTGATTTTCAGTTTTGGTACTGACTTCACAATTACTTGCTATGCATCAGAGAGCTAGACAATGACAAGGATGATAGAAGAAGAATCGAAGCCTTTGAGTTGTGGTGCCGAAGAACAGTACTAAACATATTATGAACTGCCAGAAGAACAGAGAAGTCTGTCCTAAAAATGTTAAAAGCAAGCTGCTCCTTGAATGCAAGGATTTTAAAGCTCTGTCTCACATACTTTGGACATGTTGCCAGAGAGATCAGTCCTTGGAGAAGGACATCATGCTTGGAAGGTGGGGGGACAGTGTAAGAGAAGATCTTAGAGGAGATGGATTGACTCAGTAACAGTGGTAGTGGGGGTAATTCTGTTGGAGACAATGAAATCGACATAAGAAAAGGCAGGGTTCAGTGCTGTTGTACACAGGGTCACTGTGAGTCATAGCTGACTCAGCACGTAACAACAACAACAAGAGTATCAAGAGAACTCTGGTGGTGGGTCTGTCTGTAGGGAGTTGCTGTTGTTTGCCCGTAAGCTGAGACCCACCCATAGAGGACCCTCCAGTGGGTTTTCAGAGGCAGTAAATTGCATGGAAGGAGATTACCCATCCGGCAGAGCAGCTCATGGAGTCAAGGTCACATGCTTTTGGGACTGCAGTACAGCTTTTTACCAGCAGGTCACCAGAGCTCCCTAGTAGAGAGGAGTCCTGCTAACCCCCAAAACAGTGCCTCTTTTGGGGATCAAATCCAGCCAAAGATTGGCAATCTCTTCTTGTGCAATCTACAACATCCGAAAATCCACTGGAGGATCTGCTATGAGTTGGTTCCAACTCAGTAGCACTGAGCCCAAGGTGGGTGATTTTAATCGGCAGCCCTCAGGCCTGGTTTAAACTGTTTTTTTGTCAAACATTCTTCTAAGTGGCATAGCACCGGTCCTATGCATTGCTAGACAGAGTTAACTCTGGTTGTTGTGATGCTAAACACTGTGCCACTGATGTGTCAAATGTGAGAATGGTTGCCCATGGCAGACAGTATTTGGTGGTGCTCCCTGATTAAAACAAGCTTGGAAGCAGGACTGGCATCCACTTCTGAAATAGCTTACCTCTGGAAACTCTATGAACACGGAAAAAGCGCTAAAAGTATTCAGGTCTTTTGTTCATAGGGTTGCTATGAGTGGTCTACAACACAACAGCGCTTATCAAAAGTTTAGAAAAAGATGAAAGAGATGTCATGATAATAGTTAAGATCTACATAGCACCTATCATTACTTTGTACTGCAGACACAAGAAACAACCGGGTGCCTCCTGGCTTTCTCAGTTCAGCCCACTGTGAGATCTTCTGCTGTGTCTGCATTCCTGGAGACTGCCCTGAACTGAGTAGGTCTGTGGTAAATGGGTCTCAAAGAAGAGTCCTGGTTCTTTCCAGAGGACAGGGGTGGGGGGGCGGGGGGGGGGGGGGAGTCAGGTCAAATCAATGCAAGTACAAGTTAAACACTCAAGTCTTACTCAATATTTAAATTCCTCAAGGAAAGCAGATACTCAGAAAAGGCATTTTCAAGTCTCTTTTATTCTCCCCTTCCTACTCTAAATAAACATCAGCCTATCTACATTGCTTAAGATCCCATTTGGGGATGAGTACTTTAGTCAGAGGTACAGAGACTATAATCCTGGGTTCTAAGCAAGTGAAAAAGAGTTCTTTTGCTTTGATGTGTAATGGTTTACTGTGAAATCTTGACCCAAAAAAGAGAAGGAAATAGAGATTAATTTAGACAAAGTATCAAGTGGCAATGAACCAAAGAACTTGGGTGAAATCTAAGCAAAAAGGAATGTATGACACAAAAGAGAGAGATTTTTCTTAAGAAGGGAGGTGTGGAGTAGGAGGATTGATGAATAGGAATTTATTACCACCTCTTCCAATGACCCTGAAGAAAAAGGGCTCTCTCTTTTTCAACAGTAGATTTACCAGGGATTATATGTAACCGATCCCTGTTGTATGAAACAGGAGTGTGTTTACTTAAGTCAGAGCTGAAATTTTATGCTCTGAAATGCTGATCTGGACTTACATTAAAAGATAAGCGCTCCACGCCGAGTGATTTTGAGAAAAACAGGTGAGCAATTGTAGTACTAATGCTTCTACAAGCATTCAAAAGATACCAAATCTCCTAGCACAGTAACTCAACATATCAGGGCATCATATTTCATGCAGGCAAATGGGAAGCTCAGGTTCAGAGAGGAAAATTACCCTTTGAAACCATGAGAGAACAGTAGATGGGCACTGTTCTCCCAGTAGGCCGGAAACACCCAGTTCTTCCTCTAGTGCTGGGCTGTGATCAAAGATGATGCTTTTGACTTGTGTGGTGCATGCACATCTGTCACCATATGAAGGGCACACATGGAGAAATCCACAAAGGCAAGGAGACCCCCTCAGGCTCCACTAAGCACCAAGTTCCCCAAGAACACCAAGCAGGCAAAGCCAAGCCAGGCCCATTGTCCAGACCTCGCTCCGCCTCACTCTAAGCTTCCAGCACTTCGGCACAGCAGAGACTATGAAGAAGGCACATGATCCAACAAGACTTCAATGGGTTGTACATGCGATCACTGAGTCAGGAGTCAATGCTATAGCACCTAACAAAATGGTGATTGGACGTGGGAAGTGGGATGTCAAAAAAAGAAGAGAGTTGGAGTCAGATTTAAGTCTGCATTACAATTCCATTTATTAATAACATGATCGGCTTCGTGGTAAGAAGCTATGCTGCATGCAATCTTGAAGACATGTGGTTCGAATGCATCAGCTGCTCCACAGGAGGATGGGCCATCTCCTCCCGGGCAATGAAGTGCCTCTGAAAACTCGACAGAGGGTTAGCTACGGGTCGGTTACACTTGATGATATACAACACTAACAATGAATAAATTAATTTCTCTGAGTCTTGATGTTCTCACATTTAAAAGAATAGTAATAAACTGTAGAGATGTTGGGATGACTAAATGAAAATAAATATAAAGGACTCAGCACAGTAATATATAGCAGTTGTTGTTGTGTCTGAATGGACCCATAGTTGACCCTCAGGCAGGTTTTCAGAGGCAGTTTAATCACATGGGAAGAGAGTACCCATCCATCTCCCACAGAGCAGCAGGGGGATTCAAACCATTTGCCTTAGAGATTGCAGTGCAGCTTCTTACCATTAGGCCACCAGAACTCCTTATCCATATGACAGTAATGTCTCAAAAGAAATTGCAACTGTTACATTTCTTTAGTTTCTCTCCCTTTATTATCTTGTCTCAGATACATAATTGTTTTCTTGATCAATCAGAAAATGCTAACACTCAATGAAGGAGCTTTGGTGGCCTAGCCTATAGGATACTGTGCAATGTGCTAGTCAAAAGGCTCTGTCTCTAGCAGTTCAAATTCAGAAGAGGCTCTTTGGAAGAGAGATAGGCAGTCTCGTTTCATTATAATTTATAGCCTCAGAAACCTGATAGATTGGCGATTATTAGTCAGAATTGATGCAAGAAGAGTGAACTGAATTTTCTTTTTTACATGTGCAATGAGAGGACCCTTGTGGCACAGAGGTTAAATGCTCTGCTACTAACTCAAATGGTGACTATTTGAGACCACCACATTGTCCCATGATAAAGATGTAGTATTCTGACAGCCATGGGAATCTTCAGAGCAGTTCTGTCCTGTGGGGCTGCTAGGAGTCAGAATCAACTCCAAGGCAACAGATTTGTTTGCTTTGAGTGGCAAAAATGTTCCCTTTATGTTACCTGTCAACTAGTAAGGTAAAGGTGATAAAAATCAGGTGTAAATGGCACATTGTTGTTGTTAAGCGCCATGGAAGTCACAGACCCTATGAATGAAAGCGCTGAACACCATAACTTTCATTGTTTCTCTAAGTTCATAGAGTTTCTGGAGGCCATTCCTGCTTCCAAGTTTGTTTTCATTTGAGAGCTCCATCAAACACTGTCTACCATTGGCAATTATTAACACATTTGACACATCAATGTCACAGTGTTTACCATTACAGCAACCAAGAGTTACCTCTGCACAGCAAACTGACAGGTCAGTACTAAACCACTTAGAAGAATGTTTGACTGAAAGCAATTAAAACCAGACAGAGGCCAAATCCAACCATCTCACACCCAACTGTACGCAACTGACCACCCCCAAGTCTCAACCAAAACAGAAAACACACCTTTATAGAATCCAGCTACTCCACTCATCTTCCCAAACTTTAAAGCAGCCCAAACTGGCAACTAAAGGCCCTTTTAAATATAAGGCCTTATCAAAAGGATACAATGAGTCAGTTTCAAGCCTGACAGAAAGAGATTCTGTGTCAGTTTTCAATCTGATGCTGGGTCTCTCCATATTTACTATGTGACAATTAAAAGAAATACATAGTAGCAAATAACTAAATGAAAAAATTGAATCCACTACAATCCACTATAACCTAAACATATATAAGAAAAAATGTGAAATATATATTTTATATTGTTATAATTTTGTCATATTAATCAATTTTTTTTTTTTAATCTTGGATAGCCTTAAAATAAAACAAAAAGATTTGGGCATATGCCACTGTTAGGAATTTTAAAATGTTTCTGATATCTCATTTCACTAAATTTTAATTCTTACTGAAAACATTATACAGTAAGAAAAACGTAGATGCCAAGTAACAGTTGAAATTTTTTTTATTATTTCAGGTGGGCCACACAGAAGGCAGCTGTTAGAGAATGCTTTCTTTATGACTTCAAAACCATAACTTTAACATGAAGGAATTCACACTAAAATGTACAAAGACTTTTTAAAAAAAGATCTGGTCATTAAATTTTATAAAAAGGTCTATAAAACATAGTTAGACAAAAAAAGAATGTTGTTGTTAAGTGTCATTGAGTTATTTGTGATTCATAGTGACCCTATCTATATACAAAATCTCTGAACCGTCCTCTACCCTGAGCCAGTTTCATTATCTCCAACACACCAGTCACTGAGTCAATCCATCTCATCCAAGGTCTTCCTCTCTTACACTGTCCTTCCAAGTATGATGTCCCTCTCCAAGGACTGGTCCCTCTTAGCAACATGCCCAAAGTATGTCAAACAGAGCTTCAAAATCCCAGCCTCCAGGGAGCAGCTTGGTTTTATCCCTTTCCAGGACTGACCTGTTTGTTCTCCTTGCAGTCCACAGTATGTTCTATACTCTTCTCCAGCACCACAGCTCAAAGACATCAATTCTTCTGCTATGATCCCTAGTCATTGTCCAGCTCTCTTATGCACAGCAAGTAACTGTGAAGACCATGGCCTGGATCATGCACACCTTAGTATCTAGACTGATATCTCTGCTCTTCAGTACTCTGGAGAGACCCCTGACAGCAGATTTTACAAGTGTAATTCATCTTTTAATTTCTTGGCTGCTGGTACCAAGAGTGTTGATTGTGGAAACAAGCAAACAAACCTGTTAACGATCTCAGTGTCTTCACTGTCTCTCATGATGATGCTGACTGGCCCAGTGGTGAGAATCTCTGTTTTCCTGATGTTGCGGCTCAATCCATACTGAGGCTGTAGTCATTGACCTTCTGCAGCAAACACCTCAGGTCCTCCTCAGTTTCAGCATCAAGGTTGTGTCTTGCATAATACAGGTTGTTGATTAATCTTCCTCCAACCCTGATGCCACATTCCTCCTCATAAAGCCAGCCTCCTGGATGATTTGTTCCATGTATAGATTAAAATTTTATGGAGGTAGGATTCATCCCTGGCATATACCTTTCCTGATCTTGAACCATGCAGTATTTTCTTGCTCGGTTCTGACGACTGTCTCCTGGTCCAAATACAGGTTTCACATGAGCACAATCTGAGATTCCTATTCTTCTCAAGGTTAGACACAAAATGTCTTTGCATAGTCAATGAAACACAGATAGACATTTCTCTGGTACTCCCTGTTTTCTGCTAAGATACATCTAACATTGGCTATAATGTCCCTTGTGCCACAGACACTAGTGATTAGAATGCAGAATATGAGAAGTACGAATGCAGGAAAATTAAGGTAGGTGAAAAAGAGGAAAGCCTTCAACAAGATGAAATGACACTGTTGCCATCACAATGGCTTGGGCATGGCAGAAATAAAAAGGATGTTGCAAATCGCAAGAGCTTGGAAACAGCCCAAATGTCCAGCCACAATCCAGTGGATTGAAAATGTATGGTACATTCATACTATGGAATTCTACACAGCACACAGGAACAATGATTTTATATATTACTACCCAACTTGGGAGGGACTGGAAAACATTATGCTAAGTGAACTAACTCAGTCTTGTAAGGACAAATACTATATATGACCATTATTGTAGAATGTGTATGAGGATCCAAGGGGGAGTGGGGGGAACAGAGGCGTGAGGATGGGTGGGGTGGGGTGGAGTGATGGGGTGGCTAATCATTGAGTTGCACAATCTAATGTGTGGATGGAGGGATGGGTAAAAGAAATGGGAACGATTCAGTGTGAACAACAATGTATATGAACTTTGTTAAGTAAATCAGTATAAAAATTTTATTTAAAAAAGAAAAGATGGAGCAAGGCAGGGCAAGGTTCAGATTTGTCGTTCATGATGTCACTATGAGCCTAGGACTGAAGACTGTTTTTGTGATGGGAAAGTCTGTTGTTAGGGACCGCTCCAGGATACTGAAAAGCAATGGTGTCACTCTGGAGACTAAGGTGCTTCAGATACAGGCTATGGTCTTTGCAATCACTTGTTACACATCAGAGAGTTGGACAATGACTAAGGAGGATAGAAGGAGAATTGATGCCTTTGAGCTGTGGTGCTGGAGAAGAGTACTGAATGTACCATGGACTGCCAAGAAAAAAAAAAAGATTCATCCTGGAGAGGGTTAAACCAGGCTGCTCCTTGGAGGCAAGGATTCTGGGGCTTCGTCTGACATACTTTGAACATGTTGTAAGGAGGGACAGGTCCTTGGAGAGGAACATCACGCTTGGGAGGGTGGAGGGACGGCACAAGAGGGGAAGACCCTCTACAAGGTGGAATGATTCAGTGACTGGGGTAATTGGGATGGATGTGTCAGAGACAGTGCGACTGGCACAGGATAGAGCAGGGTTTAGGGCTGTTGTACATAGGGTCTCTATGTGTCGCAAGTGACTCGATGGCACATAACAACAACAACAACACTATAACACACTTTTCCAGCACCAAGTTGGAGCTTGGAAGATTGAGGGAGGGCCTTTTACTCTCCTCACAGGAACTATGTTAAGAGTCTAGAGATTTAAGACTCGGACAAGAAAATGCTGGCCAGTGACAAGAAAAATGTACACAATGTCTCAAACCCATAGACCTTACCTTCTGGAATCCATGGAAGAGTCTAGCATACTGAGAGCACTGGCTCTCCTATCCCTTGAAGTCTATATTTCTGACTCTGGACTGCAGCCTGGGCTAGGATTAAACCCACCAACTTGCCTGCAGAGGAGACTCTGAGCTATCTGTGGCGCTCATTCACCTTCAAGACCACATGGAAACCAGTGTACCTGTTGGGAGGTTTGTAAAGAACATCTCCATTTAAATCGTAAGGATGACATCCAGTGCTGGATTCAGGAGAGCTACACAATACTTGACGTGCGCTGCATTCATAAATAGACTTCTTTCTGTGTGGAGCTATATTTATTATAGTCTAGTAAGGTCAGAACTGCTTGTTTCTCAGATGGTTCTCATTTAGGCTGGAGTGGTGGTTCCTTCCCCACGACTGCATCGACTTCTGTAGAGAAAGATTTAGAAATACTCCTGGGCAGCGACCAAACAAAAAAAACCCAACCTCATTTCCATCAAGTCGATTCTGATTCACAGATGCAGAAAAGACCTGAAGTGAATTCCATCCAAGCACAGAACTGTTACGGAAGGGCCGTCAAAACGGTATTCCACTTCCCCAGCTCACTGGCTTGTCCTAATTATCAATGTATTGAGAATTACACCTAATTGTCAAGCCTGGATCCATCTCTGACTCCATGCTACTATTAGCCAACTGTCTTCTAAACAGCACCAGATAATGACTCAGAAAAATCTGAAAATGCTAGATATTCCAAACAGAAACACTCTTACACTTCTTAGCTCAGAAGACAGTCTCACCACTCATGTAATCAACCACAATGGGGGCGGGGGGAAGTAGTTGCAAAAACACCCCTCTTGCCAAGAACCAATTACTTATAATTTGTTACAAACTTTGCATGGAGTTGGAAGTAAGGTTATTGGTATCAGGTGCCACCAAATCAGCTACAGCTCATCACAGCTTTATGTGTAAGAAGGAAGCCCTGCCTGGTCCTGTCCCACCCTCACAACCTCTGCTGAGTTAAGCCCACGCTGCAGTCATTGTGTCAGTCCGTCGCTGCAAGGGTCTTTCTGGCCTTCCTTGAGCTATTCTTCCAAACATGTATTTCTCCAAGGACTGACTTCTCTTGATAACATGTCCAGAAGATATGAGACAGTCTTCTTAACGTTGTTTCATATATATGTAATTTTTAAACCTTTTTTTAAATTAATTTAAATGAAAGTTTACAGAGACTTAAGGTTTCCAGTCATTCATTGTTGCACCTCTCTCTCTGCCCCACCATTCACCCCTCTTCCCAAAAAGAGAAACTTTTTCATTGTTATGCAATCCCTCACCCCAAATCCACTCCACCATGCAGCCTTCACACTGGAATTCTGTTAACTACAAGAACACCATATCTCTCTCTCTCTCTCTTCCCCATCTATCATTTCTTAAATTGTTATTTTAACAAAAGTTTACAGAAAAGTTCATTTACATTCATTCATTGCTGCACATTTTCCTCGCTAACCTTGTTTGTAACAAGCACTCACTCTGGCTGCAACTTGTAACAGGACAAATATGTTCGTCTTGTATACTCAACATTCTTTGCTAGCATAATTCAAAGGCATCAGTTTTTCTTTGGTCTTCTTTATTACTGTCCAACTTTATCATGCACATGAAACAACCGAAAATGTCATGGCTTGGAGCTGGCATAGGTTAATCTTTAAAATCATAGCCTTACTCTTAAGCACTTAAAAGAGGTCCCTGGCAGCTCCCTGGCTGCAGCCAACATGAGTATTACTTATGGGATCCAAATAAAATGAAATCCTTGGCAACTACAACCTTTCTTCCATTTATCATGACTTTACTTATTGATCCAGTTAGGAACATTTTTGTTTTACTCTGAGATGTAATTCACATTGAAGGCCAAAGTCTTTGATCTATTTCAGTAAGTTAAGTTCTCCTCAGTATTAACAAGCAAGTATCCAAGGTTGTTGTTGAGTCTTCCTCTAATCCTGATGCCACATTCTTCATATCATCTAGCTTCTCAGATTATTTCTCAGTATACAGATTAAGTGAGCATGATGAAAGGATAGAATCCTGATACAGAGTTTTCCTGATTTTAAAACCAAGCAATAGCCCTTGTTTTGTTTAGCTGATTGCTTCTTGGTCTATGTACAGATTTTGCACAAGGAAGGTTAAGTGGTCTATAGTTCTTATTTTTCTCAATGTGCATCATGATTTATTATGATCTATAATACAAAGGTGTTTAAAGGATGCATTCTAGAAATGTTGTTGCTGTTACGTGCTGTTGAGTTGCCTGTGACTCACAGCCCTAAACCCTGCTCTATCCTGTGCCAGTCTCATTGTGTCTGACACACCTCTCCTCATTACCCTAGTCACTGAGTCAATCCATCTCATTGAGGGTCTTCCTCTCTTTTATTGTGCTCTACCTTCACCCTCCCAAGCATGATGTCCCTTTCCAAGGACTGGCCCCGCCTTGCAACATGTCCAAAGTATGTCAGATGAAGGATGAATCTGGTTGTTCTACCAGCAGTCCATGGTATATTCAATACTTTTCTCCAGCACCACAGCTCAAAGGCATCAATTGTCCTTCTAGCATACCTAGTCAGTGTCCAGCTTTCTGACACATAGCAAGTAACTGCAAAGACTATGGTCTGGATCAGGCACCAGTCAGTCTCCAGACTTACATCGCTGTTCTGACAGCAGACCTCCACAATGCAATGGGCTGCCTCAATTCTTATCCCAAGACTGTCATTGTGTAACTACAGTAAGTTATTTAATGTCTCAATGCCTCAGCTTCCTAATTTTAAAAATTCAGATAATAACAGTGTCTATTTCATAGAGTGGTTTTAAGATTTAGAGAGCTAGTAAACACTAAGCACTTGGACCTGAGATATAGTCAGCACTCATTAGATGTTAGCTAATACTATTTTTGGAGTCCTTGGGTGATGCAGTTAACACACTCAGCTGTTACATGAAAGACCGTTCAAGATCACCCAGAGGCACTGCAGTAGGCAAGTCTAGCATCCTTCTCCTGCATGATCAGCTAATGAAAACCCAATGGGGTTAACACACATATGGGGGTGTCTATGAATTAGAATAGGGAGCAACTTCTACAACTGGTAATAGTATTATTCTAGGTCAGTACTTTTGAGTTCTGAACCCTCCTTTACATCCCTGAATAGATCTTAAAAGGAATGTCTTCATGTTACTCCACTGATCATGTTCCATTTTCCTGCTACTAAATTTTCCCAAAGCAAATCCTCTGGCCTTACCACCTTGCTTGAAAAACGTCAATGGTTCTATACTGTTCACAGGGAAAAGTTCAAACTCCTTTCAGTGCAGCAGGAAGTCTCTCCTTACCCGTGTAACCACGGTCAATAATGCATCTCCAGTGAAGAGCAGCATTCGACTATCTCCTGTCTCAGATCTCTGGAGTCTGTCACATTTTAAAAGGTGCCTAGAATGCTTTTCCTTCTCCTGCTGTTCAAGTTAGACGTTTCCAAGTCATTCTCACTGTTTCTTCAGCCATCTTTACTAGGTATCGGTTCTTCTTCATCTACCTCCTTTAAAAATGTCCTTAATGCTCAGATTAGTCCCAAATCCAATCTAGACACAAATGTCCTTCCCAATGTCACCCTTCAGCACAAAGCAAACAGATCTATCCATGTGTCCCTACAGCTCCTTCTTCCCATGATGTTCTAGTCACTTCCACACCTGGTAAAACCTCAATCTCAGGAAAGTCTTTGCTGGCACATCCTCTCCACTGGACGAAATTGTTTCCTCCCTCTAGCCTGGTATTCAGCACTAATCTTTCTCAAGGCCCTAGAACTATAGTGGCATTTTGTGCTTGTATGGCGGCCTTTCACTGCAGCCAGGGAGTTCAAGGTCAGGCCGTCCAAGCACATAATTACTACTGATGCTCAATCCATGTCTGCTGGAGGAGTGTCTGCTTGTGAAACTCGCATTTTATTGCCATTCTCCTGTCTTCATATCAAGAGGAGAGTTTCAATAAAGGAATGCTATTTCCTACGTAAGAGAATTTGGCATAAGAAAGACAATCACAACAAAGTCACCACAAAGGGCTTTTCCCAGTCTTTACTGTTTGTAAATATGTAATATTGTATTCCTTTTTGTTTCTTTATGGTTGCGGAAATACAATATTCTCCTCCTTTTTTTTGTTTTTTACTGTTGTAAAAATACAGTATGATGTATTTGAGTAATGACAAACTGCACTTAAGACTCTGGGTTTTATCTTTATTTTTTTCATCTTATCATTAATATTTACTACATACAACTGCTGTGGATAATTTACTGAAGCTATTATTTTCAAATGCTGATTCACAGATATTCAAAGATTGGGTTGATAAAAGTAAAAGGCAATAATAAAGAAAATATATCAAGAGTCACAGAACAGCACCTCATTATAAACCCAGGCTTACCTGTGTAACGTTGTATTTGCCTATTCAACATTTTTCACGTGGGCAACATAATGACACCAATTACATTAATTACGTTGTGCAACATCATCAACCATTGTTGCCAAATTTTCCATTCCCATAAACAGAAACTCAGTATTTTCCAAACTGTGATTTCCCTTTTTCCCTCCTGCACAAAAATCCTTTTTGGTAAATGGGGCGGGCCAGATGAGTTCCATTCTCAAATGGAAAACAACTGCATATTAAGTCATTCGAGTCAGTGTTGGAAATCAGAGACGCAGCCCCACTGAGCTTGTGCTTGTGTTTTGTACTGGGTTTTCTGTCTGTTAATGCTCATCAAGGTCTTAGGAACCAGAACCAGCCCCATCTCTCTTTCCTTTGTAGCATCCAGAAATTTGGGTGGAAAATGCTGGGAGCCTTTCAAAAACACTCTTTGACAGGATTTAAGTGTGTTTGGATTTTTAGTCTGTTTGTGGGTTTGGTTTTATTTTTTTATAAAAAGCAAACCCATTTGTTGTACTTCTTTTTTTAAAAAAATTTTAATTATGGTTTTGATGAAAGCTTACAGAAAAATTGGATTTTCATTTATTCATTATTATACATTTTCTTCCCTCCTTCCTTCCCCCTTCCTCAATTCACTTTTTAAAACAGTTTTTATAATAGTTTGCTTAAAAGTTCATATACATGGTTTTTCACACAGATCTTTCCCCTTTCCTTTACCAACCCCTCCTTCCACCTGTCAAATTGTGTGACCTTATGATTAAGGGCCCCCATCACCCCACACACACATTCTCACCCCTCTGCTTCCCCTCCTTGGATCCTCATACTTGTTCTATAATAATGGTCTTATATGTTATTTGGATTGAGAAATTATGATACATTCACCCAAAGGAATACTACGCAACACACAGGAGCAATGATTTTGTAAATTACTACCTAACTTGGGAAGGACTGGAGAGCATTATGCTGAGTGGACTAAGTCTCATAAAAACAAATACTGTGCAATTTATGGTGCTTTAGATGAAAGCTTATCTATTAATTACCAAATTAATTTCTCAAATTTCAGGAAGCTCTCATGGTGTAGCCTGTATGAAGTTGCACCACTGACCCAAAGGTCGCATCTCTCTGGTGGTTTGAACCCACCAGTGGTTCCATGGGAGAAAGATGGGCAAGCTCCACTCACAGGATTTACTACCTTCCGCGTTGGAGGATCAGCTCTCAGTGGGTTCCAACTTGACAACACTGAATTGAGTTTTAAATCAACAGTTCAGACACAGATTGTTCTGTGACACTGTTTTCAATTCCCTCAAATGTGAGGACTCTTAATTTTTTCCTCAAATTTCCTTTTCCAGTTTCTAGTTTTCCTGCCCACCTGCCTCCCTCCCATCCCTTTGGTTCTACGCAAATGGTATCGTTTTGCTTTCGGGCAGTTTTAAGCAACACATTCTTCATGGGTGTTGCTGCTACTTTATGGGCCCATCAATAATTTGGCTGGAAGGTCTTCAGTTTCAAGTGAGGTTTTCTGAGGACAAGAGTCTCGGAGATGTCTCAAGCACTCTACTGCCAATCAGTAAGTCTGTTAGGTTTTGTTTTAAGTTTTGTTCTCCTCTCTTGAACCTTGTCTCTCTTAACCTGTTCTAAATGGGATCTCCTACTGTGGTATGAGTCAACGTGGTCAGTAGTTATGGCTGGGCTCCATGTCATTCTTCTGATCTTGGATTAAAGGAGGCTGTGATCCTTGGGAACCCTGACTCCAGTGAACTAACTGCTGCCTGGTTTTGTTCTGTGTGTAAATACACTCTTGACTTTTTTATATAATATTTGTCCTTTCATGTTTGAGTTACTGCACTCAAGATAATATCCTCCAAATTCACCTATGTTAGGTGTTTCATGGACTTGTCATTATTCTTTATGATTGTGAAGTATTCCATGGGTATAAGTTCCGCTGTATCCATTCATTTGTTAATGAACATGTAGGATGTTTTCACAAACTTTGGGCAGGTTGTCAGGAGTGGCTGGGCCTTGGAAAAAGACAGCATGCTGGGAAAGGTGGACGATCCAAGGAAGACCCTCACCCAGATGGACTGATACAGTGACTGTAACTACAGGCTCGAGCATACCAGAGCTTGGAGGATGACACAGAATAAGGCAAAGTTCAGATCTGTTATTCTTGGAGTTGCTGTGGGTCAGAGGTGACTCAACAGCACTTAACAACAACCATAAACGATGCATCTTACTGTTCTATTAAACTTCCTGTTTCTTCATCTCAAGCTTTATGTCACCTAAGATGAAAACCAAAATTATGTATTCTATAAAATGGATGGGACAGTCAGAGGTCATACACACACATGTACAGTTCACCTCACCTTCACTAGTCGCCCATGTACCATCACGGCACAGTCCCGCTGAGTATTGTGAGGCAACAGAAAGACAGCTGGCCTTTTGTGTTGATTCTAAGAACACACAGATGCAGCAGAACACAACCAATTCCAGTTTAACATGCACTGCTTAGTGACACTGACTGTTTCCTCTGCGTGGCACAACTTTCTCACTCTCTTTTCAAGATGTTCATCTTTTTTTTAACATAGATTCACTGCCCACTAAGGCTCCCACCTCATCTGTCAAATTGCTGCTTTGATCACTTCGATCCCAAGAACATGGCTCTTCAGTGAGTGTGATGCTCAAAGCAGACTACATTTTATTAAAGGTAAGCTAAAACAACTGTTTGGTTTGAAGAAGATTTGGGGGACTATTTTTTGTTTAAGGTTTAAATATTATCTCAGGGCAAGAGTTTCATGGTTCGCACAACCCCTTTCCCTCCAGAAAGTCTGGAGTCCATGAGAGTTTGAAATTCGAGTGTCCATTTTCCCCCTTTTAGTAAGTTTTCCTCTATTAAAGCTTTGATCAGTCATCGTAACTGGACACCATCAAGTGTTTGTGGTCTTACGGCAAAGGAGGCAATTAGCTACACATTCCACATCCTCCTCAGATTCCCAAACATCTTTCTTTCTCTCCTGCACCAGAAAAATAAAATCAAATTTTGTGTCTCAGAAGGCCACGTGCACACTTTTAAGACCGCAGGCATTACACAGCAAACTAGCATACAGAACAGCAGAACCAAACGTGTTATTAGGCCAATTAACCAATATGTCTCATGAAACCATGATCCTAGACCTCCAAACCACAAAAGCAAACCCCGTGAGGTATTTGGCTGTACCTAAGAAGCTAATCCTTGTTGTGTGCCACTGTTACAAATACATCTATCACACAACTTGTGTCATTCAACTTTGTGTTGGTGTATAATGTACTGACAGCAAATCCAACAACTGGCTGTGCAACTCTACCCTGAATTAACGATGCATTTCCATCACTATTAACCCCAACTCTCCCTCTCCCTCCCGCCCTTGGTAAATCATTAATAAACTTTGATCTCTATGCATTTCCCAATTGACAATATTATGACAGATGAAGAAAGGCCAAAATCATCAATTATTTAGTTTTATTTGGATCCACAATCAACTCCCAGGGTAACAACAATGAAGAAATCAAGACAACTTTTACTGAGGAAAATCTGCTATTAAGGACTTCTCCAAATTGGCTAATGAGCAATGATGTCAGTTTAAAGACTAAGGAGTGCAGGATCCAAGTGATGATCCCCCCCCCGCCATTACTTCCTATACATCAGTTGGACAGTTGGACAATGGATAAGGATGACCAAAAAAAGAGCCAATGCCTTTGAAATGTGATACTGAAGAAGAATACTGAATACACCATGAACTCCCAAAAGGACAAGTCTAACTTGGAAGAAGTTCAACGAGGGTGCTCCTTAAAGGTCAAGATGATCCAAGTTGATCTCACATACTTAAGACATGTTATCAGAAGGGATCAATCCTTGGGAAAAGTAGAGAGTCAGTGAAAGAGAGGAAGACCCTCAACAAGAAAGAATAATACCTCACATGACTATAACAATGGGCTCCGTCCCTATCAGCGATGGTACGGACAGACAGTGCAGGGTTTTCTACAGGGTTGCTTTCAATTAGATGGCACCTACCAACAACACAAAAAACAACACTATCCATTTCCTTTTCTTACCTTTATATAAAAGTGAGGTCATATAATATTTGTCCTATTGTAATGAAATTGTTTCACTTAATATAATGTCTTCTAGCATCATACTTATTATAGGGTGTATGACAATTTCGTTTCTTCTACCAGCCAAATAGCATTCCACTGAATGCATGCACCACAGTTTTTTATCCCTTCATCTCCTGATAGATTCTTTCTACCTCCTGGATACTGTGACTCGCACTGCAGTGACCTCTGGTTTACATGTCTTTGTTTAAGTCTCTGCTTTCAAGTCTTCTGCATATACATCTAAAAGTGGAACTGTTGGATCATATGGTAGTTTCATTTTTTTTAGGTTATTGAGGAAGTACCACACTGTTTTTCACAGTGCCTGGACCATTTTAAATTAGGATCCATAAAGGGCAAGCGTCCCAATTTCTCCGCATGCTCATTGCTATTTGGCATTTTCTGGTTTTGTTTTTAAAACCTGAGCTGTCCTCTTGCTGTTGTTACATGCTGATGGGCCAAGTACGACTCATAGCGACCCTATGAACAACAGACCTGAATCCTGTCCTATCCTGCTCTATCCTTACCATCTCTGAGACACTTCAGCCATTGCTGCAGTCACCACTGCAATCCATCTCTTTGAGGGTCTTCCTCTGTTTCGCTGACCCTCCGCTCTTCCAAGCATCGTATTCTTTTCCAAGGAACAGACTTTCCAGCAACATGTCTCAAGTATGAGAAACAAAGTTTTGTCCTCCTTGCCGCCAAGGAGCGCTCTCGCTGCACCTCTGCTGAGACATACCTGTTTGTTCTTATGGAAGTCAATGGGATATTCAGTATTCTTCTCCAACATCACAACTCAAAGGCATCAATCCTTTTCCTGTCATCTTTAGTCACTGTCCAACTCTCAGGTGGAGCGTAAGTAAGACCATTGCCTGAATCAGGCTAGGTGCTGTCAAATCACCAGGGCTAGGTACTGTCTAATCCGCAGAAATGATTCCTAACAACCCTATGAAAACAGAACGCAGGCCTAGTCCTGTGCCATCCTCATAACTGCGCTGTACTAGAGCCCCCTGCTGCAACCGCTGTCAGTTCATCGATGAGGGTCTTCCTCCTTTCCTCAGTCTTCCAGGACAGTACTCCTCTGTCAGTTGCAGTAACAAGGTGGCTTACTGGCTGCTGGGACTCTTGGGGCTCTATCACCAGTATTTTAATCCCAGCGCGTGATCCATGTGGATAGGTTACCCTGGAACTTTCAGAATGAGACACATTGAGGAGGAAGATTTGGCCATCCATTTTTTAAATAACCAGCCTTTGAAAACAACAAAGAAACACGATGTTGGACATAGTGCTAAAGGCAGAGCCCTTAGTAAAAAGACACTCAAAATGAGGAGAAACAGCTGCAAACATCAACAAGATGGACTGGTATAGTGGCCACAATGGCATCAAGTGTATCAGAGATGATAAGGATGGGATGGAGCAGAGTTTAGAACTGTTGTTCAGAGGGTCACTGTGAGTTGGACTGAACTTGACAGCACTTAGCAACAATAACAACTATATTCAAAGGGAGCTCTGGTGGCTAAATGGGTAAGGAGTCACACTGTGAACCTAATGGCAGGCACTTCAAATACACCAGCTGCTCCAAGGGAGAAAGACAGGCACACTCCTTCTGTGTGATTGACAGTCTCTGAAAACGCCCCCAAGGGGGTCAGTTACAACAAAAATAACAACATCTAGTCACACAGACTACACATCCCACACACAAGCTTGATGCCAAAAGGAACAGAATCTCCACATTCCAAGAAGCATTGGGGATCATCTTAAGTTTGCTTTTCTCTAAAGCATACTTAAGTGAGAAACATACATTGTTGTTGTTATGTGCCACCGAGTTGCTTGCGACTCATAGCAACCCTGTGTACAACAGCCCTAAACTCTGCTCTGTCCTGTGCCAATCGCACTGTCTCTGACACTCCCATCCCGATTATTCCAGTCACTGAATCAATCCACCTCATAGAGGGCCTTCCTCTCCTGCGCCGTCCCTCCACCCTCCCAAGCATGATGTCCCTCTCCAAGGACCGGTCTCTCCTCACAACATGTACAAAGTATGTTAGATGGAGCCTCAGAATCCTTGCCTCCAAGGAGCCACCCGGTTTAACCCTTTCCAGGACAAATCTGTTTGTTTTCCTAGCAGTCCATGGTACACTCAATACTCTTCTCCAGCACCACAGCTCAAAGGCATCAATTCTCCTTCTATCCTCCTTGGTCATTGTCCAACTCTCTGATGCATAACAAGTGATTGTGAAGACCACGGCCCGTATCAGATGCACCTTAGTCTCCAGGGAGACACCATTCTTAAGTATAAAACCTTCATTTTTCCTACTATTTTATACCTCAAAATACAAGTCAATTACTTTATAGGCTGCACCTGACTGCAGTTTATCTGTGTCTATTCAAAAATGATGGATAAATGTCCCACAGGAGTATTTCAAGTGCTAAAAACCTATGAGGAATTAAATTCAGGATAAATGCTTGAATTGTGGTGCTAAAATAGAAATGGAAGTATAATAAAATTTTTTACAGTTATTTCTTCCTTTGGATATTAAATTTCACTGGCCTGTCTTATGCCAGTAAATACACAGACACATAAATACATAAATGCACAGTACGATTCCCATTTGGCATTCCATTGTCCAGAAGGAAATCATAGTTACTTATGAATCTAAACTAAGATAAAATACAAAGGGTAACATAAAAGTCAAAGGTGAATCTGGTTAAGAAAAACCCATTTACTAAGGCCTGACACATTTCTAAACAGGAAGGCAAAAGTCTTGCCAGACAATTTAAAAAATAACTTGATTCTGAAATAGCATCAAGTATATTGTGATATGGTATGCATTCAGAACCATATGAAACCACCTTCTCCCAGCGTCATAGGTATCGAATAAAATTTTAAAAATAAAGTTCAAAGCGTGACTTTAATGCTATAAACTGATATATAAATAGAACTTGTAAACATCAGATGTTTTAGCCACTTTCCTTTGTGCAACATCCTTATAACATTCTCTCAATTCAGCATGTTGTCAAACAGTACTTATTAAGCACGACTCTCAGAAGCTCAAACAGAGCAGCTCCTTGTCCTGCGTTGTGATCTGGCACAGACACCATCCACAGAGGCCAGCCTTCCGAAAGGGATATCAGAACTGTTCTAAAGAAAGATCACAGCAGTAAGGCCCAAGAAAAAAGCACTTAAAATTCTGTACTGGGCCCAATTTAGTGCTTGTGATTGTGTAAAGTGTCAACCAAATGATCATTCGGCTCCTCCCTCTGCTATTTTTACTCCATTTGGGCTGGCATACATGATTTAATTACCACTCACTTATATTCTGCATTACCAATGTGCTTAGTGTTTTCTGTACGTTTAGCGCTGAAGCACTATAAACTCAATGGCTACTACTTTTTAAAAAACCCTTTCCTACATTTACTGATATAAAATTCAGTTATTGAATCAATAAGCTATCACTATAAAAGAAAATTTTAATCAGAGACCTTTTTTATTCATTAAAGTGAAAAACTTCCCTAGGAAAAGTGTTCTAGTTTTTAAATAACTTAGTATCACTTTGTATACACAGTAATTTCCAAGCACACCAGTGAACTTTGGAAGGGAACATCTGCCTCAATAGAAGGCAAATTGATCAAGCCTAAATCTCTTCTGGTGGCTACCATAATCCACTTTGTGCTTTACATTCTGTGATTCAAAGCAGGGAAGGAAGCTGTAGAAGTATGAACAGACAAAGAGTTACAAAAATTACTATTACAAGCAGCATAAAGTAAAGTGATGATGTTGTGGCCAGACTGTAAGCTAAGAGTTGTTCAGTGAAGATATAACTCAAGAAATCTCTGGTGGCCTCATAGATAAGAAGTTATGCTGTTGACTCAAAGGCAGGTAGTTCAAATCTACCAGTTGCTCTTCAGGAGGAAGATAGGCAATCCCCTCCTTTGTGATTTAAACCTTGGAAAATCTTCTGGAAAGCCTACCTCATAAAGCCACTTCGCAACAGTGAAGAGTCAGAGGCTGCTACACAAAAACTTGTGGAATTGTAATCTGAATACAGATTTCATACTTCTTTCTTTTACAAGAAGTAATTCTTTGCATCTGCCTATAAAAATCTTCACTATGGGGCCAACAGGCAACAGCATGATAGATGGAGAAAGGACTGAAGCTGTCAATTATTTCATCTTGCTTGGATCAACAATCAATGCCCTTGGTACCAGCAGTCAGATCAGGAGACATGTAACATCAGGCAAGTCACACTCAGGGACCTCTCCAAAATACTGAAGAGCAATGATGTCAGTGTGAAGACTAAGGTGTGCTTGATTCAGGCTATAATCTTTTCAGTCACCTGTGACACATCTGAGAGTGGACCATGAATATAAATGACAGAAGAAGAGTTGATATTCATGAGCTGTGGTGTTGGAAAAAAGACCTGACTATCCTATGGACTGCCAAAACAACAGATATATCTTGGAAAAAGTGAAGCTACAGTAATCTTTGGAGGCAAAGAGGGTGAAGTATTATCTGTCATACTTTGGGCATGTTGCTAGAAGAGATATTCCTTGGAAAAGCTCATCACGCTTGGAAAGTTAGAAGGTAAAGGCCCTCAATGAGATGAACAGAAACAGTGACTGCAGCAATGAGTTTGAGCGTGTCAGAAATGATGAAGATGACACGAGATAGGACAGAGATCAGGTCTGTTCACAGGGTCACTATGAGTCATACTCAACTCAATGGCATCTAACAACAGAAGCAATAGTAGTTCAGCGGAATTCTAGACTTCCGTGGAGGACGTTTGGGTTTGGGTCCTGGGCAGTGTGCTCAGTCACCACCTGTATTATCAACAGAGCTTGTGTACTCCTGTGATGCTGAAAAGATTTTAGTGGCTTACCTTAGTTACCTAATGCTGTTATTGCAGAGATACCACAAGTGCATAACTGTATTTGAAGAGGTTTGAAGTAAAAATTCAGTCAAGGGAAAAGTCCGCTCTTCTGTGTCTGTCCAGAGGAAGGTCTTTATCTCCTTTAACATTTGTAGGTCAAATGTTACTTGGTCATCTTCATGTGTCTTGGCCTTTTCTGGTGTCAAGGAGCTTCCTAGCGGAGGCACCTGGGCCTCAAAAGACACACTCCACTCCAGGAAATGCTTTCTTGATAGTAACTGCAGTCTCAACTCTTGGCTGACTTTCCCCCCCCACCTTTTATATTGTTTAAAGGTCAACAAGTCTAATGAAATAAAAGATACTACAGGTCACATCTCAGGAAAACTTTCCTTACATCAGATCAGGGTTGTAATGTGATTAAAGGTGTATTTCACTCTTAATCCTTGTATAGTTTTCTGATTTATCATATGTGGAGGATCACTACACAGTTTAACACAATACATCATTGTTGCTGCTGTGTACTGTTGATTCAGAAACGACTGAATGACCAATTGCTGACCCTCCCGTGGGTTTTCAGAAGCAGCTAATCGCCTGGGAGGAAACTGTCCATCCTTCTCCCATGGAGCTGAATGAACCATGTGCCTTTGGGATTATAGCACAACTGCTTACCACCAGACCACCAGACCACCAGATTCCATACCTGTATTTTAGAGGGACACAACTCAATCCTTGAGAGTGGAGCTTCGAGATTAAGATGAACTAGGAAGACCTGGTAATCTACATCTAAAACGCAGCCAATGAAAACCCTATGGATCGCCATGGTGATGATGCACCTACTGACCATGGCAATGATAGGGCTATGGAGTCTTTTTATTCTGTTGTTCATGGGAGAATAATTCAATGGCAGCCCCTTGCCCCTCCTGAGCCTGTTTCCCTTGAGTAAGGTCTTAGTAAGAAAGGAAGCAAGTACTTAGGATCCCTTTCTTGACAATCCTTCATACACTTAAAATTACTGGCTAAAAGTAATATCTTTTAGGGCATTATGATTGTCATAAGAGTC
>NW_006400011.1:3325634-3330454 GCF_000299155.1 Elephantulus edwardii
GGGTGGGGAGAAAAGTGCAATAATGAATGAATGGAATTCCAAAATCTCTGTAGATGTTCATTGAAATTAATAAAAAAAATTACTCAGTGGTCAAAAAAAAAAAAAAAAAGAAGTCATTATCACAACATCCTGTTGTGCACGGAGACAGCCTGGGCCTCTCAGGACACACATTGACATGAAGCCCTCCACAAAGTCCATACAAGGGGGGAAGGGCCTGCTCCTTTCTTGAGTCTCTACTGACATTTTCCCAGGGCCAACTCTTCACCCCTTTCTTCCATTCAAGTGCTCCCTGGCCAAGAGGTTGGTACAGGGCACACCTGCAGACAAAGTAGGTCCCCTTCCTGCTGGCTCTTGTCTAGAGGAGATAACCATCTCCTCCAGCTTTTGATCCATCCCCTGCCCTGCCTCCTCCAGGGACGGCTCAGGTTCACTTCTTGTGTACATCTGCCTCTTCTGCCCCGCCTGGGTTGCTGGAAGGCTCTCCTCCCTTCTCCTTCCCCTCCCTGTGTCTTTCACAGCCAGTTCTCCAGCTCTGGTGTTGGAGAAGAGTGCTGAAGATTTCATGGGCTGGCAAAAGAACAAACATATATGTCTTGGAGAAGGTATAGCCAGAGTGCTTCTTGGAGGCAAAAATGACAAAGCTTCATCTCACCAACTTTAGTCATGTTGCTAGGAGAAGTTGTTCCTTGGAGAAGGACATCATGCTTGGGAAAGTGAAGGGTCTGCAACAATGAAAGAATGGAAATCTACAGCCTCTGTAAATTTTTATTAAAATTAATAAAAAATATTTTTAAAAAGTGAAGAGTCGGCAAAAAAGAGGAAGAGTCTCAACCAGATGGATTGACAGTCAGTGACTGCAGCAATAATAGGCTTGACTGTGTCAGAGATGTCGAGGATGGCATGGGAGAGCACAGGGTTCAGATCTAGTGTTCATAGGGCCTCTATGAGCTGTGTTTGACTCAACAGCAACAAATACAGATTGAATCATGTCATTGCCTTGACCTAAGGACTCCTCCTTTGGGAGAAGGTTCCAGATCCTTACAATGGAACCACTGCTGTTCTCTGTGATCTGCACAAAGCATTCTCTGGTTCTGCTGCTGTTAGTTGCCATCTAGTCAGCTCCCATTCATGGTGACCCTACAGATTCAACAACATGACATGTTGGCCAGTCCTTCAGCATCTTCTTGATCAATACTCAATGTTGTGACTGTGTATTTAGAGCGTCTTCCTGCCTCAGTGACTACTCCTCCAGCCCTCCTTTGGACCATATTCTGTTGCAGTCCGTAGGATCTCAACTGGCTCATTTTCAAGAGTAGATCTTCACCAGGCATTTCTCTGCAGTCAGCTTTAGTCTGGAGGCTCTCCTGAAACCAATCCACCACCTTGCTGGTATTTGAAATACGGGCGACATATTTTGCAGCATCACAATGACATGCAAGCCACCACCATATGACAGACACGAGGTGCCATGATTATGAGAATGGCTCAGGACTGGGCACAGTTTTCTTCTGCTGAGCATGGGAACACACTATGAGTTAGAGCTGATTCAATGACATCTGACAAAATTCCATTATGTATAGATCATATTTGTGTATTCACTCATCTGTTTCCACTTTCTGGTTATTGTGGACACTGTAGCATGTCTCTTTGGAGAAGGACATCATGCTCAATAGAGTGTCGGCAAAGCAGAAGACCCTTAAGGAGTTGAATTGATACTGTGACTGCAATAATGGACTTAAATATGGCAACAGTTGTGAGGATGGTGGGGCAGCATTCCCTTCTGTTGGGCAGAGGGTTGCTATGAATCAGAGCTGACTCAACAGCCCCGAATAACAGCAGACATCGCTCTAGCATGCTCTACTACCAGCCAAGATCATCTGACATCAACAATGAGCTCCCTTGCTCCACACCCTCTTAATCTGGCTTGACTTTCTGGCCATTCCCTGTCAATGTACTGACTGTCCTAGCTGGTTTTGGATAATCTTCAGCCAGACATATTAAAAACATTCTACAATCATTTTTTAAAAATTATCTTCAACAAATTATTACTTGGGTGTCCTATTAATGATATTGAGAATGTTTATATTCTATTGGGTCACACTTAGCTGGAATTAGCACAATATGAGTCTCTCCTCGTCATTTCTCTGGGTAGCTATCCATCTAAATACCTTGACATAGAAGACTGAGCACTCTCCGCACTGCATTCACTTGTGTGAAAATATCTGTGGATTGACATTCTGTCAATTCCTAGAACTTTGGTTTTTGTCAATGCCTTCAATGCAGTTAGGACTTTTCCTTTAGCACCATTGGTTCTTGATTTTGTACTACCTTCTGAAAAGATTGAGCACGTGCTAATGTGCTAAGTTCTTTTTGATGTTGATTCCATGCATTCCTTATGATGTTTCCTGCATCGTTCAATAGTTTTCCCATAATCTTTCAGTAGTTCAGTCGGAGCCTTGACTTTATTCTTCAGTTCTTTCAGGTTGAGAAATGAGGAGTGTGTTACTCCATTTCGGTTTTCTCAGGCCAGGTTTTTGCATATTTCATTCTAATATTTTATTTTCTCGAGACTATCTGAATCCTCTTATCTGCTCTTTTTTTTTTTTAAATCATTTCTTCCCTTCCAAAGAGATACTTGATGGAGGGTCGGCGAAGAAGAGGAAGACCCTTGACCAGGTGGATTGACACGGTAACTGCCTCAATGGGCTCTAGTGTGTCAGGAAGTGTGAGGATGGCACAGAGTTGAGATCTGTTGTTCATAGGGTCACTATGAGTTGTTCTTGACTCAATGGCACTTAACAACAGCAACAACAAAGAGATACTCTGTGACCAGGAAATGGTGGTGTAGTGCATACGGAATTGTACTGCTAACCTAAAAGTCATGTGGTTCAAATCCACCAGCAGCTTCTTGAAGGACAGATGGGCAGTCTCCTCTCATGCAATTTATAGCCTCTGAAAATCCACTGAAGGGTCTGTCAGCTGTGGGTCAATTCTGACTCAAATGCAGTGAGTGAGTTTTGATTAAGAGTAAGTTTCATTCTAGTGTCTCATTCTTTTTTATCTTCTTTTTCTTTTCTATCTTCTTAATAACCTTTTGCTTTCTTCCTGTATGATGGGCTTGATGTCATCTCACAACTGGTCCAATGGAATATTACTCAGCCATAAAGAATCCTAGAAATCCTGACTTGTTAAAGGTGGACCTTAAAAACTTTATGCTTGATGAAATAAGCCAAACACAAAAAGATGAATGTTGTATTATCTCAGTCATATGAGATTTATCTAGGAAGCTCTAGGGGCCCAGTGGTGAGAAGCTGTGCTGCAATCCCAAAGGACTGTGGCTCAAATCCACTAGCTGTTCTGTGGGAGAAATATGGGCAATCTCCTCCCATGTGATTAACTGCCTTTGAAATCCTACTGGAGGGTAAGTTATGGACTGAGTCCAACTCAATGGCACACAACAATAAAACAATGTATGAGATATATCTAGAGACCAAAGCATCTCTGATAACATTGTGGGTTAAATATTTTTTGAGCTATTAACCAAAAGGTTAGTCGTTCAAGCCCACTATCTGCTTTACAGGAGAAAGATGGAACAGTCTTTCATAAAGATTTCTAGTCTTGGAAAGCCTTCAGGGCAGCTCTGTCCTATAGAGTCTCTCTGACTCAGAATAAACTCAACGACAGTGGGATTTTAGAGACCAAAGTTTATTCATGGTTTCCAGGGGTGGAGTGAATAGGAAAGTGAGCGTCATGGCTTGGGAAGAGGCGAGTCTCTGTTCACAGGGATGGGAATCTGGCAAGAGCATTAGATAGTGTGCAAGATGATTAATGTAGTTGGTCTCACTAAATTATACATGTGAAAAACGTTGAGTTGGCAGAGAAAATGGCGCGTTATATGTATTTTTGCAACAATAAGAAAAGAGAATGAATGGATGTTGAAAGTCGGGTGGCTCCCAATGAGGAGGGCACAAACACACATTCTAAGTCTCCTCCACTGCTCCAGCCAGGACCATGGCCTAGAGGGTCCTGCTGGACCCAAATAGCCTCTTCTTCCTCTTTTCCTGAGTAAGGGTTTGGTCTGCTCATCTGAATGAAGGGTCCTGCTACAAAGACTATCCCTCTGGGTCCAGAAGTCTTCTGCTGGAGGACAGAAACTTTTTAAAAAATTTTAATAATTTTAATGAACATTTACAGAGATTTTGGATTTCCATTCATTCACTGCTGCACTTCTCTCCTCACCCAGCCCTCCCCCCATTCCCCCATCCCCAGTTCGCTCCTCTCTTTGAAAAGTAAAAGAAAAACTCCCTCCCTGGTACACAATCCCCCCACACCCTTCCCACCGCCCCAAGTACATTCCACTATGCAACCTTAATTGTGGACTCTTGTGATAACCATAATATCCTATCATACATCGCTTTTAAATTATTCTCTTCCTCACCTGTTTCAGTGCAGTATAAGCAATTTATCCAGTTTTTCTCAGTCTTACCCCAACCCTGATATCAGTCCCATTTTACAGCAGTGGCACCATGCAGTATTTGTCCTTTTGCGACTGAGATATTTCACTCAGCATGATGTCCTCCAGGGTCACCCATTTTGAATACTATTGCATGAGTTCCTTGTTTTTCAATGCAGCGTATTATTCTATTGTGTGATTATACCTCAGCTTCTCTATCCATTCGTTTGTTGATGGGCTCCTGGGTTGTTTCCAACTCCTTGCTATTGTAAACAAAGCTGCAATAAACATGGCTGTGCATATATCTGCTTGGATGTCAGTTATGGTCTCTTTGGGGTATATTCCCAGTAGTGGCATTGCTGGGTCA
>NW_006400011.1:3330624-3335728 GCF_000299155.1 Elephantulus edwardii
GAGATGATATCTCATAGTTGTTTTGATTTGCATCTCTCTTAGAGCTAGGGATTTTGAACATTCTTCATGTGCTTGTTGGCTATCTGAATGTCTTCTTTGGTGAAGTGTCTATTCAAATCCTGTGCCCATTTTTCAATTGGATTATTTACCTTTATCTTGTTGCAGTGAGGACAGAAATTTTTAAAAGCAGCCCAGTCTCCTCTCGGCCCCCTCGCCCCACCATCTCTCCCTGGGTGGGGGACAGCAGTAGAATTAGGCTACTTCCAGTCTTGCTCAGTGGGGCAGCGGTGGACGGCGTGGGGATCATGCAGGAGAGCTCCCTTCCTACCTCAGGGCAGCCTGTTAGGGATGGCCAGATAGGACTGGCCAACTGCCAAATGCCATGTCCGCCAGCTTCCCACCAGAGCACCCACTGCGTCCCAGTTGGAAAGGGTTGGCAGTTAGGAGGGGGGCTGCCAAGTGTCTGTCATTACACTGGCCAACTGCTGTCACTCAGGACGGGCCAAGTCCCACTCTGGAAATTCACCAACTGCCCAAAAGAGCATAGCCAACTGCCACTCTGAAAGGCCTGTGGCTAGTCAAGGAGTCACAAGTGGTCATTCTAGTGACAGCTTTGGTTTTGTTCTACACAGTGTCCTTTCAGCTCTCTACTGACAGGTACCCCATTTGGACTTTGGGACAACTACTTTCCCCAATTCTTAGCCCATGTGTTTCCCTCCCCTGGCTGTAGGGTTGAGGCCCATGACTCAGATCTGGTCAACCAGAGAATTGCAATCCACTGACTGTTGCGGTTGGGTAATGTGGTGTTAAGGGTTTGCTGTTCAAAATGGCTTTCCCAGCCATTGACTTTGCCTTTGTCATGTGGATGGGCGAGAATATGCAAACAGGATGTGTTAGTCTATCCTTGAGGGGAATGACAGCCTCCACAGCAGAATTTGAGACTTTCACCACCATCAAAGTAGAACATGCAGAGTGTCCTCCAGGGCCAGAGATTCTTGAGCCAGCCAGACCTTCAGGAGACCAGCAGCAACAGCAGCAGAGAACCAGTGATCCGACATGAGACAGAGCTGACCCTGGGACTGTTACTCCAAGGCACCAGAGCTAGGAGCCTTTGTCTAAGTTTGTTGGAGGACTGAGGAGAGGGGAGTTATAACTGGCTTTATAACACTGGCCTAAAGCCATGTGGCTTAAAGCAGAGGGGCCTGTGAGCAAGATTTGGAAGCAGTCATGACCAAGATATTGTATCCTGTTGCCAACTGAAATTGTATCTTGTTAACTTCTCGAATAAACCCATAATTATGAGCATGCCTCCGTGTACTCTGTGAGCTATTGCAGTAGATTTTGGACCAAGCAGAGCAGCAATATTGATGTCAGAATTAGTCAAAAGAGATGCAGGAGCATGGGGGCGGGGCGGGCGTGTCTGACCTCATAGGAATTGGTTCTGTCCTGTAGGTGTTGTTGATGGAGACAAGCCTTTCCCACAAGACTCTTGCTCCTTTTTCAGCTGACTGATACCTAGCCAATTAGAACCAATCAGAACTAATTTAGGTGATTAGGGGGAAACAGGCTCTCTTTGTCTCTGAACGTGGGAAGGTATGAGGCTGGAGAGACAGAAGCCATCTTGCTATCACCAGGACAAGATATCTGAGAATGAAACCAGCCTAAATTACGTGGAACTGAAGGACAGAGAAAAAGAAACTGGGTCCTGAAAACACTGTTTGAATCCCTGGATCTAGCCATACCTGAAACCAATTACTGTTGGGCTGTCTTGCTATGTGAACCAATAATGCCTTCCTAAACAAAAATCCTTGTGGGTGGAATCAGTAACCACTGGCAGAGTCTACTAGTGTCTCATGGAGACCATCTGTGGCTTGGGGTGGCTCTCAGGGAACTTTGACTGACACTCTAAGACAAAAGCCAAATGGGATCCATCTTTGCTTTCCCTGCCCCTGGCTTCTGGCTTGAGCATGTGATGCTGACGGAATTGACCAGATGTGCCCCTGGCCTTTGGCTTAAAGTGCAACAGAAAAGGGGGTGGGGAGTTCCTCCCAGCTTATGGATGGCAGCAGACCATGTCCAGGTCCAGCGGGGATGGCAGCAGCTGTGGCAGCTGTGTCCTCACCAGACTGTCACCAGGATCTGGGGCTGTGGTCAAGCTGTGTGCCTGGGTGCCTTCCCGGTTTTCAAGCCTGATTTTGTGTTCTGCCAGGCGACTCTGTGAGCTCCCAACAGCCATGCCAGAAATCCGCAGAAAGCAGAGTCAGGTTCTATTGCTCGCAATAGGGGCAAAGAACCAAATCAACCCTTCATGGAGGAGCTTGGGGCTGGAGGAGTTAGACTGGGGCAAACAGAAGAGAAGAATTCCTGCCTGAGGGCTCTCCCCCAATGTACTTTCACTCCTGCTAAGTATCTCTCACTGCTCCTGAGAGAGGGCTGGTCACACGTAAGGGCCCTGAGAAGTTGGTAGGGGTGAGCAATCTGCCCGTGGGCATCAACTGGAGTATGTGTGTCTATGTGTGCGTGTGTGTGTGTGTGTGTGTGTTCACATACGTATGCATGTGTGTCTTCTCCCTCCCAGGCCCATGGTTAAGAGGGCCAAGCTCAACTCAGTTCTAGAAGGAGACCTACTGACAGCAGCAGGTGCACAGGTCAGCTCACCTTGGCCTACCTACAACTAGGGAGTGAGCAGTTGGATCTTAGAGGTGTTAGAAGCCAGCAAGCAGTGGTATGGAGATGGACTGGCCAGGCAGGTGCTGGGTCCCAAGGTTGGACAGCACTATAGATGAATCATGGTAACTCTTGTAGCACACCCTCTGCTTATATTGCCTTCCTCCCCTCTGGCTGCTTCAATCCACCAGTAGCTCCAGTGGAGAAAGATGGGCAGTCTTCTCCCATGTAATTTACAGCCTCCAAAACCCACTGTAGGGTCAGCTATGAGTCAGTTCCAACTCAATGGCAATGACTTTTTTTGACTCAAGAAGTCATGAAAGCCAAGGATTAAGAACAGGAGTTTGACAACTCAATTCTGGGCTTCAGATCCCAGTTTTACCAAGTATTAGCTGTACTGTAAACTTCTGTCAGATTATTTTGTTTCTTCGCCTCTGGGTGTGTGTGTGTGTGTGTGTGAACAGGGATGAGGGTGAGTTATTCTTAAATGCGTATAAAACATTTGGATGTTGCATAAGCAAAAAAATCCCTTGGTTTTTGCAACTATTCCATGGCTGTTGTTATGTGCTGTCAAATCAACAATGACTCATAGTGACCCGAGGAACGGGAGCTCTGAACCTTACCCTATCCTGAGTCAACCTCTCCCCTTCTAAGCATGATGTTCTGTTCCAAGGACTGGTCTTTTCATCTCCAAAGTATGCGAGATGGAGCTTCAAAAATCCTTGCTTCCAAGGAGCAAACTGGTTTCACCCTCTCCAGGTCAGACCTGTTTGTTCTCTTGGCAGTCCATGATATGTTCAATACACTTCTCCAGCACCCAACTCAAAGGCATTGATTCTTCTGTCATCCTTATTTTTATTTCAGCTCTCAGATGCATAGCAAGCAATTGAGAAGTCCATAACCTAGATCAGGCACACCTTAGTCTCTAAACTGACACTGTTGCTCTTCAGCATTCTGAAGGGGTCCTTGACAGCAGATTTTCCCAATGCAACTTGGGTTTTTTTTTTTTGGTTTCCTAATAGCTGGTGCTCAAAGTGTTGATTGTGGTTCCAAGTAAGAGGAAATCGTTAACAACCTCAATGTTTTCTCTATCATGATAGTGCCTATTGACCTGGTGGTGAGGATCTTTGTTTTCTTAATGTTGAGATGCATTCATTTAGAAGGTTGCATTTAGGACTCTGTTAGGATGGGCTGTTGATTCCATTCTTCAGATGTAGAATCTGAGGCTCAGAAGTGATTTGCTTAAGACCTCACAGAGTCAGGATTTAAAATCTGGGGCCAAAGACCAAACTCTTTTTTCTTTTTTATTCTCACTCCTCAGCTCCCAGCTGGACCAGCCAGCTCTGGATCCCTAAGTGTCAACACTCTTAGCACAGAGTGAGCGAGGTCAAGCCTGGTGAGCCAAGAAGGTATGGGATCAGCCAAAACTCTGCCACCCACTCACCCTGGACAAGAAACCCATTCCCACAGAGGTTAGCCTCATGGCTACCCTCATAAAGCCCAGGCTGTGGAGGGGCCTGTGGCCAGGCCACTGGCTGGGTTCTGCCCACAGAGTTCCCCATGTGACCTTGACCAGCAGGATCCAGTTACATCGCTGCAGCAGCTCGGAGGAACAAACACAGCTTGTCTCTTCCTCTGAGTATTTCTTTCTTTGTCTTGTGAGCTTTGAAAAATGAAAGGAATGACAAGGATTTGGGAGGTGGTGGTGGTGGGGGGGGGGTGCAGGCTGGAAAAATCTGCAGTTCTGGTGGAACCCACCAAGAGGGCGGCATGAGGGAGTTTTCAAGTCTCTTGAAATGGAAAAACCTACAATGGACATGAGGAAGGCACCAGGAGCTTGAGGTCTCACTGGGGTCCTGACTCCCCTGGGGTGGCCAAGAGGCTGGCACTGGGGGCAGAAGGTTTACTGCTGAGCTCACTGTAGTCAGGCCACTAACCTCTCTGCTCTGTGGTCTCCTCGGCTCTTCAGTGGCAATAACACTGCTTTGGATTGTTGTGTGGAAAGGACAACCTATTTAGATTACAATAGGTGCTTAAGACTGCCCATGCTTCAATGAGTTGGCCATTCTTTAGCGTGTATTAAAACATGCATAGTGACACCGTTGTAGAATGAGACTGACATCAGGGTTGGGGTGAGACTGAGAAAAATTGGATAAATTATGTATACTGCATTGAAACAGATGAGGGAGAGAACAGTTTAAAAGCATTAGCTGATTGGTTTTTTTGGTTATGGTTATGGTTATAAGAGTCTGGAATGAAGGTTGCATAGTGGAGTGTACTGGGGAGGGGAGATTGTATACCAATGAAGGAATTTTTCTTTTACTTTTCAAAGAGAAAAGCGAACGGGAGTGGGGGGGGGGTGCAGGGAGAAAAATGCAACAATGAATGAATGGAAATCCAAAATTTCTGTAAATGTTCATTAAAATTAATGTTGTTG
>NW_006400011.1:3336873-3410859 GCF_000299155.1 Elephantulus edwardii
ATATCCCTAGTACCACAACCTCTTCTAAATCCAGCTTGCACATCTGGCATTTCTCTGTTGACATATTGTTCCAAACGTTTTTGGATAATTTTAAGCAAAAAAATGAATAATTTTTTTTTTAAAAAACCCATGCCTGTAATGTTTGATATTGCCAGCCCTTAAGTATGAAGACTCAGCTGGGCCTGATTCACACCATAGTCTTTTCAGTTACTTTCTATGCAGCTGAAAGTTGGACAATGAATAAGGATGACAGAAGAATCGATGTCTTTGAGTTATGGCATTGGAGAAAAGTACTGACTATCCCAGGGACTGCCAAGAGAACAAACAACTCTGCTTTGGAGAAAGCGCAACGAGGGTAGGACGCCCCTTGGAGGTAAGGATGGTGAAACTTTTTCTCACACAGTTTGGGCCTGTCCTCAGGAGGGGCTAGTCATTGGGAAAGGACATCATGCTTGGAAAGATGGAGGGTCAGCAAAGGAAAGGACGACCCCCAACAAGGCGATTGGCACAGTGATTGTCACAGGGGCTTGGAGTATGTCAGAGGTAATGAGGGTAGCACAGGATAAGGTCGGGTTCACAGCCATGTTCAGAGGGCGGCTGTGAGTAGTGGTCAACTGGATGGCACTTAACAACATAACGACATAGACAAGGAGGGGCCAGGGCGTATAGACCATAAGGAGTGTCGCTGCTGACCCAAAGGCACATCTCCAGCAGTGACTCCACGACAGAAAGACAGGCAGTGTCCTTCTGTATGATTGACAGGCTCGGAAATCTGACGGAGGAATCCTGGGTCAGAATAGATCAGACGGCAGGAAGCTCGAGCTTTTGAAAAAGAAAAATCAAATTTACAAAGCTATTGATAATAAAAGGTAATAATAATGGAAAAAATAAGTAAATAAATAATAGAGATTTTTTACTTATGTCAAAATGGACTTGCAACCACCTTGTGCGTCTGACAATTTATGTCAGAATGAAATTCCGCCGGCAGTGTATAAACCAGGTTATCACAACAAGAGGAGAGTTAGTCCCTGGGATCTGGAAATTTCTGGTGGTTAAGCTGAGAGAGAAAGTGCTACTGAGATAACGCGAATGAGCACACACAGTGGAAGCAGGAAAGCTACGTCCTCCACAGGGCAGCTCCTCACCGCAGTGGAGAATTATCTCCCATACACTGTCAATAGTGTTGTGGTTGAGAATCCCTGGTGTAGAAGACTAAATGTTTTCTAACAAGTGTTGGCTTTCCTCACTGAGTGGGCCCACTGGGAACCTGAGGGGAAAAGGAGGGAGGGTGGAACGTGTTGGGAAGAAGGTGAGTGCAGATGCTGGCTGCCACCATGGAGGCTCTATCTCTCTTCTTTCACACAGCGAGTATTTAAGGCATGCTCAGTCAGGCACTGTTCTAGGCTCGGTCAGGCACTGTTCTAGACGCTGAGTTAAGCTGGACAATGACTAACAATGATAGAAAAAGAATCGATGCCTTTGAGTTGTGGTGCTGGAGAAGAGTATTAAGCATACCATGAACTGCCAAGAGAACAATAGGTCTGTCCTGGAAATGGTGAAACCAGGTTTCTCCTTAGAGGCAAGGATTTTGAAGTTCTGTCTCCCATACTTTGGGCATGTTGCCAGGAGGGACCAGTCCTTGAAGGAGGATAGCATGCTTGGGAGGGTGCTGGGATGGTGCAGGAAAGGAAGACCCTGGATGAGATGGATTGACACAATTGACTGTGGCAATGGGATCAGGCATGTCAGAGACAGGTTGGCTCAGGAGAGGGCAAGGTTAGAGCTATTGTGCATAGGGTCGCTATGAGTTGTAGTGGACTTGATGGCATATAACAACAACAACTTTACTAACTAAGGGATGTTGAGAAGAGAGGGGGAAGAAAAGAGACCAAGGAAACAGTCTAAGCATACTCACTATCCTAATGATAAATAAACAGAATGTGGTGAATATAATGGACTCAGCATAAGAAGACCTGGAATCTCCTACAAGGTGGAAAACATTAAGTGAAAGATTCAAAACTCAGATTTACTGCCATGGAGTTGGTTTCAGCTCCCACTCATTGTAACCCTCCGTTGGGTTTCTGAGGCCGTAAATGGCAATGAGAGGAGACTGTCCATCTATTTCCTGCTGGTGGATTTGAACTGCCAGAGGTGTGCAGACTTTAGCAGTGAGACTCTTCAGGGCAGGGGCTCCCCTAAGAGAAAGAGGCATCACAGAAGATCACATATGGTATGAATCCACTTACATGAAATGTGCAGAAGGGCAGACCCAGAGAGACGAAAGTGTACTAACAGTTACTTAGGTTTAGGGGTGCGCACTTGTGGGGGAAAGGGGCACTCTGCTAACCCGAAGGCTCTTTGCACAATTCTGTAAGTATACTAATTGAATTAGGCACTTTAAATAGGCATTTAATGGTATGTAAATTACGTGTGAATTGTTGATTTTGCCAGGGAGCTCTGGTGGCTTAGTGGTAAGAAAATTTGTCGCAATCTCAAAGGCACATGGTTCGAATTCACTAGCTGCTCTATGGGAAAAAGATAAGCACTCTTCTCCTGTGCCTCGGAAAATCTGTTAGAGGGTCAGTTACTGGTCAACCTGCTGCTGCCGCTAGAACTCATGATGACCTCTTGTGCAACAGACTGAACCGTTGCCCTGTCCTGTGTCATCTAACGTCCTCCAGAATGTTCTAGAGAACCTTGTGACCACCCTGCCAGTCTGACTGGAGGTCTCCTGCACTCTGCTTGGCCCTCCACTTCACCAAACATGATGCCCTCCTGTAGTGACTGCCTCTTCCTGACGTGTACTGAGTAAGCAAGTCAGCCACCTCCTGTTGTGTCCTGGAGGCTTTTTCACGGACTACTTTTTGGAAGCAAGTTGTCAGGCCTTTCCTGCTAGTCTGACATATTCCAGAGGCTCTGTTGGATTTGTCCACCATGGATAATTCTGCTATTACTGGAAAGACTGGTGGCACAGCTTCCAGCAACATGCAGGCCACCACGCAGTGACAAACTGACTCCAAATAAACCCAACTCCACTGCTTTCCAGTCACATCGGACTCATGGAGATACTCCACTGAGTTTCTGAAGCTAAAAATCTTTAGGACAGGGGACTGCCCGGTTTTCCCCCATGCAGCTGTAGATGGCAGTGGGATCACCACCATCCTTTACAATTTCAGAGTAACTGGTAAACCACCAGGGCCCTTTAAATGGACAGCTATGTGGTGGTATATGTAAATAAAACTGATCTATATGTAATAATGATAATGACAAATGGTGAAGTGGAAAATGAATGAAATAAGCAAAAGGCTGGGTTGGGACAACCCAGGCTGCTGTTGAGGGTGGTGGTGGTGTGTGTGTGTGTTACTTCTGGGAGGTGCCCTGAGATGGGTCGTGGTGACTGGGATGGAGAAGAGGAAGACAGGCCCAGAGAAGAAACAAGTGTTTCCAGGCGAAGAGCCCCAGCTTGGAGGGCTCTGGCGTGTTTCCAGAAGGGAGAGGCAGCTTGCAAGCTGAGGAGTATGAGGCTGGAGAGGGCTGTGACCTGGTCACGCACACTGGTGAGCTTAGCGACCTGACGACCGAGCTCAAGACCCTGAAAACTAAAGCAGACATTACCTGACAGCTGTTCAAAGGCTGAAAAGCTGAGCATGCTTGTCAAGAGGAGATTGATTTGCAATGCGCACTTTCATTTTCTTCTTATGAGCAGCCTCGGAATCTCAGAGTGGCCTTTCTGCCACTCCCAGCAACACCTTCCTGGGAATGGCTGTTTATTCTCTTCCTGCACTACAGGGAGACTTGGGTGCAAAGGGCCTGCCTAGAGCCAGTGATGACAGAGATGCCAGAGAAAGAGCCTCTGGGTCGCTCTGTGCACTTAAGTATGGCAGTGGTTTTCTGGGGAGGCTGCTGAGGACAAGGGGTCTCTGGGTCAACAAGCAGACCCTCAGTTTATTAAATACAGAGTCCTTGTGTAAGGACAGGGTGTTCAGAGTGATGGGGGCATCACAATGGCTCCATGGCCCTCTTCTGTGTCACCTCCCGACTTGGCCTAACTGGAAGACTGTGTATAGATCTGTTTAGAAACATGGACCTCTGTGCTCTTAGCAAAGATCCAGCCCCCTGGGGAAAGCTCTCTTGACTATCTGAGGGGCCTCCTGAGAGGAAGAAGGTCTGGAAGCCAATCTCTCCTCAAATGACCCCCACGCATAGTTGTTCTCCACACATCTCAGCATGCGGACACCCAGAGTCCTTCACTTTGGATCCTCTACTGTTTTCCATCAGACTTGAACCTCCTCAGGGGCAGGCACTGACTCCTCCATCTGACTGGCACCTTCTCAGTGACAGGAACTGTCTCCCTTACCAGACTGGGGCCTCTCGAGAAGTGGGGACCGTCTTCTCCCATTAGACAGGGTACTTGGAGAGCTGACGAGAAGCTGTCAGCCCAGGAGATTTCTGTCCCAGGTACCTCCCAGTCATCACTTTGACCCAATGAGACCCCATTTCTCAGTGTTCCAGTTGCAGGAGCCAGGCTGGGTCACAGGTCTCCATTTCTGACCATGTCTTGGGCTGTATTGCCCATCCCTGGATGGGGCCTGGATCTGTGCCTCTCAGGATAGGGGTCCTGGTTCACTCTATCTTGGGTAGAGGAGGAACCCCAGGAGTGGCAGCTGGATCTTTTCCAGGGTCTTTACAGAGTGAGGAGGGCCTGTCCTGTCCCATTAGGGGGGCTGGGGTCAACCCCTCTTGCTTTTCTCCCACGGACCACACCAAAGGGCCTGAATTAGCTCTCCAGCTCAGTCTTCAGGCTCTCCACATGCCAAACTATGTGGGAGAGCCTAGAACAGGGCCTCCTGGGAATCGACCCAAGACTGTTCCCTCTGGTTCTCTTGGGAAAAGATCCAGAAGAAAACTGAAAAGACTCCCAGCCCCAGTGCTAGGGAGGGAATGGGGAGGACCTACCTGCCCACCATAGCCAAGACAGAGGTTCTGTTCCCAGTGACCCTGGGAAAGCAGCTGGGCCTGTCTGCTCTCAGGACCCCACCAGACCCCTAGGACTGGCACAGGGGTCCTGGCGAAGAGACCAAATCCAACTCCAAGAATTAAATTGTCTCCAAATAGTTGGTCAAGAGCCAGCTGGTGAGCACAGAAGCCCATTGCTTCCCAGCTAGCAGCAGCCAGGACTCTCCCGTCTTCCACCTCTGACCACCAGGCTGTGCCCATCCCCATCTCCAGGGAGAACCAGGAAGGGGGCTGGGACAGCCAAGGGAGAGATAGAGCCCAGTGGACTCACCACATTGTCCAGAGACACCCCAGTGGGGTGACAGGTTGTGGTGTTAAGGGTTTATTGTTCATAATCACATCCCTATCCACTAACTTACTTTGCCAGATGGATGGGAAGATGTAAATTAGCCTGTTCACCAGGGGGCTCGCTAGTCTCATCAGACCACAAGATTGACTAGTTTCAACATTAAATTGAGCAGATCCAGCAGCAGAATTGAAAGATCTTCCCCAACGGTCAAGAAACAAGAGAATGCAGCACGTGCTTCAGGCCGAGTCTTGCGCCAGCTAGATCTATGCCAGCAGCAGCCATGGCTGAAGCAGAGGACCAGAGACAACACGAGGTGAAGCTGACCTTGAGATTCCCACCCTCCCAAGTCAAAAGGAATCCTGCCAATTAAAGATCTTCTCCACTTATCAGGATGTTGCTTTTTGGTCCAGTTTTGAGGAAATTTTCCCCCATGTTTAAGTGCAGTCCATACTGAAGGCTTTGATCTTCTTCAGAGCTTTAAGTCCCCTTCCTTTTCCGTATGCAAGGCTGTTTCATCTACACAGCACTAATGTTATAACTAATGTGTTATAACTAATCTTGCTCCAATCCTGACCTTTTCATAGAATTCAACTCAAATTAATTGCTTAGCACACAGATTGAGGAAGGATGGTGAAAGGATGCAACCTTTCCTGATTTTTCACCACGCAGTATTCTATTGCTATTTGACCAATTGTCTATTCACCTATGTACAAATGCTAAATGAGTACAACTAAGTACCCTGGATTTCCCATTTTTTGCAATGGTAGCCATAATCTGCTATGATCTGCACAGCTGAATGCCTTTTCAAAGTCAGTAAAACATAGGTAAGTATCTTCCTGGTATGCTTTCCTTTCAGGCCAGACCCATTTGACACTAGCAGTGATATCCCTTGTTCCATGTCTCCTTTGCACCTCGTTTAATTTTTGACAGTTACTTGTGGAAATACTGTTGTGAACATTTTAAAATTATCTTCAGTAAGATTTTACTTCTTTGTGTTGGACAATTTCTGCATTCTGTTGGATCACCTCTGGAATGGACACAAATGTGGGATCTCTCCCAGTGGGTTAACTAGGTGTCTTCTAAATGTTTTGGCACAGGAGTGGGCCCTTCCAGCGTTGCATTTGCGTGGTGGACCATTTCGATCAGTATACCATCATTTCCTGGAGCCTTAGCGCTTCCTAATGATGCTTCCAGTGACCTTTGGACTTCTTCCTTCCACGGTTCTTGATCATATGCTGTACCTCTTGAAATGGTTGAACATCCATCAGTTCTTTTTAGCAGTGACCTTTGATATTCCTTCTTCATTGCTCCCGAGTCTGCTCAGACTCACAGTTGACCCTCCAGTGGGTTTCTCAGGTTGTGTTTTGCAAGGGAGGAAATTGCCCATCTCTCTCCTATGGAGCTGGCGATGGATTCAAATCAACAGAAAGCAGGGGCCACACTAAATTTTTTTCAAGAACAGATCAAAAGCCCTTTCTCCCAAGGAGCTGCTGGGTGAGTTTGAACTGCCAGCCTTTAAGTTACTAGTGATACTAGACATTACCAAAACCCTATGGACCTGACTCCCTACGAACCATGTCACCAGAGCTCCCAAGGTGTCCAGTAAGTAGTGGATATATTAATTTTGACAGTTTGGACTGGACACTTGCTGCATATCAACCAGAATGATGATTACTCAAACTCTGAATTGACTCACCTTCGTCCAATGTAACCTGGGAGGGTTCAGATTAAATGAATTTTGTGTGTAAGTCAAAGACTTCATGCAACCCTCAGGAAGGTTCTTGGTTGAATTAGTCAAGTAAACACAAGCGGCTTGTGACCTTCATCTCCCAGGAACCATCACTTGCCCCTCCTACCTTGCCTTGTCACCAACCTTCAGCTGTGGTGTGAACAGAGGCTCCTTAGATGACAATGCATTGCCCACCTCAGTCCCCACTCACAAGGTTGAGTTTGGTAAGCTTGATGCAGTAGGGGAGAACTCATACCCGATGAACCATGGGAGATCTCCGCACATGTGTAGTGGCTGTGATCTTTTCCAATGATCGAGCCCAAGTCAGTATCTTTCACCACTCCAGACCACCCCTTCTTTTCTATTTTAAGTCTATCCCTTCCGATAAAGTCTGACTGTGAGTTCTGGTACATCGTTTTAGCATTGGCTTTATTTTTATGGTCATTGTTTCTAGTCTTTCAATAGATTGGTCAAGCAGAATGTAGGCACCTTGCTGACCTGGCAACCATCAAGAATTTTGGCTTCTCAGTAGTATTTCTTCCTCAGCAACTAGATACTTGTGCTACCAACTTGAAGGCAAGCAGTTTGAATGCACTAGCTGCTTCAAGGGAGAAATATGGGCAATCTCCTGTGTGTTTTATAGCCTCTGAAAATACACCTAGAGGTCAGTTATGAGTTAGTTCTGACTTGATGTCAATGAGTGAGAAGGATGGGCATTCTCCTCCCGTGCGATTTACTGCCTCTGAAAACCTGCTATGGTCAGTTATGACTCAACGGTACACAACAACAACAAGCAATTGTTACATGCCACTAAGTCTAGGTCAACTCACAGGGATCCCACATGGCAGGGCAGAACTGCCTCATAAGGCTTTCTACACTAATGTGTGTGTGTGTGTGTGTGTGTGTGTGTGTACTGTTAAATAGGATCTGACTGGCACAGGAGAAGATTATCCCTCTTCCTCCATCAGAGAATCTGGTGGATTCGAACCGCTCACTTCCGGGATTGTGTGTGTGTGTGTGTGTGTGTGTGTGTGTGTGTGTGTGTGTTTGTACTGTTAAATCAGATCTGACTGGCACAGGAGGAGATTGTCCCTCTTTTTCCATCAGAGAATCTGGTGGATTCGAACCGCTCACTTCCGAGATTGTAGTACAGCTTCTTGCCACTAGGCTACTGGAGCTCGCCAGCTTTCTACACTACATTTTTTTCAAGAACAGATCAAAAGGCCTTTCTCCCAAGGAGCTGCTGGGTGAGTTTGAATTGCCAGCTTTTAAGTTACTGTGATACTAGACATTACCAAAACTCACCTCTGAGTTGATCGCTACTCGCAGGGACTTTTCTTTTCACTGGGTTTCTGAGTCTATACATCTTGATGGGAAGAGATTGACCAGCTCTCTCCTGGGAAGCAGCTAGGAGACTGGTAACGATGCCTTTCTGGTTAGCACTCTGCCACCTGAGCTCCTTCATCGGGTAAACAGTAAAGGCTGGTTCTGTTCTGCTGAGTTGGTCTGATGGTCAGTGGGACTCTGGTAGGGCTGACGAGTTCATGACGGTCATACTAGGGAGATAAGATGGGGATAAAATGGTCCATCGCCATGACCCATCCCCACGAGGGGCCTGGAGAGCCAGCCAGGAGCCGGGGTGCTCCCTCTGTGCCAGGTCCTGGCTCTCCCCTAACCTCTATCCCATTTCGCTCTCTCTCTGCTTCTAACGACCAGAACACTAAGGACTCATTCTCTCTCCAAACATGGGGCTCTCTGCTTGGAAGCGGTACCCTCATGGCTCCCACCCGGCTCGGGAGTTTGAAGAAAGAATTTGCAAAAGCCATTGCTCTTTATTTTTCATTCCTGCCGTTGAACCAGACTGTGCAAGCTGAGGATGAGTGGATTGTGGAGGTGAAAGAGGGGCCTCCAGGGACAGCCCTTCCTGCAAAAGTCTATACACACTGCTGAGGCTGATTAGACTTGAGAAGCAATTGAACAGTAAACTCTACTGGATTAGAAATGTACAAAAGTGTCCAGGCAGCTGGTTTCTTGCCTCCCATGAGGCCTGTGTAAAGGTCCTGGGGCTGGTCTGGGGAACATCCGGATGCTCCCTCTGGGCAGGCGCAGTCCTGGTCACCCAGTAGAAGTGTGCCAAGGGACAGGACAGTGGGTGGATGCCCACGCCGGGGTCCTTCAGCTGCCGCGGCTCCTCCAGTGCATCTCTGTGTCTTGCATCTATGTTCGCCCTTTAAAAGTGTTCATGCAGGTGTAAGTTCCTGAGAATCTGTGGATTTCCTCGAGGGCAGCCTGGGGGAGTATGCTGCGGAGTGGAAGGGAGGAAGGGAGATGGTCAGTAGGAGAGACAAGCGATCAGGGCCCGGGTGGCCACAGGAGACGAGGTAATGGAGCATGGAAGTCCCTGAGTGCTCCCCACACCCATCTCCTAGTCACACACCAGCTTTGCCCACAAGCCACCCCCAACCACTGTGGGGCGGAAGGGCTTTCAGGTAAGCTGCTTACCAGGTCAAGGGTGGTAGGAACAAACCCCCAAAGCCGCATTCTTAGCATTTTAGGGTCCCAAACAATGTCCATAATAAATCAACTCCAACTTCACTTACTCAACAAAAATTAAGTTATTAACAAAATAACAAAAATTAAGTATGTGGTATGTCAGCACAATTGGGGTCATCTCTTTCAGGAAATTTCCCCAGACATACTCCCCAAACTCCTCAGACTTCTGTTCTGCGTTCCCCACAACTGGTGTGTCGGAGTTCGTGAGACCAGCTCAGGACAGGGAAGGGTTCAGAGCTGCGGTACATAGGGTTACTATACATTGCAAGCGACTCAATGGCATATAAAAACAATAACATACTACAACAGGTTTGGAAGCAGGAGTGGCATCCACTTCCTAAATAACATGCCTCCGGAAACCCTATGAACTTTGATAAATGTCGACAGTTGTAGAGGGGCTCAGGCCTTTTGTTCATAGGGTCGCTATGAGTCACTCTTGACTCGAAGGCAAGCAACAACAAACACCCAGACTTCTGTTCTGTGTTCCCCACAGCTTCTGTACACCCCATCATGCCTGGTGTTGTCTTTGCCTATTTACCTGCCAGGTTGCCTATAGTACAGATATTTCAGCTCTGACCCTGAGCCTGGCGCTAGTATGTTTGACAGAAGAAACTGAAACCTATTCTCAGTGCCCTGGGAAAAACTCACTTTCAGTGGAATAATCTGGAAGTCCCCTGGGCAGGCTGACACTAGAGCTGAGCCTCTAAGAATTAGAGTAGGTGAGGAGGGAACACAGGGCTGAAAATGATAGGGTGTGGTCTCTGCTTCCTTTGGGAAAGTAGTGGAGACAGAAAATAGAGGTTGTGGTCTTATTGTGATGAATACTGAATGTTCTAGGTAAACTAGTGTTTTTATAGAATGTTCTGGGAAGAAAGTTAGACTGTCCTGGAAAGCTTCTAAAAAGCTTTCCTGACACGGAAGGTGAGAGTTGGGCTTCATGGGGGCATGTTCACCTCCCTGAGGGGGCAGCCGAGAAGAGCCTCAGAGCCACAGAACAGACTGAAGGTGGCTGGGAATGTGCAAACGCCCTGGGTACTCCCTCCCGGCTCTGCTGTGTGTCCAAGAAAGAGCTTTGAGTCTGGAGATGAAAGAACTGACTGAAGCCGTCTCCTCAGCGACCACGTTTCCTGTGCCTGCTGATGGCTAAAAAGGCTCCTGACTTTGTTCACCGCAGCCAGAGGGTATTGGCTTCCTGGTTGTTAACATCTGATAAAATCAGGAGCCAGCTCAGCACTCTGGTACTTCACTTCCTGACAAGGCCTTCCAGGTCAAAGGATTCCATCAGCCAGGAGCCAGGGTCTGTATATGGATGAAGGTTAAGAGGAGCCAAGAACCCAGGGTCACTCAGTGGCTCTTGGACAAAGCTTTCAAAGTGTAAATGGTTAATTTGCTTGGCTGCCAACCGCAAGTTGAGTCCACCCACAGACACCCAGAGAATAAAGGCCTGGTGACCTACTTCTGAAAAGTCACAGCCAGAGAAAACCCACGGAGTACAGTTCTACTCTGACACACGTAGGGCCGCCCTGACTGGGAGTGAACTCAATGACAAGTGTTCTTATATTTAAAAAATTCATGAAATGATGCTTACAAACACCTGTATGATCCCAGCAGTGTGGGGCTGGGATGAAAAGGGTTTGCTGCCCATCTTTTACAAAGTTTGAGAGATATGTGATGCTGGAAGAAGACCATCTCTGTAAAGCCAGCCTCTGAGGAAGTATGCCTGGAGGGCCCCACTTGGTCACATTTGAGCGAATCCTATCACAATGTTTCTGTGAATCCTGTCTTAATGCATCTCAAAGTGGTCTGGGAACCCTTTGGAGGTACCTGATGCTTTTCACAGATCTGTGATATCAAAATTGTCTTTATATACTGTTGTTGTTACCGTTGAGTTGCCTGCACCCATAGTGACCCTGTATACAGCAGTTCTGAAGCCTGCCCTGTCCTGAGCCAGTCTCACTGATTCTGACACATCAACTCCCATTGCCCTACTTTCCATAGTGATCCATCTTATCCAGGGTCTTCCTCTCCAGAGCTGTCCTTTCACCCTTCTAAGTATGATATCCTTCTTCAAGGATTGGTCGTTCCTGGCCACATGTCCAAAGCATGTGAGATGGAGCTTCAAAATCCTAGCTTCCAAGGAGAAACTTGGTTTCACCCTCTCTAAGACAGACCCATCTATTCTCTTGGTGGTCCATGGTATGTTCAAGACTCTTTTCCAGCATCACAGCTCAAAGGCATTGATTCTTCTTCTGTCATCCCAGTCATTGTCCAGCTTTCTGATGACTATCAAGTAATTGCAAAGACCATGACCTTGATTAGGTTCACCTTAGTCTCTAGACATCATTGCTTTTCAGCACTCTGGAGAGGTCTCTGACAGCAGATTTTCCCAATGCAATTCATCTTTTGATTTCCGGACTGCTGGTGCCAAGAGAGTTGATTGTGGAGCCTTTATAGACAACTAAATAATTTTTCTCCTTTCCCCCTCTCATGCTCTCAATCGTGTGCAGTGGGGTTTCCTAGAGGGTACATGATACATAACACCACAATGGGCTAAAATCCAATGGAGATACAGAATCAGTGGTCTTCATGAAGCCAGGCAACAAAGATATTTTAAAAAATGTAAAACACTCTTCTCACTACATTTATTTTCTTTTGGAAAATATCCTTATCTTTCATTCCAGAACTACCAAATGCCTGTTAAATCCACACAGGGCTGGTTTGTCATGCTGTGGGTGACTTTTGTGTTACCATGATGTTAGAAACTATACTGGTATTTCAAGTACCAGCTACATCACCCATGGTGGAAAGGTTTCGGTGAAGCTACCAGACTAAGAGGGACTAGGAAGAAGAGTTTGGGGATCCACTTCTGAAAATACTGGCCAGTGAAGGCTTTATGAAGAGTGGCAGAACACAGTCTGACATAGTACTAGAGGATAAGCCACCCAGGTTGGAAGGTACTGAAAACACCTCTGGGGAAGAGATGCTTCCTGAGGTAGAGTCCACCTTAATGATACGGCTCAAGGAAAGCTTTCAGGACCTGGCTGTGGGACACAATTCAAGAAGAAACAGCTGCAAACATCCTTTACTAATGTTGTTATGTACAACTGAATCAGAACTGACTCATAGCTGACCTTTCTGTAGGTTTTCAGAGGCTGTAAATCACACAGAAAGAGACTGTCCCTCAGGGCCACTGATAGACTTGACCCATCTGCCTTCTGATTGGCTGCACAACTCCTTACTCACTCACGAGGTCACCAGAGCTCCCTCCATTAAAAGTCGGAATGTATGAAAATGAATCTAGTTGTCAAGAATGTGACGGAAAGCATAACGATTGATAGCCGAGGCATACGTGAGTTGAAGTGGGCTGGTATTGGTCATTTGGTCTTTTATGCTGGGAATATTAAACTGAAGAGGAATGGCATGGCATCCATTGTCAAAAAAGAACATTTCAAGATCTATCCTCAGACAAAATGCTGTTGGGGATAATATCTATAAGGTTACAAGGAAGACCCAATGAATATGACCTATTCAAATTTACTCACCAACCACTAATGTCAAATATGAAGGAGTTGAAGATTTTTACCAACTCAGACCGTCTGATAATGTTCTGCTGCTTTTCTTAGGGTTTTCAAGGATCTATTATTTAAGAAGGGTGCTCGGGAGTTTCCTCATCTATCAGAAGTTGCATTGTTAATCCAAAAGTGGTGCCTTTCTAGGGTTCGAATCTACCAATGGCTCCATGAAAGAAAGCTACCTACCTGGCCAATTGACCGGAAGAGATTCATATTTTTGTCCATTCCACAGAGAGATAATCCAACAGAATGTAGACTTTACCAAACAGCACCACTATTATCACATGCCAGGAAACCTTTTTGCCCCAAATAAGTAAGAAATAGTTGCAGTAGCACATGGACAGGAAACTGCCAGCAATTCAGGATGGATTCAGAAATGGCCATGGAATGAGGGTGTGGCTACTGATGCCAGATGAAGCTTGACTGAAAGCAGAGAATAGCAGAAAGATGCTTCTCTTTGTTTTATTAACTACACAAAGGCAATTTATTGTACAGATCCTAACAAATTATGGTCAACATTCCAAAGACTAGGAATTCCAGAATGCTTAATTGTGCTCACAGGCTGTTATTGGGTCAGAACAAGAGGATACTTTCTGTATGGTTTCAAACCAGGAGAGACGTGTGTCAGGATTGTATTCTTTTAAGACACTTATTAAATATATGTATGCTGAGCACATAATCTAAGACGCTGGCTTTTATTAGGAAGACCACTGCATCAGGATTAGATGGAGGCTTGGTAACAACCTGCAGTGTACAGATGACATACCCTTGCTTGCTGAAAGCAAAGAAGCATTTACTGATGCACATCCAAGACTACTGACTTCACTATGGAATATACTCAACATAAAGATGACAGAAGTCCCCGCAAGTGGACCAATAAGCAACATCATCATAAATGGACATGAAGTTGTTGAAGATTTCATTTCACTTGGATCCACAATCAATGTCCAGGAAATCAAACAACATATTGCACTGAGCAAATCTACTGTCTAAAAAAAGACATCTTTAAAATGTTGAAAGGCTAATATGTCACTATGAGAACTAAAACGTTCTTGATCCAAGCCATAGCATTTTCAGTCCCTTTATATGCATGGAAACGTGGACGACGAATAAAGAAGACTGTAGAAAAATAAAGGTATCTGAATTATGGTGTTGGTGAAGAATGTTGAATGTACCATGATTGCTAGAAGAATGAAACCTGCTTTGAGAGAAGGACAGTCAGAGTGTTCCTTAGAAGTGAAGATGCCAACACTTTGTTTCATATGTTGGACATGCCATGCCAGGAAGGACCAGTCCCTAGAACATCCTGCTCAGAAAAGGAGAAGGTCAGAGAAAAAGAAGACAACCTTCAGTGAGATGGTTTAACACAGTGGCTGCATCAGTGAACTCAACGTGGCAGTGAAATGACTGTGATGGTGGTGCAGGATCAGGGAGGGCTTCATTCTGTTGGTGAGAGTCAGAACCGATTTGACAGCACCTAGCAACAACAACTTGCTATGCATCTGAGAGCTGGACAGTGAAGGAGGATGACAGATGAAGAACTGAGGCCTTTGTGGTGTTAGAAAAGAATACTGAACATCCCATGCACGGCCAAAAGAACAAACAAGTATGTCTTGGAGAGGGTGAAGCTGGAGTGCTCTTTGAAGGCAAGAACGATGGGGCTTTGCCTCACATACTTTGATTGTGATCAAAGGGGCATGTTGATAGGAGGAGCTATTCTTTGGAGAAGAACATGATGCTGGAAAGGGTGGAGGGTTGGCAAAGAAGAGAAAGACCCTAGCCTAGATCAAGTGGATTGACATGGTGACTGTTACAATGGGCTCTACAGGTGTCAAGAAGTGTGAGGAAGGCACAAGATAGGACCGAATTCAGATCTGATATTGATAGGGTCACTATGAGTCGTACTAAACTTAATATCACCTAACAACAACAACTAAACTTCAGAGACACTGATCCCAACATAAGGAACTACCATCAGCTGATGTGTTTGAAATGACAGAAGCCATGGAAGCTTCATATATAAGTTATTAGATGGAGGGCTGGTGAAAGGGAGATAGATGTGAAGGGAGGGGGTAGAAGTGGATGGATATCCTGTGGGATGGTGAAGCAGGAAATAAGTGCGTAAAGGTGCATGTGAGAAAGGCAGGGACAACACTGACACACTAAAGTTAACTTCGCAATAAGGGATATACCTTTAACTTGCTGGTCTGTCTAATACTTCTCTTAATCTGAACGTTCACATTGAGACAGACTAGGAAGAAGGATTGGCCATCCACTTCTGAAACAGCAGGCCTCTGAAAACCCTATGTACAACTGCAGAGGGTCAAGGACTGCAGCCTACAATATGGATTGAGGCTCAATGTCAAGAAGACAAAGATTCTCACCACTGGACCAATTGGCAGCATCAGGATGGATGGTGAAGAGATTGAGATTGTACACAGCTTTAGTTTGCTTGGCTCCATAGTCAACAGTCTTGGCACCAGCAGCCAGGAAATTAAAAGGCGCATTGCCATGGGAAAGTCTGCTGTTAGGGACCTCTCCAAAGTGCTGAAGAGCAGTGGTGTCTCTCTGGAGACTAAGGTGCGTCTGATACAGGTTATGGTCTTCGCAATCACCTGTTATGCATCAGAGAGTTGGACAATGACCAAGGAGGATAGAAGGAGAACTGATGCCTTTGAGCTGTGGTGCTGGAGAAGAGTACTGAGAATACCATGGACTGCTAGGAAAACAAACAGATTTGTCCTGGAGAGGGTTAAACCGGGTGGCTCCTTGGAGGCAAGGATTCTGAGGCTCCGTCTAACTTACTTTGGACATGTAGTGAGGAGAGACCGGTCCTTAGAGAGGGACATCATGCTTGGGAGGGTGGAGGGACGGCGCAGGAGAGGAAGGCCCTCTATGAGGTGGATTGATTCAGTGACTGGGATAATTGGGATGGGAGTGTCAGAGACAGTGCGATTGGCACAGGACAGAGCGGAGTTTAGGGCTGTTGTACATAGGGTCGCTATGAGTTGCAGGCGACTCGACGGCACATAACAACAACAACAACAACAACAACAACATATTAACATGTAACAAGCTTGCTGTACATAAACGTTTCTTAACATAAATAAATATCTAGATAATTACAAAATTTTCATCAGCTTTAATTTTTAACACAGTAATTGGTGATAGATTAAGAATCACATAAGCAAAGACACTTAGTGCTTCTCAATAATGTTTTAAGACTGTATAAAGCTTGAGAACTGCTGCCCTAGAGTAAGGAGAGTGAATCCATGGCAGACATGCCTCCACCCTTTGTTCTCATGCCCATAGCAGACATGACTAATCAACCACATGCATACTTTCACTCCATTTGTTCTCACTTGTCCCCCAAGTGAAATGATCTCCACGAACTGGTCCCAGCACTTTCTCACCAACCTCACACCTACCTTTTCAAGATTATGAGGGCATGCATTGTCCAGGGGAGCAGGAGGAGGGCCTGGTTGAGCTGCACAGCTTCCACCGTCCTCCGGGCCACCGTCTCTGGCTTTAGGGGTGGGAAGAGGTTGGGAAACCTAAAACAGGAAGAGACACGGAGGTTTTTGCTAGAGAAGACAGCTCTTCACCTGGAAGCCTCATTTTGCTCCCCGGCCTGGGTCATCCTGTGGCTTCTGTTTGGAATATATCCCACATCCCCAACCTTGTCAGCAGCCCTGTTCTCTCCTTTTCACCCAGCAGACCTCAGCACCCATCAGTGGAGGCTCTTAGCCTCATTAGGGATCATTTCTAGACAATCAAAAGACTTCCCGCCCACCCTGGGTCCATTCCCAGAAATACCTATGAGGGCTCATCTCAATTCGACTGTGACGCTGTCCTGATCCCTCAGAGCTCCCAACACCTAGGATTAAACCCAGACTCCACCCCTGCAATCTGGCCCCTGCCTATTCTTGTAACTCTCCCCCTATTCTACTCCCCCTGCTCCAGCCATACTAGCCAATCCTTCTGCTCGTCACCTTAAGCTTATTCTGCTTCTACTGGCTGTCCCCTCTGCTTGGATCATTCCTCCCAGCTCTTCCTCAAAGAGGTGTCTCAGCTCTGTCCACCCAAAGTGGCCTCTGCTCACTCCTTGACTATATTAACATCTAGAAGGGCTGTGTCTGTTTGTGTCCTTGTTAATGATTATCTTCTGCCCCCAGACTATGCGACTTTCATGGGGACAGGAGGACACCTGGTTTCTTCCCCCTTATGTTATATCCCTATCATCTAGCATCATGTCCAACACATAATAGGTGCTCAAGAAACACTTGCTAAATGGGGAACACTGAACAACTTCTAATTCCCTCAGTGTGTCTTGCTTATCTTCCTGGATGGCAGGGCTCAACATGGAACACCCTTTTCTGCTTGGCTTGCTTATTCATTCATTCATTAATCATTCATTCATTACAAAGTGTTTTTCACAGACTTGGCAAATGAGTGAATATCTGAACAAGAAAACATCAAAGGATTCTCAGTCCCTGTTCAGAGGCATCTGTCCTGTAACCTGTACAGGGGGAAGCTGGAGGCCCCTCACGTAGCCTCAGCCCCCTAACTGTCAGAACTTGGCTAAGTGCTCAACATTATCCTCTCCAATTTACAGATGAGAAGCCTGAGGCTTGGTTAAGTCGATAGGACATCAGGTGCTCAAATCAGACCAGCACAGAGTCCCAGGCCAGTGTTCTGCTGCCCACTGCCCTCACTGGCAATTGTGGCCAACCCTCCTGACCCTGGGTGCAGGCTGGTGCTCTGTCCCCAGTCCCCCATAGGGCTTGTGGTCTGTTCCAGCACCAGGAAGACTAAAGGTGATGAGTCACCAGGTCTGAAGTTACTTCTGAGCCATGAGCTGCTCTCAGGTCCCTAGCATGGGCTTGGCCTCTGAGAGCCCACCGATCCCTGACAAGATCCCACCCTGCCCCTGCTTCCTGAGCCTTCATGATGGGGCTTCCCAGGGCCCACATCCTGCAATCAGGAAGGGCTCGCTGCCTGGGTGCCGCCGAGATGAACGTACAGATGCAGCTCACTGATTCTGGAATCCTACAGATACGCTGACAGTCTGGATTCTCCACTAGGTCTGCTCTTGGGTGAAGGGAAGACCAAGCTGCATAGGATTGGGGGGTGGTGCCTTTTGCTAAGATTCTAACAGGAGACTCTAATAGCACAGTTCTAATTGGGTCGCTTTTTTTTTCTGAGATAGGTGGATGGATGGCAGCACAAATGAATGGAAAAAAGAATGGGTTCTATTTCCTGCTCAGTCACCTTTTGGTCATGTGGCCTTGGGCAAATAACACCGCTATCTAGGAGCCTCAGTATCCTCATCTATAAAATGGAGATAGTAGCTTTCTCAAGGGTTTGCAGGAAGAAGTAGACATCACAGCATTTGTAAAGTGCCTGGTGACGGGAACTTAGAAGGAGCTCAATCATTCACTTGTTCACTCTTTTCTGTTGAGTTGCAGCCTCCTCACAGTCAACCCTCCAGCAGGTTGGAGGCTATAAATTGCATGGGAGGAGGTTGCCTACCTTTCTTCTGCAGAGCCACTGGTGGATTCGAACCAGAGAAGCGCTGGCTGCCTCTGGATCAGCAGTGCAACTCTCCATGGCCACCAGAGCTCCCTTAATCAACCATTTCAAAGCAGCTGTACCCACCAGCAGGACCACTCTTGTTGGGAAAGCCATGGATTTGTCCTGCACATCTGTCTTCCACCCTTGACCACAGGAAGCTGCTAAGGATGAGTGGGGAGGAAATACTTTCACTCCTTCCAGCCCCAGGGAATGAGATTTAGTGAAGCCCTCACTGTGTATTTACTACTCTCTCTGTGGGGCCCTTGAAGGTCACTGCGTATAGTCCCAGGTTAACGAAGTCACTGGACATGTGCGCTGTTCTCCGAGCACATGCTAGTCAATTCACAACGGCTACTCACCTACCCAGCCCAACCACTCTATGGACTACGAGACACTATTTTAATTTGCTTTTTTTATGCATGGGGAAACTGAGGCCCCAAAAAGTTAAATGATTTGCTCATGGTATTGAGGAAAAAAGATTAGTCTGGGAACCTTGTGCACGTAGGGGAGAGAAAACGGTGCTAAAATATGCAATGGAAGTCCGAGTGGGAAGTCCTAACTGTGACAGTGCTTGCTGCTGTTGTTACGTGCCTCAGAGTTAGAATCAATCATAACTGACCTTCCAGTGAGTTTTCAGAGGCTGCGAATCACACAGGAGGAGGCTGTCCATCCTTCTCCGCTGGAGCAGCTGGTTGATTTGAACCGCCTGCCTTTTGATTGGCAGTGCAATTCCTTACTACTAAGCCACTTTAGCTGCATGTCTGTGCTTTGTTGCTATTGCTGTGTACTGTCGAGTTAAAACTGACTCACAGCTGACTCTTTAGAGGCAGTAAACTGTATAACAGTTGATTGCCTATCCTTCTCCCACTGAGCTGCTGGTGAATTTCAACTTGGGTTTATAGCACAATTCCTGGCCACTAGGCCACCAGAGCTCCCTGTCTTTGAGCACCCAAATAAAACCAGGGCTTGCTGCAGATGCATGTCCATCTAATAGGTCTTTATTGAGTACCATCTGGATGGCTGGATGAAAACAAACCTATCAAGCTGCCTGTCAGGAAAATGCCAACACGGAACATTGATAGTCCTTATTCAATCTCCCCCCTAAATTCATCATTTATCTTCACTTTCACATAAATTTGTTAGAATATGTCCCTCTGCTGATAAACTCTGCAGATCCCTCCTGCTCAGAAAATGAGTAACATAAGCTCTTAGGAAGGTGTTTGGCGCTAGTGAGAATAACAAGAGCAATGGTTGTTTACTGCGCATCTAGAATGTCCTGCTGTGTGCACTGCTTACATTAATCACTTCCGATTCTCCCAGGAATCCTATGTCTTAAACATTATTTCGACCATTTTAGTAGGTGAGCAAAGTAAAGCTTCAAGGTAACAAAACCAGTCCAAGGTTTCACAACTGAAGAAGAAGTGAGGTATGACTCAAAACCAGGTATTTCTGATTTTCAACCACCAAAACCACACCGCTCCTCTTAATAAGAAGAGAGGTGTATGGTGTGGTTACCGGCTGACACTGCATTACTAATTGCCTGTCTCATTGAACCCTCTTCACAGACTCACTCCTGTACACACTATTCTTACCCTCAGTTTTGAAAAGGGAAATTGAAGTAAATACTTTAGAAAGTACATCTATTACTAGCACTTATACTGCAGTATAAAAAGCAAGAGAAAGTTAATTCTTGGACAAATGCTCTATTTTCATTTATTTGTGACCTTAGGACCCTTCATGAGGACACATAATTACAACACCATCAGTTGATACAGTTGGTATTTTTGCTAGATGCCATTGAGTCAATTTGAACTCACAGAGATGTACAACAGAGAAAACCCCCTGCCCTATCTGACATCAGTACTGTGTGCCAAATACTGTGCTAAGAGTTGGTATACGTGCTTGATTAAGAATGCAGACATTCTCATCTCCTCATTTCACAGATAAGCAAGTGAAGCCAGCATGGTAACTGCTTTTGCCTCACGACCCACGGTAAATGATAGGTACAGGGCTGAGTCTTCACCGTAGGTGTCTGGCTCCAAAGTATGTTTTGTACTCTCCTGGTCCACATTCTTGGTTGGTACAAAGACATGCTAATTTAACGGATTTATTTTTGCTAGGCCCTGTCAAGTCACTATGACTCAGTGACCCTCTGAACAACAGACGGGAACCTTGCCCTATCCTGGCCATCATCACAACGTCCTCCATGCTCAAGCCCATTGTGGTAGCCACTGTGACAATCCATCTCACTGAGGGTCTTCCTTTACCTTCACTAACCCTCCACCTTCCCAGCACGATGTCTTCTTCCAAGGACTGGCCCTTCCTGATAACATGCTCCAAGAATGGGAGAGATGGTGTTTCACCAGCCTGGCCTCTAAGAGGCGCCCTGTTGTACTTCCTCCAAGACAGACTTATTTGTTCTTTCGGCAGTCCACTGTATTCAATACTCTCCAGCAACAGCAAAGCTATTAACTGATCTGAGGAAAAGATTACTCAGGGTTTGGTATCTCTTGAAATTGAGGTATGATTTGTGTATGTAAATGTTAAGTGTATCACTCAATTTTTACCTATGCAACCACCACCCAGGATCAAGAATAAAGCACATTTCTAAAAGCCTATTCTCACCCTCTGTTGTTGTTGTCGTTGTTAGGTATCATAAAACCAATGCTGACTCATACAATTCTACGCACAACAGACTGGAACCCTGCCCAATCCCTAGGCTCTCCTCACACTTTCTGCTGTGCTCAAGGCCACTGTCGAAGTCACTTTCAATGCACCTTGAGGGTCTTCCTCTCCTTTGCTGACCCTCTAAGCATAATATCTTTTCCTAAAGACTGGCACCTCCAAATAATATGCCCAGAGTATGTGAGAGAAAGCCTCACCATCCTTAACTGTAAGGAGTCAAGGGTGATACTTTCTATCACCGTTGTCTGGCTGCAGTATACAGCCCTACATAGTCCTACTGTAGAATTCAAGCTAAATGCACTCTTTTGTCTCTTTTTTCCCTGCACAGCTCATGTGTCAGTAGTTTGTTATCTTTTACTATTGTATGGTATTCCATTGTGCACAAACAGTATTGGCATTTTTTACAAGTTTCCTGAATTGGAAAGCAGTGCCCTCAATGGCCATGACACCCCATCGCCATGTGGTTGGATAATCAGATAAGAAGCTTTGGGTCGCTTGTGGGAGTCCATGGGTGGTTCAAATAGCTAATGTGCTTGTCTACTAACTGGAAGGTTGGATGTTTGAGTTCACCCAGAAGTCCTTGGAAGAAAGCCCTCATGACCTAATTGTAATAGTTGGATAGGAAGCTTTTGGGTCTCTTGTGGGAGTCCACGGGTGGTACAAATAGCTAATGTGCTTGTCTGCTAACTGGAAGGTTGGATGTTTTATTTTACCCAGAAGACCTTGGAATAAAGCCCTCATGATCTAATTGCAAAACAGTTCTTGGAAATCCCATAGAGGGCAATTCTATTCTCATACACATGGGGTTCATCACACATCAGAGCTGACTCCACATCAATTAGTTCAGGTGGCTTTATATTTTAGCTCTCACTGTGTCTAAGAAGTCTCTTCAGCAATCTAGTTAAGTGGGTGGCCTAGGCTCAGGGAAGGACCCCTCAGTCACTGACCTGACCCTCATGCCCTGGAACATCTCGGTGCTGGTGTGGAAGGGCAGCACGGTGGTTGCACTGACACCTGGACAGTCCAGCAGCCCCAGAGTCAGGCTCTCCATGAAGGCGAAGGCCGAGGCTTTGGATGTGCAGTAGTCGATGGCACCGGGGATGGCGGAGAGCGCCAGCACGGAGTTGAGGCACACGATGTGGCCGTTCTGCAGCTCCAGCATGCGTGGCAGGAAGGCCTTGGTGGTCTAAGAGTGGAGGGGGAGGTCGGTAGGGAGCCACAGCTTCCAATAACCCATGTCCTCAGGGAGGACAGACCACCCTGGACACCAGAGCTCCTCCAGAGATTTTTACTTCCTTGGGGGTGGGAGGAGAGGCTTTCTGCTGCAGGAGCCTGAGCTCTGATTCAGAAGGTCACTCCACGTGCCTGGCCACCTTGTCCTTGGACATCTTTGCTCTGGAAAGCCTCTCCCTCCTCCCCCTTGCTCAGGCTCCCTGGAGGCATGTGGGGCCTGGTGGGACCAGGTCCCTGTCACGCCCAGGGCTGGCTCTGGCACAGGGTGTCCCTTACCCAGAACTGGCCCAGCGTGTTGATGTGCTGGGACTTGAGGAGGGCATCGTCATCACTGTCCATCAGGCTCTTCCCATGGACCACGGCAGCATTGTTCACCAGGATGGTGATGTCACCGACCTGGGGGGGGAGACAGAACCACGGGGTTGTTGGGACTCCAGTCCAGGGATGGGGACTGGCCCCGGGGCCTCAAGCCCACCTTGCTGTTCTGAGTGTTACTTCTGATTTGTAAGATGAGGTTGAAAACCATACCAGAGTGGTTCTGAGGGTGAGAAATACTTTATGGCATATCACAGGCCTGGCATTTGGACATTTACCTTAAGTGAGGTTACATGTAAACAGCAGGCACCAGGTGCTAGATACTTACAGGCTGGTTTTGGTTAAATAAGTAGCTAGAGTGAGGACAAGGTTTGTCCCAAAGGGCATTAGAACATTTGCTGCAGTGTCTAAAAAAGAGCCTCATACTATCTATCTACACCTCTAATGGAAGAACAGACAATCAGGGTAAATAATCAATCCGCACTCCTAATCCCTACACTCCAAGATCCATACAGTCAGCCAGGGTCTCTTCATGGAAGAGATCCCACACACACCTTGGACAAAGTATTCTTTGTTCCTTGCAAAACTCTCTCGAGCTACCTGAGAATGTTATCTTTGCCTGGCAGTGCCCATGATCAACTAAGCCACTCACCTTCTCCCGGACAGCTTTGGCCGTCTGGTATACCTCCTCCCGGTTGCCCACATCACAGATGAAGTAGTGGCACTCTGTGCCCATCTGCCGAATCTCCTCCGTTGTCTCCTTCAGGCATTTCTCTGTCCTGCCCCATAGAACAATCTAGAAGACAGCACCCAATAGGTGAGCATTAAGAAAGTCACTGTACTACAGTGATCATCAGCGGACTCCATATTTAAAGTCATTTCTCCGAAGACTAACCTCCCTGAGTCCATCCAAATATCAAACAGGCAAGACAAATGAGCAATACCATTTTCCAAAGGCTCGTAGCCCATTCTGAAGTGAACTAACAGTCCCATGTACGCTTCTAATCAGTCACTTTCCAAGTCTTTCTTATCATCCCTTCCAAGAGGATACCCACTGCCTGACAAACTCCAGTTATCACATGAGGTTGGAAATAACACAGCTCTGTACAATATCCCAGAGTCCTCTCATGTGTGAACCATCTGGCCTGCTCACTAATGACGTTCAGGGCCAGGTTCATTAACACCAGTCCATTAGTGTGGGCAAGAAAGATCTGACTGTAAAGTGCAGACACCCCACAGAGTACTGTATCTAGTTTCAGTCATACTTTAAATGAAGCCTCAAAGAGAGGCGTTCAGGCTCCAAGGAGAAAAGTACCACACTCTACAAAGCAGGTATAAACACAAGGCGCAATATGCCAAGAGAGGCTCTTATCAGGACCAGTTAAGGGATTTTTAAAGGGTTTGAGCACATTTGTGAATAGTTAGCTCATAAAAGGCTCAGAATAAAAGACTAATACCCTACATTGATCTAAAGGAAGATGGCACATCTTTCTTTGGTTTTGGAAAAGTCGAATTTGGCAATAGAACTCAGGGTTTGATGACTGGAGTCTCAAAATGTTCTTAGCCCAGAGCAGGGAATGCTGGGAGACGCTCACCAACTTTGCTCAGAAAGACAAAGTTACGGGAAGTGCTGAAAGGCTCCTGAGGGATGGGTCCAGTGAGTTTCTACTCCTCCCCCCTTTTTTGCGTTTTTTTTTTTCTTTTTTAAAAAAATAATGACTGAAATGTCTTATTTAAAACATAAAACCCAAGTGGAAAGCCCAATGAGGAGAGGCCAGGGAAAAATGAGGAAATATATATGTCCAACTCTGTAGTGGTTTCTTACTTGAAAAGCAAACAGTGAGAGCAAAAAGGCTATTTTGGGAATTTAAACATTTTAAATTGGGGGTTAGAGATGGTGGCTCAGATCACAAGAGCCAAAGAATCCACACGATTTCCGTATTTTGTTCTGTGACATTGTACAAGTCGTTGCTAGTGACAACAGTTCATCAATTGTTTATCTTGAAATCTCAGAACCTCCCTCCCTAAGCAGAAAGGGTACAAATCCATTTAGTTGGCTGGACACATGGATGTGCTGGCGGTTTCCACGGATTTTTAAGAAACAAAACATTAATTACAGCTTTTAGAACAGTTTGAAAATATTTTAAAAACAAAATGAAAATATAAATAACCCCTAAAACATATGTGTGAGAGCCCAGTCGTGAACGTCATTTCGTTGAACCACCTTATCTTCTTTTAATTGAAGTCTTAAAATACAGGAAGGATTTTTACGAGCAAAGATCCCATCAGTTGTTTTCCATGACCACAGAAGCCCATCAAGGGTAAAAGGACTAAAATTAGACAGCTTCCTGAGGAGACTAGCTTGTCTGTTGAAGCAGCAGCAGTCTTAGAATATGTTTCTCCTGGGAAAGATGGGATGATCCAGTTTATGGAGAAGTAGAAAAGCAAACACCTAATAATAAAAGGAAACTGAGTGTAAATAGCCACCCCCCTCCACAACAAACACCAGTCCACAATGCTTTGTCAGTTTGTTGTGCTGCAGTAACTTACTCTGGCTGTGATGCTGGAAGTTAATGCCACTGGTTTTTCAAATACCAGGAGAGTCATCAGTGATAGGCCGAGTTCAGAAGAGCTTACAGAATAAGACAGACCAGGAAGGAGGGTTTCTGAAAACCTGTGCACTTGAACGAACGTCTTAGGAAGGGTTGTGGGACGTTGTCTGATACAGTGCTCAGGATGAGTCCCTCAGAACCTGGCCCTACTCTAAAGCTGGGGGAATGGCATCCTCCACTTTGTATTCATAGCCCCCATCTCTCCTAGGGCACCGTGAGGTGTTTGCATGTCTGCCCATCATTTGGGGTTAAGAGTCCCCAGTGGCACCGAGTTTGACTCTGTCTCCTTCATTGTGTATTCAGGCTGGCATGTGCTGCTTGTTTACCGAATGAATGGACTTTCAGGACCTCAGGTGGGGCAGGTTGGTGGCGGTGGTTAAACACTTCTCTCTAAGGCTGACAGACGATCCCTCCCACCCTGACTGGAGCCATCTAGATAGAGTCCTAGAACTTTGGAAATGAGTGTAGTTGGTTGCTCCAAGCCTTCAAAACATCTGAGGGATGGAGCTTGGGGAAAGAGCCGGAAGGACAGCAGCAATGGGAATGGGGAAAGGCCTGCCCTGGAGGAGAGTTAGACTCAGGCTGGGGTCTAACAAGGTCACCTGTGAGTGTGCACCCCCGAGTGTCTGCCAGTGTGGGCTCCTCTGTGCAAATCTCTGAGTTCCACCTTTGTGACTCTGTACCTGTCCCTGAATGCATATGTCTGTGACTGTGCTTCCCTAGTGCACCTGCAGGTGTGTCTGTGAATGCACGAATGTCCTCAGATCCTCTGGTGGGTGCCATGAGCTCCCTGGACAGCAGCACTGGGCACAGCTGTCTTTAATAGCTGCCCTAGTAGTGGCAGAACTTGGCAGTCGCAGTCAGGAGATCAGGAGACAACGTTGCATTGGGCAAGTCCACTGTCAGGTGATGTCAGTTTGAAGACTAAAGTGTGCCTGGTTCAGATCACCATTTTTTCAGTCACTTGCTATGTGTCTGAGTGCTGGACAATGAGTCAGGAAGAACTGATACTTTTGAGTTATGGGTGCATTGAATATCCCATGGGCTGCCAAAAGAGCAAACAGATATGTCCTGGGAAAAGTGCAGCCAGAGTGTGCCTTGAAGTCAGGGATGGTGTAGCTTTGACTCACTGTGGGCATGTTGCTAGGAGAGGCTATTTGTTGGAAAGGGAAGGAGAGGGAGATCCTAACAAGATGGACTGACATGGTGACGCAGCAATGGGCTCAAGTGTATCAGAGATGGTACGGATGGCACAGGATAGGATAGGACTCAGACCTGTTGTCCACAGGGTTGCTATGAATCCTATTCTACGCAATGGGATCTAACAACAATCACCAGTGGCCTCTTGCTGGTGACTGGTGGCCAGGGTTGGGCCTGACTGCCTCCCTACTTGGCCATCTCAGGCCAGACCTGGTGCTCTGCCTGAGAAAGCGAGCTGGAAGAGGACAGGGCACTGGTGTCCAGCAGGAGTTTCTCCAAACACTGTGCCTTCCGGACTTCTCCCAGCCCTACACCCCATCCCAGACCCTTCTGGGGAACTCTGAAGTCACTGCCCAGCAAGCTCTTACCCAGAGTGACTGGGGGTGACCTCTGACAGCTTACAGAACAGGAATCCAGCCCAGGCCAGGATGAAGGTGAGGACCATGCAGGCTCGAGGCCAGGGGGTCTGAGGTCGGGGAGGCCTGGGGAGAGGGGGAGATTTACAGCCTCACAAGCTAATACAGCTTCTGCTTAATTAACTCCCAGGACAGGGAGCAGCTGGGAAGGGTCAGGGCACAGGGATTTACTCCTGGACTGGGTTTACACAGGAAGGGCTGCACTGGTGGCCCTGGCCTGCCTATAAGAGGAAGAGGAAAGGGTAGAGGTACCTCCTCGTCCAGGTACCCACACCTGCCCGTGGGCCCCTGCTCAACCCCAGCTCCCCCCTGCCAAAGGCCCTCCTTTTCTCTAGATCCGCCTGGCAGCAGCACCGCCAGCCTAAATCCCCTGGCAGCCATAAACGTTCAGGATTATTATGATCCACACTTTAGAGCAGAGGAAACTGTGGCTCAAAAGGATTAAGGACCTTGTCCAAGGCCACACTCACTAAGGGTGGTGGAAGCAGATTTTGAACCCAGAGATTGACTTTTCTCACTCTGCTATGTCTCCTGGAGATACACCCCTGCACCCCTAGTCTAGTGGGATCCCCAAATTCTATGTCCCCTTGCACTCAGCTCCATCTCCACCCAGCCAGCCCTTCTTATACTTTACTTCAGCATCTGCAACAACCCCTTCTCGAAACAGGCCATAGTGCACAGCAGGTCTGCTCCAGGCTGGGGGCCATGCCCAGTGCACGGTCACCAATGGACAGCAGATCAGAATTGGCCCCTGCCTTGGCAATCTGCTTCCGAAAAATTAGCCACCAGGCCCCGTGGAGCATGGTTCCAGTCTGACAGACGTGGGGTTGCCAAGCATGAGTGAAGACTCAAAGGTAACTTGTTTAACTCAACACTGTGATTCTGGGAGGCGTCATCGTGTGTGATGTGACAATTTGTATCTTTGCCCCATTAGCTGTAAACTCAGGCACTAGGTCTTTGTTGAGAGAGTAAGGGAGCTGGAAAGTCACTGGGGCTCCAGAGGTCCTGTTTACTTAGTTGCTGTGGATAATACACTCACTCACTGCAGAGTTCATTCTGCCCCATGCTTGATGGGCCATTTGGAATCTGTATCCTGTCTTTCCGAGGTCAGGGTCTACCTCTCACCCATCCTGGGTTTCCTGTGATGCTACCTAATGCCTAGCACAGGTCATCTTCTGTTTGCATCTCCTCCCTGTTTTAAAGCACATTAATTTCCTTGACAAATGTTTGTTGTTGTGTCCCTTCAAGTCAGAACCGACTCATGGCTGACCAGGTATTCAGAGGCAGCTTATCCCACAGGAAGAGACTGCCTATCTTTCTCAGGTGGAAGAGCTGGTGGATTTGAATCACATGCCTTCAGGAAAGCTTCTTACCACTAGGCCACCAGAGTGGCCTGTTTTAATGCTATATCTATTCATGGACTTCTATTCATGCTGCAGGACCCTGCTTGGTTGGCCCATCAGCTCGGAAGCTTCCCTGGTTGCTCCCTCCCTCTAACAACAACAACAACAACAACACAGGCATTCCTCAGAGACACAGGTGGCTTAGTTCCAGACCACTGTGAAAATTATAGTCACATGAAATTTTCTTTTCCAGTACATAGAAAAGTTAAATTTAGACAAAATTGTAGTTGGAAGTCACTGAATTGGTTCCAACTTACAATGACCAAATGAAACACTGCTTGGTCCTGTGCCATCCTCTCAACCACTATTGTATTTGAGCCCATTATGGCAGCCACTGTGCCAATCCATCTCACTGAGGGTCATCCACTTTTGCACCAATGCTCAACTCTGCAAAGTAAAGTATGTCTTTCTCCAGGGACTGGATTTTTCTGATAACTTGCCCAAAGCATATGAGAGAAAATTTGTATTATAGTCTCTTACATGGGAAAGTCAGCTGTTAGAGACCTCTCCAAAGTACTGAAGAGCAATGGTGTCTCTCTGGAGACTAAGGTGCGTCTGATACAGGTCATGGTCTTTGCTATCACTTGTTATGCATCAGAGAGTTGGACAGTGACTAGGGAGGATAGAAGGAGAATTGATGCCCTTGAGCTGTGGTGCTGGAGGAGAGTATTGAGGGTACCATGGACTGCTAGGAAAACACACAGATTCATCCTGGAGAGGCTTAAACTGGGCGGCTCCTTGGAGGCAAGGATTCTGAGGCTTTGTCTAACATACTTTAGACATGTTGTAAGGAGGGACCAGTCCTTGAAGAGGGACATCGTGCTTGGGAGGGTGGAGGAAAAGCGCAGGAGGGGAAGGCGCTCTATGAGGTGGATTGATTCGGTGACTGGGATAATCGGGATGGGAGTGTCGGAGACAGTGCGATTGGCACAGGACAGAGCAGAGTTTAGGGCTGTTGTACATAGAGTTGCTATGAGTAGCAAGCGACTCGACGGCATATAACAACAACAACAACAAGAAGTATGCAACAGCATTAGGAAGAAATGTCAAATATTAGAAAAATCACTAAAATGTGACATAAAGACAGTAAGTGAGTATAGGCTGTTGGGAAAATGGTGCCAATAGATTTGCTTAATGCAGAGTTCCCACAAACCTTCAATTTATCTATCTATCTATCTATCTATCTATCTATCTATCTATCTATCTATCTCTATCCATATATCCTTGGGGTGTGTGTGTGTATATATATTCATTAGTGAAGCACAATAAAACAAAATACACCTGTAAACAATGGGCTACTGAACACTTGACATGAGCCAAGCCCATGAGGATATATAGTGTGTCCTCCAAGCACAAAATGAGGCAGTTACTCTCTCTCATTTTATAAATGAGGCTCACAGCTAAAGCAATCTGTCCAAGGGCACATAGCTGACCTGGGACTCGACCCACACCAATGGGACGCCATGTTCCTGACTGCCAACACTAGACCACATTCATACTTCTGCTGGCCTGTGAGTGAAAGCAGGCGAGACTTATCTGTGAACACTCTTCCCTCCCACGAATACACGAGTCTTCTGGGGAGTCCTATTCCTCTTGGAGCTTCCCTTCCAGCACGGAGCTAGGCACAGAGTGAAAGTTTAGCTAATGCTGAAAAGGCCCCAGACGACCTCACAACAATCTGCTGACAATAAGACGCCAAGTACTTTCTTCTCCACCCAACTTCGCCTTTCTCACCCAAAGGGGTGCACAGAATCCAGAGTTCAATCTCAGAGCACAGTCCCACCAGAGACATGAGCTGGGTGGTCGCTGGGCGGGTCCCATGAGGAGCATCTGTTAATAACTGGCAGCCCCAGAAAGAGCCAGATCTTTGGGCAGGTATTTGAGAGGCCAGTTCATGTCCCTCAGGCCCCCTTGTTGTAGGGCTGAGTTGGTTTCTCAGAAGGCAAGTACCCACCTGAGACCCTGATCCACAGCAGAGTGGGACTAGGTGGGAGGAAAGGTCATTTTAGAGGCTTATGCATCTCCCCTAACTCTCATCACCTCTAGCAGGGATCCAACAATACAAGTCCTTCCTTGTAGTCAGAAGAGAAGCAAGCAAATACGATTAGTCAGTAACATGCTGGTTCAAGCAAGCGCTAACTTGAAGTGAGGGAGCAGATGGGAGTGTGGGGAGTAGGTGACATCTGAAAGAGAGCTACAACACTGCCTCACTTAACAGCTGTAGGTGCATGTATCGTATCAGTTAACCCTTCAGCTTGCCTCTTCTTCCACAACTCTGTCCATTTCCAAGGAGGACTGTGTATATCTCTTGAGTAGAGTAGCCTTGAACTGAGTTACACGACTTGGCTTTAAATCTTTGATCTATCATATATGGGCCACACCAACTTGAAAACTTGCTTGCCTAGCTTTATATTAAGGTTATTAAAGCACTCAATTCAAAAGGTGGTTGGGAGAAGTAAGACATTTCCCAGTAAATGTTAGCTGCTGAGATTATAAAGAACAGATCAGTCTTAGAAGATGAAAACCAGAACACTCTTCAGGAGGGAAGATGACAACACTTTGGTCTACTGTGGATGCACCATCAGAAAAGACCAATTACTACAAAAGGCCATCATGGGGGTTAAAATAGAAGGTGAGTAAAGAGGAGAGAAACCCTTAATGAAATGAGCTGACCCAACAACCACAACAACGGACCCAGATTTTACGGCAATCATAGAGTGGCTCAGGACCAGGGCATTTTGTTCTGTTGTACATAAACTTGCCAGGAGGTGGAGTCCACTCAATGACAATGGACATGTTAATATTTCTCCTTGCTCAGAGAAGATCCCTCACCCCCACAACCACAACACTGGATTTCCTGGAGTGATGGTTGGCCAGAAGACCTTGGCCTGGGGCTCCCTATCTCCCCTCTTCTTTCACATACACTCCTGGGCCTCTGGCGACAGCCCCCACAGCCTTGACTAGAATAGAATCATCCAGTCTTTAGAGACCCCTCTGTCCAAATCCTTCCTCTTGGCCTAGGCCCTCCTTGCCCACACTCTTGGCTTGAGAAAGTGGAAACCAGCCCTCAGAACTCTCCCACCACAGATGATGGTGTTGGGGTCCCCAGTAGGAGAATTTCTTGAAAGGAGAATAGTAAAGTCAAGCTCTGGAAGCTGGGGGTTTTGGTTAGGACCCTCAGGAATGCTATGGGGTGGTGCTCTGATGCTCCCAGCCCCCACCCCAGGTCATCCAGACTCTTTTCACTGGGTTTATCGCACAGTCCTTTCTACAAAGATTCTTTTGCTTAAAAAAGAAAAAAAAAGCTACTGCTTTTGATCTATAATCTTTTCTTCTCTAAGACACACTGCCAAGAAGTACATTTTTTAAAAATCCTATAAACCAACCCAAGTCGGATTCCTTTAGTCTTGAACCAATTGCTTCATATACAAGAGAAAGTTGGATGATGACTAAGGTGGGCCGAAGGGGAGTTAATACCCTTGAATTGTGGTATTAGTAAAGAGGACTGAATATCTCATGGACTGCCAAAAGAACAAACAAATCTGTCCTGGAGGAAGGGCAACCAGGGTGCATGTTGGCAGCAAGGATGACGAAACTTCATCTCACATACTTTGGCGTGTTGACAGGAGGTGCCAGTCTTTGGGGGGAAAAATATTTTACTCAGGAAGGTGGAGGGTCAGCAAAAGAGGAAGACCCTCAATGTGATGGATTGACACAGTGCCTGCAATAATGGGCTGAAGCATGGCAAAGACCAAGAGGATAGGGTAGGACAGGGCACTCTGAAGCTCCTTCTGACTGACTTTGGGAATGCTGCAAGAAGAGACCAGTTCTTGAAGAGGGACCTCATAGTTGGGAGGGTGGAGGGACAGTGCAGGAGAGGAAGACCCTCGATGAGATAGATTGATTCAGTGACTGGAGTAATGGGAGTTGGTGTGTCAAAAACAATAAGGTTGGCACAGGATAGAGCAGGGTTTAGGGCTTCTGTACATAGGATCACTATGAGTTAGTTGCAGGCAACTCGTTGGCACATAACAACAACATTCATAGAGTCACTGTGAGTCATAGTCAGCTCTATGGCATCTAATGATGACAAGCCTTGAACCGTTCAAAGTTCTGGTCTCTCACTCCCAAGACTTTTAACAAGCAGAAACCATCATCTGTTCTAGCAAGGCAGGCTGGTATAGGCCCCTTCTGCTCTGCCAGACCTCCAGTCTTGCTTTAGGGTCATTGCCATATAGGCTTCCTTCATCCTTCCTTGCTAATACATACATCTACCCAGCATCAACCCACATGTCCACTCATTCATCCATTTATCCATCATCTATCTATCCATCCATCCCCTCATCCATTATCTATCCATCCACCCATTTCTGTGCCTGTCAGTATTTGGTGGAGATAACCCTTTACCTTCTTTCTTCTACCTTCTTTCCATTCCCTGCTTGGCCTTTCATCCACAGGACAGTTCTTCAAAATCCATAAACAGTGGTCATGTACCTGCCTAGAGACACTTCCTTTCCAGAATTTTCTAATCCTCTCCACCATTCTTTCTGGGAGCTCATGCCTTAGTGTGTGTGGCCTTGGCTTCTTCAGCTGTGTTGTTCTGTTGACCTCACAGAACCTAGATGTGGCAGCCTCCCCCGTTCCCTGGGCTTCTTGGTTAGGAACTCAGACTAACCCAAACCCTCTCTTTACCACCTTTGCCCTGTTGAGCTGTTGCAGTTACAGGCAGGACTTTCCCCATGCTGCCACATCAACTAGCCTCTAACTGGTTCCAGTCCCCAGATCGGCCTGCTGAGAATGTTTTGGCTACCGACAGAGCTGTTGCAGAAGGCTCTTAGGGCGCTCCTCAAATTAGATCGGCCGGCAGCCTCCTCCCACCGGTCCCTGACCACAGCCTGGAGCAGGACAAAAACTTCCTCCAGGCTGATAGCCAGCCAGGGAACATGCCCCCTGGGTGGAACAGGAATAAGGAGCCCTTGCTCACAGGAAGTACTCACTACCTGCTAGGGCTGTGCTTTGCACCTGCTGTGGTATCTGTGACCTCGTACCAGCACTAGGAAGATGTTATCAGGACCATTTTCTACAATCAAGAAAATCAAGGCACAGAGGGCAACTGGAATTCCCAAGTGGAACCAAGACTCTAACCTGCATAGTCTGACTTCCACGCTTATGGCCTGAACCACAGCAAAATCACTGTGTTTTACCTGAAAAAGCAAAGTGACCCTATAAAAGGACATGTTCACTCATACCACATGTGTCAGCTGTGTGCCAATGACACAATGGTGGGCTTCCTACTCTATTCTGAGAGAAAGCTGAAGTATTCACTATGACCACAGGCCCTTCCAGCTCTATCTCTGTGTCTCCAGCCCTGCATCTGCCTCCCCCAGGCTCACTGCTGTCACCTTGCTTGTATAATACAGAACCATTGGGCCTACTATTTCTGGGGGCCTTTGCCTGAGCTTTTTGTGGTCCTCCTTCCCCAAGCCTCTCCCTCTGTTCTTTCTCCTTTCAGACTCTGTTCAGGTGTCTTTTGACTTGAGACCACCTTCATTGACAATCCCATATAAAAAAATATAAAATGTCCCCTGGCCCCACAGACATTAGCTTCCAACCTTCTTCCCGCCTTTTCGTTGCCTAGGACTTTTCTCCCTGCCACTTTGCAGAATCACTATTTTTAAATGCACTGTCCACTTTCTCCCACTAGAATGTAAGCTCTATCAGCTGGAGCCTTTTTAGTGCTTGACACCTAGGAGTAATAATAATATTAACAACAGCTGTTGTCTGGTTCATTGTTAGAGTGGAACTACTCTCTACAGGGCTTCCAAGGTCTGAGTTTTCAGAAGCAGATCTCCAGGCCTTTCTTCAGAGGTACCTCTGGTAGACTTGAACAACCAACCTTCTAACATCAAATTTCTGCACCACCCAAAACTCAATCATATAATTAATGAAAGAAATTTTTTTTTATAGTTCTGAAGAACTGGATTAGTTTTTTTAGTAAATATGTCCTGCAGGCCATCAGAGGTGTAATCAGAAGTCATCCTTCGTACTCAGGGTTTTCCTGGATACCTCTTGTTGTAGGAGGCGTCCATGGTCAGGGCTGGACAGCACTCAGCCCTGGTGTGTGATACACTTTCATAACCAGTGGTCATTTTACATGCTCCACAGACTGGTCTCACTGCAACCTGGGCCCCAGAGGCAGGAGGTTCCTATCTGCAAGCTGCACAGCTGTTTCCAGAATCTCAGGGTAGTCTCCTTCCCGCTCCTTTCAGGCTCAGGCTTGAAACCCTGTCTATCGCTGGCCTTGAGGAGTTGGTGGAAAATAGGACTCCTGTTTTCTCTCCCAAACAGTAAAACAATAAAACGGTAAGGGTTGATGATATTTTCATGAATTGTATTACACGAATCACTGGTAATTAATGTTATTAAAAGATTGTATGAAAAACCAGAATCATTTGTAAGTCTTCACTGAAATAATAATTTAAAAAAATTTCTAGTCAACTCTATCTCATGCTGACCTCATTAGAATAAAGAACTGTGTTCCATAGGCTTTTTTTCAGTGGCTAATGGCACCCACTTCCTAAACAACATGCCGCTGGGAACTCTTTGATAAATGGCGGTAGTTATAGAAAGGCTTCAGGCCTTTTGTTCATAGGGTCGCTATGAGTCATGCTTGACTCAATGGCAATCAATAACAACAATTACTCAGAAGTAGACTGGCAAACCTTTATTTCTAGATGCCTCTGGGTAGACTTGAACCTCCAACCTTTCAATTATAAGCTGAGCTAAAAACCTTTGTGGCAACCTGAGATTCCACATTCTCTCCAGTCACTTAGAAAGGAGCCAAATAGCAGTGGTGACCTTGGAGGGGTAAAAACAAGGGGACATTCACTGTGTCCTTTATTCTCATTTGCACCATGGACATTTCCTCCCCATAATGAACATATCCTGCTTTTGTAATATCAACGGAATCAACAGATACTCAAGATAGCATTTGCTGTCCACCTCAGCCCTAGAAACTGCCCCAGATTAACATCATTTTTTAGTTTTCCAGTTGGTGAAACATGCAGGCCCCTCTTTGTGACAAAGCCTGATTCCCGCTTCCAACCCTACGGCCATTATCTACCAAGAGTCATGTGCTCAGTAATCAAGGAAGACGAAGTGGCCGTGGACACATTCATTTCTGCACCAGCAGTTCTTTTCAACCTTTTCCGTTTGGGAGCTACTAAGAGTGTTCCCCCTCCTCGTGAAAAATAGCTGCAAAGACTGAAGCTAAGAAATAAATCAATTTCTTACTTCCAGCCAGAAACCCAAGGGCTAAAGCGTCTTCTCACAAACAAAAACAGCCTGCACGGATGGCTCAGGGACTGCCTCTACACTTGGCAAAACACGGGGGTGGAGAAACCCAAGTCAGAGATATGAGATGCAGCCCAAGACCTTTGTCCTATTTCCTTCAACTGAACCTTCTGGTGGTGGCAAAGGCCAGGTAACCTCAGCGTGGAGGTGCTGGGGAGGCGAGGAGGTGATGGAATCTATTGACTTTCTTTGGATAAGTAGGGTGTTACTGCTCCCATCTTACTATGATCCTATGGGGTGGGGATTTTAAGCACTGAAAAGAGGCACAGACAGGCTTAGTCACTCCTGCAACTGCCACCACGAGAGTCTTCAGGGCAACATCAGAGGTTGGCCTCACGAGTCAAGCTCTTTTGCTTCTTGTCCAGCCTCATTGATTTAAGAAACATTGATTGAATGGGGACTTTTGGAGTAGTAAATAGATTCATTTCTGTTCTTGATGTTTCCTTTGTGTGTATGTCAAGGAATCGAGTGGGACACATCATTGAACAAATGATTATATAATATGCTGTTGTTTTGGGGTGCTGTCAAGTCCAATTCATTGAAACTCCAGGTGACAGAGATGAATGCTGCATAGGTTTTCTTGACTCTAATCTTTTTAGAAGTAGACCATATGGTCTTTCTCCCTTAAAGCTGCTGCGTGAATTTGAACCACCAACCTTCTGGTTAGCAGATGCACTCTTACCTATCTGCACTACTAGGGTTATTGTATAATCTGTAGAGGTGGCAATAAAGTACACAGAAAGATAGTGAAGTTTTGTCAGAGGCCTGGATGGCATGACCATGGGGCAAGAGTGGTATTTAGATGGGTGAGAGGCAGGAAAAGCCTCTTTGATAGGGTCACATGTGAGCCGACATTGGAGAGGAGAGTGAGCTATGTAGGGATCTAGGGGCATTCCAGCGGCCATGAATGTGTGTGTGAGGTCTGATAAGGAGGCCAGTGTGATGGTACGAAAAAACTGGTGAGGTTCAGGGCAGGGGGGTGGCCATGGTGAGGTAGCGTTTTCTTCTGTGAAAATGAGGCAATCTTTGGAGTGGGTCTGGGGGTGATGTGAGTAGAGAAATGGCAAGCTTGGAATGGGATGGCAGGACTGACTAGCTGGACTCAAGCTGGGAGGTGATGAGAAGAGGCAGGTTTAAATCTGCTGCAGAACTGGGTACTGGATAATGGATGGCGTTCTAGTGGCATAGGGTTAAGGGAAAGGTCTGCGGTTTGACACCCCCCCCCCCCGCAGCAGCTCCAGTATATATGTTTAGGTATTATTTTCATCACAAGATTTCATGACAGAAAAGAAATGCATAGTAAAGTGGACTGTGGACTTGGGGGGAGTGTATAACAATACAAGAATTTTTTCTTTTCAAAGAGAAAACCTAACTAGGGAGGGGTGGGCAGGTAGGAAAATGTACAACAATGAATGAATGGGGGAAAAATTAAATGGAAAGAATATGCTCTAAAAATTATGTATGTTACATTAAAAAATTATTAATAAAAAAAGGGAAAAAAAGAAAGAAAATGAGCTCTGAGGGGGTAACATGTCCAGTTGTTAACCAAAAGTTTGGAGGTTTGAATGCACCAGCCACTTTGTGGGAGTAAGATGATCAGTCACCCGTGAAGATTTACCACTACACGTTGCTTAAGCGGGAATAGGCTGGAGGGCAGTGTGTTAAGATTTGGGTCCTTGGGAGAAAGGATCTGTGTTCTCATCCACTGAAGATTACAGCCTACAAAGTGCTACGTGGCAGTTCTAGGCTGCCTTAGAGCGTTGGTAGGAGGGGAAATCCACACACCACACAAGAAAGGAGACTCAGCGGGGGGTTTGGTCTGAGAACAGCCCCAGCGTTTTTCGCCTAAGAGCAGCTCCAGGATCCCCTGCCCGCCAGCCAGCTTCCAGAACAGTCGAAGTGAGCAAAAGCAGGGGAACGGGACGGCATGGGAGGAAACAGTTCCAGGTGGCTCGGGCAGCCTCCCCAGGAAGAGGGTGCCTGGCCTCGAGCCAAAGAGGCCAACTACCCACCTAGAGCCGCATTTGTAAACACACCGGTTTCCAATAACAATGTGGCGGGCCACACCAGCCGGGGCCCTGACAGGAAGGAGCTGCAGCCCTGATAGGGAGGCCAGGCAGGTCGTAGCTCACATGACAGGGTGAGGGGGAGGCAGGAGGAGCCGAAACCTCTCCAGGCCAGGCAGGAGGAGAGGAAACGAAGCGGGGTGGGCTGGGCAGGGTCCTGCCTTGGGATTCCATCTAGAGCAGTTAAGTGGTAGAGGTAGACAGGGGATCTGGGGGTCTGGATGGATTTGGGGTGGGGAAAGGCACTGTAGCAGTCTCTGCTTGGAGGGGAGAGAGGCTGGAGTCCCAAAAGGGGTCCCAGGCTGGGGAGAGAAGAAGAGGAAAGATGTGGAGAGGGTGGAGTCTCAGGTGAGGGGTTTGAGGTCGTGGCCTGGGGAAGAAGTGGGTTTGGGGTCCTCGGAGAATGTGGAAAAGAAGAGCTGGGGTTCCAGTCTGGGTGAGGACAGGCAGGGGCGGGACAGGGGTCCTCCTCCTCTGACCACCACCCGCACTTCCTCCAGGGGGCCCGCGCGGTAAACAAACGCTGTGATGTCAGGCCTGGTGACCCGCCGCTGAACCCGGAGCTGTAAATGAGATGCGAGGTGCCAGCAGCCTCCGGGCAGTACGGCCTGCGAGCCACACACGCTCCCCAGAGCCGGCCTGAGGTTACCCCAGCTGCACACACGGACAGGATGCTGCAAACGCCACCAGACATTGCAACACGCAAGCCAGTCTGCTGGCCGCCGCATGAACCGGCCCGCCGCCCGCCTCCGCCGCCCCCGGCAGGCACCAGCCCAGCTGGAGTGGCCGCCCTCCCGCCGAGCGTCCTGTGGCGCCCCAGCTTCCACCCTTCTGGGGGCGCCTCCCACCGAGGACCCCCGCCCCGCCCCCTGGGGCCTGCAGACCCGAGGGCTGGGCATCTGGAGTCAACTCTGAGCTTCCGCTGCAGGAACTGGGGACAAGCCTGCAACACCAGGCTTTCTTTATGGGAAGCACATTCTCGCTCCCTCTGGCCAGGGGCCTCTTCAGCGAGTTGGGGTTGCTGGAGGGCTTGTCTCCTGGTAAAAACCTGAAGCTAAAGTTTCCCTCCCGGCCGCCCACTAGCCTCCACACCCCCCGAGAGTAGGGACCACGGTTTATTCCAAGAAGTTCCCAGAGGGGCCTGGACCTCGAGCTCTTGGCCAGGCCCCCTGGAATGAAAAGCTGCTGGACTCTGCTCTGTTGTTGACTTGCTGTGTGATCTGGATGAGTCACCTGGCGTCTCTGGGCTTCCCCATCTCCATCTGGGGAACAGAAGGGAGCTGGTGTGGGGGCGGTCAAAAGGGCAAGAAAGGGTCAGGGAGTTGAGAGAGTTGGCTAGAAGCCTCATCTTCCAAGACTGGCTGGTACAGAAAGAACATCAAGAAATGCAGACTGGAGAAATGATAGCAGCCCCTCTCCTCACCACCCTCCTCTTAAACTCACCCTACAGGTTTACCTTCAGGAGCTTGGGACACTAGGGGGCTTAATGTGAATAGTGAGGAAAGCAGGCTTGGGCCCCAGGACGATGCTCCTCCCACTTCAGGACCCCACTTATTTAAGTCTGTCAACACTTGTCTTGTGCCTAAAGTTAGGTGGAGGGGTAGCTAGATCTTGAAAATTGTCCATTGTAGCGGCTAGATTAACAAGGCAGTCAGGCATTGTTTACTGCATCTTCTATTTCACTAAAGTCTCTATTTTAGTAGTTCTGGTGGCGGAATGCATTATGTGTTGTGCTGCTAACCAGAAAGTCAGTGGTTCAAATCCACTTTCTCCTAGGGAGAAAGATGAGCAGTCACTCTAGGTAAAATGTCTTTTTGGACCCTATGGAGAGCTGCTATGAGTTGGAATTTATTTGACTGGATGGATTTCAACAAAGACTTGGAGAAGTTAAAGAACTCGTTCAACACCGAAGTTAACCTTTTAATATTTTAAATCACTTTCTCACAGTACTCTGTTGGTATCTGAAATGTCAGTAATTTTTTTTGGTTTGCTTGTCCGTAAAGAGTTATGCTATTTCACCTGAGGCCCTGCCTCTCCGCTGCTTGAATCCACCAGTGTTTCCTTAAGGCAAAGATTGAGAGAGTTGTCTGCTGTCCGTCTGTCTGTCTCTTCTTCCATCTCCTGCCTAACACATGCACATACTAGAATGCAGGCTCTCAAACGGAATTCCTAGAATCCTTTTCAGTAACCAGATACCTGCAGAATGTTGAACAAATGAATGAAATAATTTTACTTCCCCCATGTGATTGATAATCTGAGTCCCTGTGTGCCCAAATGGTAACATCCTAAACGGCTAACTGAAAATTTAGAGGTTTGACTCCACCTGCAGGCACTTCCAAAGAAAGGCCTGGCGATCTATGTCTGAAAATCCAGCCATAGAAAACATATGGAGCACACTTGAGGCTGCCATGCATTAGAGTTGATGAGAAGACAACAGGTTTCTGGTTATGCACAAACTATCCTTGAGAGCCTACTGTGAGAAACGACTCTTATGAGGACCAGCTACGTTATTGGCGGGACTGTGGGCAAAAGGAAAATGTGAGTCCCCTTCTTTAAAATATTACACAACTTGGGTGACCCTGCACGGCATTATGCTGAGTGAAATATCTCCATCGCAAAAAGGACAAATACTGCATAACACCATTGTTATACTACATGATTGACATGGGGGTTAGGGAAAACCGAGAACAGAGGAGATAAATAATGAACAATGCATTGAAACAGATGAAGGAAAAGAACTGTTTTAAAAGGAATATATGATTAGGCATTATCTGTATAATAAGTCTAGAATAAGGTGCAAATCAAAGTGGATTGGGAGTGGGGTAGGGGAGGAAATGATACAACAATGAATTTTTTTTTTAAAAAGCAAACTGGGGGAAGGGAGGAAAGTGTGCAATAATGAATGGAAATCCAACTTTTCTGTAAACTTTTGTTACAATCACAATAAAAAAGAAAAAAATACAACAACCCAAGTATTAAGAATTTTAGGTGGTGACAGCATCATCCAGGTGCTTCACACTCCTGGGAACCCTTCACAGGAAGCTCGATGGCCATCACACGTGGGTCTATTACTATTCAGTATCCTCCAGGCACCTTTTATGAAATGGCATCAGAAAATGATTCCAAGAGAATCAATCCTTCATTCTAGAAAGGATATTGTGATCTGCATCTTAAGCGGATTCCTGGCCTCTTACTAATTAAGTTGTTGTTAGGTGCTATTGGGTAGGCTCCCACTCAGAGACCCATGTTCTGTGTGGACACCCTCCCCCGTTCCCCCAAACTCTGCCATTTAAGCTGTTCTTTGCAGTCTCTGTGTCAATCTACCTCATAGACAAATCTTCTCCTTTGCTGGTCAAGCATCATATCCTTTCAAGAGACAAGACCCTCCTGATAACAAGCTAATTAAGAGTGGTTTCCAAACCTTTTCCTTCTCTACACAACCAGGAAAACATGTAGGATTCAGGGGGGAAAGTCTGTATAGCATTTATTCAGGAGCTTCTCAAAGTACTGTCACGAGTCCCACAGCTCCCGATCTACTATTTCAAGTCCAATATGCTCTAAAATTCCTTTTCCGCAAGTCCCTCCATTTTGATGCACATTTGGGTGCGGGTGGTGCATGGCAGGAAGCCCTAATCTGAATGGCTGAGAGGTTTTTTTATCTCTTCCACTATGAAAATCACTCTGCTTGACTGGAGGATGGCAGGGGTGATGCTCCAGACCACTGCAGGCAGCACTAAGGGCATGGTCTAGTACCTGTAGGTATCCTTTCTCTTTTACAGTGCCATACACTCGTAACTGACTCAGAGCTGGCCCTCCACTGGATTTCCAAAGCAGTAAATGACCTGGTAGAAGACTACCCATCTTTCTCCTGCAGAGTGATTGGTGGATTCCAACTACCAGAGACATACAGCCTTTGAGTTCGTAGCACAATTCCTTAGGGACGACACCACCATCACTTTGTAAGTGTATGGGATTACCTTTCTAAGATTCAGAAAACAAATGGCCAGAAACACAAATGGCCCCAAAGGTTCTCTGTTAGGGTCTGTGGTCCTCAATTATTAGCTTGTTTTTGAGAGAGGGTCCTGGAGGCCCTGAAAGTTTAAACAGTCAAGGGCAGAGTCAGGAAGGGGCTCTTGGAGCTGCAGACAGAGGCAAGAACAGAATGATTATTTTAGAAAAGGGAAGGAAACTTTTTTCCCCCCAGGGGTAGCTCTTTGAGCATCCTTTTCCTACTACCTCAAGCCGAAATCTGAGGTCACTGAGCTGTTGTGTTCAAATTGGACCTCTGGCTAATTAAAGATAATTTATGGACCCGCCTCCAGAGAACAAGCCTTAAATTACTTGCAAGCTGTGCCAATGAAACCATCTATCCTACAGGCTATTAATTAGGAATCGGTTTAATCTCAGCTGGGACAAAGGTCAAATGCCATCATGTTGACCCTTCCAGCTGGCTGGTGTCCTGCTGTCAGGTAGGGGATCTGGGCCTCGGAGGGCTGGGGCCTACTGGGACAGTGACAGGACATTACAAGGGAAATGGCTGGGTTACATCCTGCAAAGGCCAGGATGCTGGGAGCAAACCTGGGTGGACCTCTGCCCAGGGGGTGTACCAAACTAGTTTTCCCCTCAGCCCTGCTGTTCACTGCCTTTGTGGAGTCTACTTCACAAACTTCTGCCCATGACTACCCCATGCTCAATGTAACATATTGCTTCCAGTCCTGTCATGCCAGTGATCAGCTCTGGTTAGAGACCATTGTGATCAAAAGCATTTTGACTAGCTACTTGTCAGAGGTAAATTGCCAGACCTTTCTTCCTAGTCCTTGTTCATTTGGAAAATCTCTGCTGAAGTCCATTTGACATCATATTCCTTTTAAGTGCTTTCCAGTTGGAACCAACTAATAGCTGACCCCTCGGCAGACTTTCAGAGGCTGTAAATCACATGGTAGGAGACTAACTAGCTTGCTATATCTTTTGATCAGCTGGTGGATTTGAACCACATGCCTTTAGGTTGGTAGAGCGACTTCTCATCCACTAGGCCACCAGAACTTGCTATCTGACGTCATAACACTCCCTCATGCTAACCTATTAGCATTGCTAACAATAAACCATTTCTGGGTTTAAAAAATGCCCCGGTGACTCTTACAAAGGAGGCCAGAGAAGAGTTAGGAGAATTAATGAAACAGATCTCTATCCAGCATGGCCAACATTTACTGAGCAGTCTTTCTATGCATTGCCTCATTTAATCTACATTATATGAAAAAGCTGAGATTTAGAGAGGTTCAGCAATTTGCCCAGGGGCCACACAGCAGCCAAAGAGAAGAACAAGTATTTGAATGTTGGAATGAACCTTGAAATGAACCTTGGAATGTCTGACTCATTCTTAACTGTTACATTGTACTGACTTCTAGAAAAAGAAAAAAGTCATAGGTGAGGGCTCATGCTCAACTCACTTAAGACTGGGGTGGAGGGGTTGTTGTTAGGTGCCGTGGAGTCAAGAATGACTCATTGTGACCCTGTGAACAACGGATCAAACTCTATCCTTTGTCAGCCTCACAATCTCTGACACACTCAAACTCATTGCTGCAGGCACTGTGTCAATGCACCTGGTTGAGGGTCTTCTTTGCCACTCCTCCACCTTTCCAAGCATGACATCCTTCTCCAAGGAATAGTCTTTCCAAGCAACATGACCAAAGTAGGTGAGACGAAACTTCGCCATCCTTGCTTCCAAGGAGCAATCTGGCTTCACCTCCTCCAAGACATATCTGTTTGTTCTTTTGGTCGACCAGGGGATATTCAGTGCTCTCCTCCAACAGCAAAAGTCAAGTTCTCAAAGTCAAAGCCATGTCCCCAGCTCACACTGACAGTGGGTCTCTGTCACCCCTCAGCACCCCTTTCCCCTCTGCATACTCACAGAAAAGTGACCTAGAGTGTGAGGTCAGAGCCAACCTTCTCTGTCAACTGAGACCTGAGGACATGGGGTGGGGAGGCCTGGGTGGACCGACTCCAGGGGGTGTGTCTGGCAGGGCTCCCTGCCTGCAGGGAGGTCATGCTGTCCTTTGTGGTTACATTGGCCTCAGCTCCCTGTAACAACAGTGGCTACTGAGCCTGTGGGAGAGAGGCCAGGCTTGCCAGGCCAGCAGGCTGGGGTCAACTATGTTCCTCTTCCCTGGCCACGAAGTTCTAATAGCGACATTCCAGGGCAGAGAGCTCCCCCTTGGAAAGAACCTTGTGACAGCGCTGTCCTGCTCAATACACTTGCAGCATAAGAGGAGGGGCGCTGGGCGCTGGCTTCTCACATCCAGAGAACATTACTGTCAACAGTACCCTTAGGAGATGCTGCCTCCGCTCCCCTGCCACTGTTCAAACCCCCACTATCGTCCAGTTGATTCCAACTTACAGTGACCCCACAGGACAGAGCAGAACTGCAGCTCAGGTTTCCAAGGCTGGACTTTTCCCCTCGGAGTAGCTGATTGGTTCCAACCACTGACCTTTCTGTTAGCTAATCTGCTGCAGTGGCCTCAAATCCAGAAAAGGTTCCAAAGAAAGCCTGCTGACAACCTGTTAGACCACTTCTAGTGGCTCTTCATTTCGCCTCTTTAAATTACAAACTCCCTGAGAGCAGAAAGAATTCAGCTCAGTCCTGAAAAAGCCATTCTTTCCTTGTCACCTGTGGGTACCAACCAGTAAATGGCTTGATAAGGTCCGCAAGGCTAGACCTCAGTCAGCTGATACTGGCACGCCTGGGTCTTCTGGTGTGGAGAAGGATAAACCTTGATGCACAAACTTTTCTGCATTTAAACCATGCAGTGTTTTCTTGCTCTGTTCAGACAACAGGTTCTTGATCTAGCTCTAGGTTTCATATGAGCATGATTAAATATTTTGGAATTGCCATTCTTTTCAATGTCAACCATAATTTGTTATGATCCACATAATTAAATGCCTTTGCATGGTCAATAAATTACAAATAGACATTCTTCTGGTATTTTCTGCTTTCAGCAGAATCAAGCTGACATGGGCAATGATATTCCTGGTGCAATGGCCTTTTCTAAACCCAGCTTGAACTTCTGGCAGTTCCCTATCTATGTACTGTGTTGGTTTTTTTTTAAATGACCTTCAGCAATATTTTGCTTGCATGTGATATTAATGATAATGTTTGATCATTTCTACATTCTGTTGGATCACCTTTCTTAGAATGGAAAAAAAAAATATGGATCTCTTCCTGTCGGTTGGTCAGGCAGCTGTCTTCCAAATTTGTTGCCACAGACTGATAAGCACATGCAAGGTAGCATCTGTAAGTTGAAAGATTTCATTAGGCATCACATAAATTCCTGGGGTCTTATTTTTTGTGAATGCCATCAGTGCAGCTTGAACGTCTTCCTTCATTACCATTGATGCTTGATCATAGGCTACATCCAGAAATATTTCAGTTTTAATATTTTTTTAATTGACTCTGTGTATTCCCTCCATCTTTGTTTTCTGCTTCCTGGATCTTTTAAGAGTTTGCCTATAGCATATCTCAATATTGCAACCTGATGCTTGAATTTGTTTTTCAGTTCTTTCGGCTTGAGAAATGCCAAACAAGTTCTTTCCTTTTCATTCTCTAACTCCAGTTTTTTGCATATACCTGTCTCCATACCTATTCAATCTTTATGGTAAATAAATAATTTGATAAGTTAGACTCTATGAAGAAAAATGCAGCATAGTTTTAAGATTAATATTCATCAAAACCCTGAATTATACAGATGACACAATCTTGCTTACTGAAAATGAGAGGGACTTGAGATGCTTGCTGAGTAGTAGCAAAGACTACAGCCTTCAATATGGACTACATCTCAACATCAAGAAGACAAAAGTCCTTACCACTAGGTCAGTAGGCAACATCATGAGAGATGGAGAAAAGATTGAAATTGTCAATGGCTTTATCTTACTTGGATCCACAGTCAACACTCTTAGCACTAGCAGTCACAAACTCAAAAGACGTATTACACTGGGCAAGTCAGGGCTGCCAGGGACTTCTCCAAAATACTGAGAAGCAATGATGACAGTTCGAAGACCAAGGTGTGCCTGATTCAGTTTATGGCCTTTTCCATCACTTTCTATCCATCTGAGAAGTGGACAATGAATAAGGGTGACAGGGAAAAACACCTGATGCCTTTGACCTGTGAGGCTGGAGAAAAGTGCTGAATATCCCACAGACTGCCAAAAGAACAAACAGATATGTGTTGGAGAAGGTGCAGCCGGAGTGCTCCTTAGATGCAGGGATGGCTAGCTTTATCTCACATACTTTGAGCATGTTGCTAGTAGGGGGGCTATTCCTTGGAGAGAGTGACATCATTCTAGGAAAGGTGAAGGGTTAGTGAAAGAGAAGAAGACTCTCATTGAGGTAGATTGACAGAGTGTCAGAAATGATGAGGTCAAGATAAGACAGGATTTAGATCCCTTATTCAGAGAGCCATTATGAAGTGTACTTGCCTTGATGGTACAAACAAAAACAACAAGTCTTCTGGCAGGTAGTACTTAGAATGACTGAAAATTTGATGTTATCCTTTCCATAGGAAGAATATTGGATGTCTGCACCTATCCTCCATGCTCCTGCCATTCACTCACTCACTCACTCACTTTTTGCTGTGGAGTTGGAACTGACTCATAGCTGACCCTTCATTGGGTTTTTCAAAGCTATTAACTCACACAGGAGGGGATTGCTCGTTTTTCTCCTATGAAGCCACTAGTGGGTTCGAACTCTCCCCCTTGTGGGTGTCTGTGCAACTCCCTACCAACTGGGTCACCAGAGGTCCCTGGTTTTCTTGAGGATGCCTACCTTTCCAGTGTTACTCCCTGGAGTTTGGATTGGTTCAGGGATTGACCTGTGACCCACAGCTGACCAGTCAAAGCACCATGCCCAGTGATTAGTTCAGGCTCAACTCAGTCACAGCTTGTCACTTAATTCTTGGACACTGCCAGAAGTACAGAACAAAAGACCTGCTTGACTTAGGACCTAGGAGGATTTAAGTTTGGAGCAGCAAAGGCAGTTATGGGTGGCCCCATGACAGAGAGGGACTGCCTAAAGATAAAACAAAGAAGAAAATGGAAAGGTAGTCCTGAGAATACAGTCTAAGTCCTAGATCCAGCCATGCCTGAAGCTCACATTACCTGGTTACATCAGTCATTAAACCAATGGGAAGAACATCTCTAGACCTAAAGAACTGTTCAATCTTTGATCCATTTAGACTCCTTGGTTGTTAAACACATGCTCTACTCAGAGTCTACCAGTGTCTATGTGGGCAAAATGATTAACTGAGAGGCAGTAACATAAATCTGTTAAGAGCAGATGCCTTGACCAGTTCAAATCCTATTTGGTCCCTTACTTGCCATGTGACTTGAAGTTACCGACCATCTTAAGAGTCTTGATCAGTAAAATAGAAAGAAAACAGTATCCATGGGGATTACATCTATGATACTTAAATTGCTATAAATAAAGTACTTAGCATAATACTTGGCACATAGAAGATGCTCAGTGAACAACTGGTTCTAACTAGTAATGATGGTTCAGCCATGCATTCATTTAGGCAACAAACATGTATTAGGATTGAACAGGGTTTTGTTCTGTTGTGCATAGGATGGCTAGGTATCAGAGCTGTCTTGATGGCACCTAACAGTTACGTGCTATATCAGACGTCCAGGATATTTGATGAGTAAAAGGGACGCAGGAGCTCTGTAGTGTAGCCAGCAGTGAGCTGTGTTGCTAATCCAAATGCTTCGCATACTCAGTGGTTTGAATTTCCCAGCAGCTCGAGGGAGAAAGAGGTGCAGAAATCATATCGCAGGGCACAGCCTCACTAACCTTGGGGTGGGGGGCCCAGGAGTTGAGAACAGCTGAACAGCAGTGAGTTTTGAAGAGGGATATGCCTCGCTGTCCCTGTGTATCTTTCCTTTTAGAAAGACAGATCAACAAGCAGCTCCAGAGTGTGGCAAGCTGCCATGGTAATCTATAGGTCTGGCTTCACCACAGCCTCAGGTCCGAAAACACCCTCATGGCTGTGGAATCAGAACCGACTCACAGCTGACCTTCCATTGGGTGAAAAGCTCTGTTGAGCTTGTAAAAGAAATGGGAGAGGACTGGCTGTCTTTCTTCCCCAGAGCCACAGGTGCAGCCTTTGGGGTAGCAGCCCAACTCCCTAATGCACTGACCAATGAGCTCCAATGAGCTCCTTAGATGCAGAGATGAAAATGACTAATGTTCATGTATGGGAAGTTGGGGGTGGGGGGTGGAGGAGGAAGTGGACAGACCAGAATGGGGCATCTTGTTTGATCGGAAGGGCCTGCACTGGGCAGGCCCCTGCTGATGAAGAAAGAGGCTGCTGTCACCACCCACCTCAAGTGGGAGGAAAGCCTCCAGTATTTTTTTTAGTCCTTTCTATGGACTTCTAGAAAGAGGAGAGCTGACATAACCAGAAGGCTTCTGCTGTAGAGAGGCACTCTCCTTTTGAGGGGCTGGACCCCAGACACTCACCAGGGATGAGACACCACTGTCTATGGACCAGCCTGAGTTTTGGGTCTGGAGTCACCAAGTTATACTTGTCCAGAGTTGGATGGTTTTGACGGAAGGAGGAACCAGTAGAAACCTCTAGAAGCTACTTGAGACAGTTATGTTTGAGCCAGGCCCTTTTATTGGGGCTGTCCAACATGAGTTTAGTATTTAAGGGAGTCCTTGGGTAGTACACACAGATAATGCACTAGGCTGCTAATCAAAAGACTGAGGTTTGAGTCTATCCAGGAACACCTAGGATGAGAGGTCTGGTGGTCTACTCCTAAAAGATTAGTTATTGAAAACCCCATGGAGCTCAGGTCTACTGATAACACGTAGGGTTGCCATGGACTGGAATAGGCAGCGTGGTACCTGGCATAGCTCCTTCAAGCTCTTCAGTGGAGGAGGAGGGTCTCTGGCCACGGCTGAAGAGGGCCTCGGGTTCTATATGTGAGGTGGGAATAGGGGTAAAGGTACAAGCCAGGTGCAGGGCTTTCCAGTCCACAGGGTTTATCACCTTGGAGTAAAGAACCAAATGCACAGGAACCCATGTTCACCATCACTCAGTCGAATCCAGTCAGGAGCAACTGACTAGAAAAGTGTGTCCTGAGGAATTTCTTTCTTTCTTCATGGGGGTTTGGGTGAAAGTTGACAGAACAAGTTAGTTTGTGCACTAACACGTGTGCATTCAACACGTGTGCACATTCTGCCCTCCCCATGACATTAGCTGCAACCCCTTCAATGTAACAGTACTCTTCCCGCTGCTGCCCTGTGCTCCCGTTTCCATTTGTCCTTCTATCCCACCCCTTTCCTGCCTTTGTCGCTAAGGACATGCTGCCCTTGCAGTTCTGCAGGGCTGGTTGTGTGGTGCACATTCCTCACCGGGGTTCATATGATAGGCCTATCTACGGTTTGGCAGAAAGGCTGAGCAATTTCCTAGAATTTATTGTCCCCTTCTTTCTTTTAAAGCAATGGTATCTTTCAAAACACATACACACAAATCTGACAAAGAATCTTGAGATACAATAGAAAAGTGAAGCTAATCTAGTCAGATGGAGTTAGGGGTTCCCCCAGAATCCTCCTGGTTCTGCCTCCTACTTGCCCTACTTTCCTGATAACCTCCAGGAACCCGGTTTGAAGGAGGTCTGCTGAGTACAGAAGTCTATAGAATGGGCTTTTCACATAGAGATGTGCTGCTCCTGGGTGCCGCTGAGTGGCTTTTGACTCATAGTGACCCCTACTGGCAGAATACAACTGCCTTCTAGGGTTTCTTAGCCTGATGGACATTCTCCTCCTATGCAATTTACACTCTCTTTAAACCTGTGGAGGGTCAGCTGTGAGTCCGTTTCCACTTGACGACAAACAGATCTTTTTCCTTCAGAGCCGGCAGGCATATGGGAAGACAAGGATCCATAAAACTCGAACATGTGTATCTTGGTGCAATTTTCTTGGGCCAGGGTTCAGATTTACATCTGATCTTCAAAAGGCTCTATAAGCAGTCACTTACTGGCAACCCCCTCAACTGGCCCCTCCTTCAGAAAGCCTTCTAAGATTCCTCATCATTCCCAGTGAGTGTCTCCTTCCCTGCACTGTCAAAGTACCTGGGTCACTTACAAGGACCCAGGATAATGACTGGCCTATCCTAGTTGTTATGAAAAGCTTAAAATCCAAACTCACTGCCATCAAATCAATTTCTATACATGGTTAGTGACATTTCATTAGCTTTCCGAGGCTGTAGATCGTAACAGGAGAATGCCCATCTATGCTCTGTTGTTGTTGTCGTGTACTGGTTGAAAGATCCATAGCTGACCCTCCAGCAGGTTTTCAGAGGCTGCATAGGAGGAGACCGTCCATCCTTCTCCCTTAGAGCAGCTGGCAGATTTGAACTGCATGCCTTCGGGATTGCAGCACAGCTTCTTGCCACTAGGCCACCAGTGCTCTGTTATGTGCTGCTGAGTTGCCTGTGACTCACAGCGACCCTATGTACGGCAACTCTGAACCCTGCCCTGTCCTGGGCCTGTCTCACTAAATCTGACATACCTACCTACCTTCATTGCTCCAGTTATTGTATTAATCCATCTCATCCGGGGTCTTCCTCTCCTGCACTGTCCCTCAACCTTTCTAAGCATGATGTCCTTCTCCAAGGACTGGTCTCTCCTGGCCATGTGCCCAAAGTATGTGAGACAGAACTTCAAAATCCTAGCCTCCAAGGAGAGACTTGGTTTCACCTTCTCCAGGACAGACCTGTCTTTCTTGGCAGTGCATGGTATGTTCAAGACTCTTCTCCAGCACCACAATTCAAAGGCATCGATTCTTCTTCTGTCTCTACCAGTAGTCAAATGGATGGAGCACAACTGTACTGTCCTCCAGCTTAGAGTCCCTAGTTGGTAGAGACATTAAGGGGCTCAGCTGCCAACCCAAAGACTGGAGATTTGAGTTCATCCAGAAGCACCTCAGAAGAAAGGTCTGGTGATTTACTTCATCAGCCACAGAGGACCCCTCAGGGCACAGGTCTACTGCCAGCCCCACGGGATGGTCAAGAGTCTCAGGCAAGTGGTGTGGTTTTAGTCTCAGTGAGTTCTTGAAAGTAAACGCAGATAACCAATGACTGCTTTAATCCTCTGACACTCACTCCATTCATTCATTGTATGCAAATAATACTACTTGGTGCTGAACAAAATATTATTTTAAAGGTTTAACAACATCTCCGCCTCCATCCTGTTGACTCACTTATACCTTATCAAACCTCTCCCCTGAGCATCGTATAGACTGGTGGTGTTGTTATGTGCCCGTGAGTGGGAAATGGCTCATAGCTGACCTTTCAGTGGGTTTTCAAGGACTGTGGATTGCACAGGGAGAAACTGCTCATCTTCCCCCCTCTGCGCCCCCCCCCCCATGGAGCAGCTGGTGGATTTGAACAGAGTGCCTTTGGTTTGGCAGTGCAATTTCCTACCACTAGGTCACCAGGGCCCCATTTTTTAATGGTTTTTCTCTTGACCTCTCCATAACCCTAAAGGAGACAGCATGGCCAGGCTGAGATGATTCATCCCAGTAGGAAAAGTCCTAGTTTTAAAGCTAAGAATCTGGGGTTCAGAAGTCTACCTCCAGCCAAGCATCTTCGGGCACCTTCCCTCACCTGCATCTCTAAAATCTATCTTATCTCACTGCTGTTGAGTTGGTTCCAATCCATAGTGACTTTCCACTGGACTTCCAAGGCTATCATTAGCAATGAGAAGAGACTGTCCAGCTTTGTCTGCCGAAGCCACTGGTAGAGGTGAACCACCAGAGATGTGCCACCTTTGGGTTGGCAGAGAAACTTGTTACAGACTGTTCCACCAGAGCTCCCCTACACACCTGTCTCAGCTTGACCAGGGAGATCAGGTAAGACCACCTAGTATCATCAGGGTTATTATTAGAACCCAAAGAAGCAGCCAGCTTCCGCTCAGGTACTGGTTGGTACGGGTCATTGTTAGCTGTCATTAGCTCGGCCTGATTCATGACAACCACATACACAGCGGCATGAAATGCTGTACAGTCTTATGCCATGATGGGCTGTGGACCGGACCACTGCTTGATTTTCACAAATAGACTGCCAGACCTTTCTTTTTAATCTCTGTTAGCTGGAAGTGCCATTAAAATCTGCTCAGCATCGTAGCAATGTGCATGCAAGCTTTTGCAGACAGTCTGGGTGCACATGAGACAACAGTGAATGGGTATTGAACTTAAGTCTTCTGCATGAAAGGCGAGAACTCTACCATGAAACCACCAATGCCAAGCTAGTCCTTAGTTCCCCTTTTCAGAGCAAGATTAGAACCATGCATTTTCCAGGTGCCCTCTCAACTCCTTCCTTTTCTCTTTCCTTAAAAAACATACAAAAAAGCTAAACTTCATTAGCCATCAAGTCAGAGACAACTCATTGTTGACCCTCCATTTCCATTGCATTTTTGAGGCTGTAAATCACACAGGAGATGCTCTCTCTCCTAACGAGTCAGTAGCAGATTTGAACCACCAGAGAAGCACAACTTTGGAGTTAGTGGTACAACTCCCTAAGAAGTAGGCAACCATAGTGCCGTTTCCAGAATCTGGAAAACTCAGACAAGGGGCCAACATACCCAGCGTGATCATGCTAAGAACCGTTGTCTTCTTTTCAAGTGCTAGCTGATCAATGGTCATGTAAGCTTTTCCTCCTCATTCCCTGACCCTGCCAGGCCACAGTCCTCACTGGCATCACTCTGGGAGCAGGGACTCATAGTACCTAAGTGTTGGAAGGGACCAAGGGGGAAGAGTATTGTTTGGAACCTAACCTCTCCTTGATGCAGGAATTCATAGTGAGCAATGAACTGCAGAGCAGCTAGTTCCTCTGCAGAAGGCTCCAATGGGCAGAGAAGTGTTCCTGCTGCAGGCTGAGCCCCAATAGGGTCCTGGTGTGGCCCCCACAACCACCTGGAAGGGATTCAGTGCTCCTGGAGAATTGGAATGCAGCTGATACTGCCACCTGGATCCAACGTGGCCATCAAACCCCCATCGATTTGCCATCCAGCCATTCATTTTTCTCTATGTCTTTGTCATCCTGAGTCTGGACACCATCCAAATACTCAAGAACCTTCTCAAAGTTTTGGCCAATACTGACCACATGCTCTAGAAGTCCTGTGATGAAGCAGAACAGAGAAGCAGCTCCTTCATTCTGGGCACCCAAGTGGATTTTATTTGTTGTTTATTATCAGTTGCTCTCACTGAAATGTCAGCCCCATGAAGGCAGGGATTGTATATGTTTTGCCCACAGGATACTGTTGTATCCCTGGTACTTAGAACAGTGCCTGGCACATAGTAAGTGCTCAGTAGATATAGTGTAGGAATTACCAACTGAATGAAAGAGTTCTCACCAATCCTCTGCATGCTAATCAGTTCTGGTATTCTGACACGCTCTTTTTTGAAAGTCAGGAGAAGTTCTTACTGTCAGAATTTTAATGCCCACATTTGAGTGTGAACATAAAAATAAATGCATGAAATAGATCCATTTGTCTCATTTTCTAATCTTCCTGGTTCATCTCAATAATCTCAAATGTCTCCTTAAATATCTTGTATGTTTGATATCTTTCTAGGTCATATCCCCTGAATACAAAACCTTTTTGTGATATTCCAGTCAGGGTCATGCTTTTGTCCAAGGTAAACAAAGCCAAGGGTCACCTTCACATGAATACGGCTAAGGTCTTTTTCTGAAAGTGGATGATTTCAACTTATGTTCTTGTGGTGGTCAAGCCAATACAGACTCCTAGGGACCCTATATGACAGAGTAGAACTTCCCTATTGGATTTCCAAAGCTGTAATTTTTATAGGAAAACTTATCTTTTCAATTTGTGTTACATTTGAACATTAGAAAACAAAAATCCTCACAACTGGTCCAATAGGCAACATCAAAATAGGTGGAGAAAAGATCTGAAGTTTCAATTATTTTATTTTACTTAGATGCATAATCAACACCCATGGAAGTAGCAGTTAAGAAATCAAAAGACATGTTGCATTGAGGAAATCTGCTGTCAAGGACCTCTTTAATGTACTAAAGAGCAAGGATATCACTTTAAAGAGTAAGATGTACTTGATCTAAGCCATGGTATTTCAATTGCTTCCTATGCAATTGAATAAGGATAAATTAAGAAGAATTTAATATCTTTGAATTTTGGTGTTAGCGAAGAGTACTGAATATCTCATGAACTACCAAAAGAACAAACAAGTCTGTCTTAGAGGAAATGCAGCCAGAGTGGCAAGGATAGTGAAGTTCCATCTCATGTACTTTGGGCATATTGTCAGGAGGGGCCAGTCCTTGGAAAAATACATCATGCTAAGAAAGGAAGTGGGTAAGAGAAAGAGAAGAAGATCCTCAATAAGATGGACTGATAACAGTGGGCTGGAGCATGGAGAGCTTGTGAGAAAGGTGCAGGAGAGGGCAAGGCTCAGATCTGATGTTCACAGGGTCACTGCAAGTTGTACTTGACTGGGAAACACCTAACCACCACCACAATCTTCATAGGAAAATATTGCTAAGGATTTTGAAGCTCCGTCCCACATCCTTTGGGCATGTGGCCAGGAGGGTCCAGTCCCTGGAGGACGTCATGCTTGGAAAGGTAGATGGACAGCTCAGGAGAGGAAGACACCAGATGAGATGGCTTGACACAGTAACTCGGGTAATGGGGTTAGGTGTGTCAGAGACAGACTGGCTCAGGATAGGGCAGGGTTCAGAGCTACTGTTCATAGGGTCGCTACAAGTCTCAGGTGACTGGATGGCACAGAACAACAAATCTGGAAGCTCAGCAAGGAGTAGAATCCATTCTCACCTTTCTACTCCACTCCTGAGATGGCCCATTCTCTTTACTGTGTCCTCTGTCTTAATGAACTTTGCTTTCTAAACTTCCCTCTGTCTTCTTAATAAACTTTGCAGTCTTTAACTAAAGAAAGAGAGAGAGAGGGAGGGAGGGAGGGAGGGAGGGAGGGTAGGAAGGAAGGAAGGAGGGAAAGGAAGGAAAGAAGGGAAGGGAAAGAAAGGAAAGGAAGGGCAAAGAAGGTAAGGAAAGGGGAGGGAAGGGGAGGGGAGGCAGCTGAATGATGGGAGAGGTAGGGAGGGAAAAAAAGAAAGACAGACAGAGGGAACAGAGTTTTTCTCCAGGGGAACTGCTGGGGGGGGGTTGGGGTAAACGGTTGACCTTTTGATTAAGCAGCTGACCTCTAACCCATTGCACCACTTCTTCAACCTTCCTGAAACTTAAACTCACCACCACTGAGTTGGTTCCAACTTGGAGAGACCCTTCATCAGGTACTCAGGCTATAAATCCTGGAGGGAAGGAGACTGCCCATCTTTCTCCCTTCGAGTCACTGGTGGATTAGAACTGCCTGAGATGTGTGACTTTTGGGTTAGAGCACAACTTGCTGCAGACTAAGCCTCAAGAACTCCTTTCCTCAGTCGATAATAGAATGGAAAAAGAACCACAGAAAGCAGTCATACTACCAAAAGATTAGAACCACTTCTGTATTGTGCTGAACAAATGCCCTTCAGACGGAAGAAATCAAAGTTCAGAAGTCTAAACAGGACTTAGCAAAAGGGCTGGTTAGATTGCAGATGGTCAATCTTATTAACAGAAACTATCACTAGATTCTCTGGAGCCCGAGTAGACAATTTGGTGATTCTGGGATAAATAACAGGAAATTCTGTTTGTCCTGCTGGTTAGAAAACCTGAGCTCCTCATCCCTTTGCAAGTTACAGGTTAACAATATAACATATTCTCAATTACCTCAAATGCATGTGAAAGCTGGGCAATGGAAATGGAAGACAGAAGAAAAACTGCTGCCTCTGAATTACAGTGCTGGAGCACGACAGCCAGGAGAACAAGCAAACCAGGCTTAGAAGAAATACAATTCGGATGCTTTTCTTCGCTTACTCGACACAGAGCTTCAGGAAAGATCAATTGCTAGAAAAGAGTATCAGGCTTGGAAAGGTAGAAAATCAATGACAACGGGGGCAAAACCTCAAAGGGATGGAATGTCACCATAGCAACCAGCTGACTCCACAGAAATGGACTCAAGACACAACCAACACCATGAAGATGGGCTTGTTTTGTTTTGTTGTATTGGGGTTCTGTGAGTTCAAGCCAAGTCAATGGCTACTTCGCGACAGATTATCTAGAAATTGTTAACAGGAGTGAGAAACAGGTGCAGGTACCTATCCTAGCTCTGAGTTGTTATGCCCCCCACCCCCTTAAATGGCTGAGGAAACCCCAAGCCCATTGCTGTCGAGCCGATTCTCAGTCATGGCGGCCCTCCTCACAGTTTTCTGGGCTGTAAATCGAGAATGTTTGTTCTCCTCCCTTCGAAGCAGCTAGTGTATTTGAACTGCTGACCTTTTGGTTGTCAACACAACACATAACACCTCATGCCACTGAGTTCCTTGATGGCTATGGAGGAGGGGTGAATAGTGATGAAGACAAATATTTTCTCAGGAATCTTCCCCCAACTCAAGGAGTTAGGAAATCTGGGTTTTTCCCCCTAGATGGCCAACCCATGACATAAGAATTTCAGAACTTGCCAGAACCTTAGAGGTCAGGGTGTCCTCTCTCATTTTACACGAGTGATTCTTAGCGCTGTCTCAGAGAAGGTAGCAACTCTTTTCCAGGTCAGAGTAGAACAAGGCCTAGAATTCTGTCTCTGGTCTCCCAGAGCTGCAGGGGGTTGGTCCCAGATGTGGGCAGCTTTGCTTCTTAGAGGTAAAAAAAAAAGGAGTAGAAGCTTAAGAGCAGATTCTACACGCTGAAGAATTTTGTTCTAGATGCCACAGGTAGCAAAGGTAGGCTATCTTCCAGCTCATAGAAGTGCCTGATGCTTGCCACAAAAATTCCCAGCACGGCCAGCCTGGGGGCAATGAGGCACTGCTCTCTCCCACCATGACCCCCGACTTTGTGACTTTCAGCATGCAGCAGTTTAATGCAGTGACTTGGCCTGATGACTCTGAGCTCCACAAGACTGCTTGTCTGGAGTTCTCTCTCTCTCTCTCTTTTCTTCTCTGTTTTCACCAGTATTGACCTGAGTCGAGTCCTGGGATATAACCTCCCTGCTTCTCTCCCCAGTTCCCCAGCCTGCCCTCATACGTTTTCTTCCTTTCCCTCCACCTCTATGAGATATTTGATCCAGTGTTTTCTCACACCTGGATTGTCCTTCTCATATCCTTCCTTGTTGAAACTATTTATCTTCTTCAAAGCTCAGCTCAAATGACACCTCTTTAAAAGAAAACCTTCCTGGAACACTTGTTCTAGATTAACAGTTCCACTGTGATTCCATTGGGTAGTGGATTGAAAACTCTTGTCCACTGGGAACCTCAGAATATGATCTTCCTTAGAAATAGTGTCTTTGCAGAGGTCATTAGTTCAGGATCTCGAGATGAGATCATACTGGACTGACGGTGTCCTTTTTTAGGAGAGAGGACACAGCGAAGGCCATATGAACACAGGAAATCAAGCCCCAGTCAAGGGTACCAGAAGCCACCCAAAGCTGGCAGAGGGAGGAAAAGAATATCTTCTGGAGTCTTCAGAAGGTGCATATGTAGTCCCGCCAACCCCTTCATTTGGCACTCTGCCTTCCAGAATTATTAGAGAATAAATTCCTTTTGTTTTAAATCAACAAGTTTGTGGTGATTTGTTATGGCAGCTCTAGGAAATGAATTACTGTTGTTAGTTAGTTACCATTGAGTTGATGCTGGCTGGCTCATGATGACTCAGTACATAACAGCACAAAGCCTTGCCCATCTTCACAAATGTAGGTGCGTTCTATCTTCACGACTGTCAGGATGCCTGAGGCAATGGGAGCAATGATTGTGTCAAATGATGGCTTCCATTTCCATATCCTCCTCTATCCTCCTTGTGTGTGAGGACACACCCTAATAATCAAGCTGAGGTTTTGAACTTCCGCTGTGATCCGTAGGATTTTGACCAGTTAATCTTTGGAAGTTGATTACCAGACCTTCCTAGTCTGTTTTAGTCTAGAAACTCCACTGAAATCTGTTCTCCATGGTTGACTGTTGGCCTAGCTGTCATTTGATGTGGAGTTTTCACTATTGCAGCATACCATAATTTGTCTTCATGTAACTATCTTGCCATGACTTCATGTTTTAATTGATATATGCCGGGCCCCACACCATCCCGGAGTTTACCTAGGAGACACTTGAGATAGGTTTGTTCAGATGTTTGTCTTAAAATAGGTTGTTGAGGGAGAGATGAATTTGGGTTTGTTCAAATGCTAGGAACAGGAAGGACGTGGGCTCACTGAATGGATGTGAAGAATGGAATTCACACATCTACTTATAGGGCTGGTTCTTAGCTAGCTGCTTGAAGGACAGAGCTCTCTGTTCACAGATTATAAATTCGCTAACAGCAAGGAAGATCAAGCAAGTTCTCATATCATGCCTAGGAAATATTTCCCTGCATCCTAGCTCTACTTCTGCACAGACACAGGGGTTGGGTCCACTTATGCTATCATAAGTCTGCAATTATGACCCAGTATTTTAGCACAAGGAGTTCTGACAGTGTAGTGCATATGGCATTGTGCTGTTAACACAAAAGTGGTGGCTGGTGGTAGTCTGAGTCCATCAGAGGCTCCGCAGGAGGAAGCTGGGCATTCTCCTGTGTGATTTACAGCCTCCAAAAACCCCTTGAGGGGTCAGCTGTGTGTCTGTTCTGACTCAGTGGCACCTAACAACAATAACAACAACAGCAACAACAACAAAATATGCAGCCATTTGACCAAGCCTGGACAAGAACTAGAACCATCACAGAAGATACAGGCATCTCCCTTGGAGGCATTTTGGGTTTGGTATGTTGTTACTGATGGGTGTTGTTGAGTTGGAGCTGGCTCATGTCTGATAGACTAAAATCTTGCCTGAACCTGTACCATCCTCACAATCTCTGCTGGGCTTAAACCCACTTGCAGTCACTGTGTCAATGTATCTCCCCCCCCCCCCTCTTGTTATGTACCATTTAGTCAGATCTGATAGACACAGGAGGATATTGCCCCACCTTCTCCAGTGGAGCATCCACTGGATTTGAACCGCACACCTTCGGGATTGTGGCACTGCTTCTTGCCACTAGGCTACCAACTGTGTCACTCTATCTTATTGAAGGTTTTCCTCTCTTTCACTGATCTTGTCTTTTTCCAAAGATTATGGCCTTCTCAAGGTACTGGCCCCTTCTGGTAACAAGTGCTAACTACGTATCCTTCTCCAGGGATCAGGCCCCTTCTGGTTAGTATATGAGACCAACCCTCACCATCCTTGCTTTTTTCTTTTTCTATTTAATTTACTTTTTAGTATTAATTTTAATGAACGTTTACAGACTTTGGATTTCCATTCATTCAATCATTCTTGCCCATTTATCCCTGCCCACTCCTCCCCCCAATTCACTCTCTTCTTTGAAAAGTAAAAGAAAAATTCTTTCCTTGTTATACAATACACCCCATCCACTCCATTCACTTCATACCCCCCCAGCCTTCATTCCTGTCTAATCATACATCGCTTTTAAACAGTTCTCTCCCTCATCTGTTTCAGTGCAGTATGCATAATTTATCCTATCTTTCTCAGTCTCCCCCCAATCCTGATATCAGTTCCGTTTTACAACAGTGGCATTATGCAATATTTGTCCTATTGTGACTGAGATCTTTCACTCAGCATAATGTCCTCCAGGGTGATTGATTTTGTAAAATATTTCACAAGTTCTTTGTTTTTCAATGCGGCATAGTATTCCATTGTGTGAATATATTGGAGCTTCTCTATCCATTTGTTTGTTGATGGGCACGTAGGCTGTTTCCAACTCTTTGCTAATGTGAACAAAGCCACAATAAACATAGGGGTGCACATCCTTGCTTCTTTCTGTGATTTGGTTTAAAACTGTCTCAGCACAGCCAGTTACATGAATAGTTTTGCTTTTTCAGTGCAGATAAGGGAGCTCTGGTGGCCTTCTGAGTAAGGTGCCAACTCATAGATGGGCAGTTCAAATCTAACCAGCAGCCCTAGCAAGACAATGTGGGCTATCTCCTCCTGTGCAGTTTGTAGCCTCTGAAAGCAGGCGGAAGGGTCAATTATGAGTTGGTTCTCACTCTTAGAGATTTTACAACAACAATATATATATAAACATTATGAATTTGGCTAATCAAAAGGTCAGTAGTTTAAACCTAACAGCCACTCCAAGATAGAAAGATAAGGCAATCTGCTTCCATACTGATTTTCAGCCTTGGAAACCTTATGTATGGGACAGTTCTATTTTGCCCTATAGAGTCATGCATGATGAGTCAATATTGACTCAGTGGTGGCAGTGGATTTGGGGTCTTTGTATGTTTGTTTTAATAATCTATTATCTATACACTACCATCATGAAAATAGTGTGACAATTACCAAAATGTGACACAGACACAAAGTAAGCAAATACTATTAGGAAAAAGGGAAGAGGCAGACTTGGTTAACACAGAATTGTCACAAGCCTTCAATTATTTAAAAACAAAAAGAAAAACAAAAAACCCACCTCTATTATCTCAGAGTGCACTAAAGATAAGTGCAATGAAATGATGTATGTCGACAGTTCCCCAAACAGTTCCCATTTCCTCCCAGGGGCTCCTGCGAACATGATGTCAAATTTAAACTCGGAACTAGGCCAATTAGCCAGAAGACCTGGTAGGAAATGGTCTACAGTTTAGCTTTGTAAACGCTTTTGTGGGGGGAATTATAAGACAGTACAGAGAGGGGAGAGAAGAGATTGTAGTAGGGAACTGACTATCCAGAACCTTTCCCCTAGAGACCGTATAACCATGACTGAAAGACAGGTAATCTTTCGGGTGACTGGGGATTTTGTGGGAAAAGAGGCATCTCGAAGTTAGAAATTTTCATCAAATACTTTCTGAAGCCTCTAGGTCCCTTTAAGAGAAAAACAAAACAACCCTTCACTTAGGTCACCCTTACAGTCTAAGGCTCACTACCACCCACAAATATTGCCAAATCCTCTTTGACTCAAGGTCAATGTCCTGGGTCACTAAGGGGACTCGTTGCCATCCCCAACCTCAACCCGCCCCCTCCCCCCAAATCTTCAGGCTCCTCCTGGATGTGTCTAGTATATCCGACCCCACCAGAACCCAGGCTGGACAGGCTCTGAGATACAGCCTCCACTTCACCAAGGGGAGCAGGTGCAGAGCCATCTGTGGTTCAACATCGCCGCCTGTCTATTTTCACTGTAGGTTGCGGGAGGTGCCCAGCCCTCCCTGGCTCTCTGCAGATGGATCCGGCCTACCCCTAAGCCCACTGTTCACACATGTCCCAACCCACTTGGTCAGGTCTTGTCAAGTCTTCATCTTCACAATACTTGGCCCTTTGCCCTAAGCTCCCCCAAACACTCATGAGCCTGGGAATTGTCCCAAGGCCCTTTCACTGGCCCCAGATGGACTCAGGCAATAAGCCACAATTTCCAAATTCCCCACCGTGACAGCAACAGAAGGCTCATTAAAAAGTAGCTCCAGTAATTGGCCAGATAATTACAAGTCTCGGGGAGTGCTCTTGGCCATCATTGGTCCAACAGCTGAATTAAAGTGAATGGCACTAAAAGTTTCATAGGCCCCCATGTATCCTGTTTTCTGTGACCTGGACATCAATTTCAGGCATATTTCTAATTGGCCCTACGTCTCCCCCTCCCTGGTAGAGGATGCATGAAACTGCAGGCTCCACTCAGCACTATTCTAACCCTCTCCCAGTGCGCCATGTTCTTCTTTCAATTTAGGATTGTTTATAGTCAGTCAAGTTTTTCCAGATTGACTACAAGAGTCTGTGTATGCCTACTGCAGTTAGGAGAGCAGTAAAAGAGACACAGAGTTCGGGCCAGCTGGAAGAGTCAGAGAAAGTTCCTCTGAGATGCAGACAGCTAAGGAATGACAATCACATGCAATGTACCCGGATGCACAGGGCACTAATAAATGCCACACTCTCATCCCAAGGGAGCGCCTTGCTGCTGGTTCTCTGCAAGGGGCTCCAGGAGACGCTGATGTGGCATATGGCTCTGAGGAAATGAAACTGCCCAGGAAAACTCTTACTTCCCCTTATTCAGTACACTCAAGGGTTAAAAACACTTCCGAACGCCCCTTCTGAAAACAAGGTCAAGCAGCTGTCCAAACCACCCAAGGAGAAGCAGGGCGTCAAGGACCCCAGCTAACTTGGCTCCCGACTGGCCTAGCCAGGGAAGAGTTAATGGGCAATCGGCTTTGGCTGATAGTTCAGGCTCCAAAGTTCAGCCCGAGTCAGAGCTACCCCGGAGGAATTGTAAATCTCAGGGCAGTATTTAACAAAACAAAAGCAACCTGGAATTACATGCAGGCTTGGTTTTCTACAGTACATATTTACTTAATCCCCAAGGTATGTGGCTCCACATCAGATCAGCTGGCTTTGCTGGCCCTTTCACCCCCCTACTCTGCTCACAACAGTTTGTTGCAAACTAATTCTCTGGTTTTGCTCTTCTCCTTTACAGAGTTGGCTGGAGACAGCCTCAAATCCCTCTCCCATGGCTCTGGTCACTGGGTGAGTCAGTCAAACCAGAGTCCTGGTTGGGTGACAGTCCACTTGCCTTCCGCACTCTCCTCTGTGGCACCAGGTCGGTGAAAACTAGGGGGAAACTTGGTAGGTCCACCAAAAAGTTAAACGATTCCTCCCTACTTAATGGGCTGGGATCCTCTCTATGGCTGTACTGGGGGAAGGGGCTGGGCTGAAGGTGAGAACAAGGGCTCTTTATCAGCCGCTGGTTACCCTAGCCCACTCTCCTTCCAGATTTCCAAGCACCTCCGCCTCACAGCGTCGGCCAGGCCAGACGATCCAAGACCACTCCCCACATTTCAAACCCAAACCAAGCCTCTCCTCTCACGGTCTCTTCGGATTTACAGCCGCCCAGGTGGGCGCCAGGAAGCAGGTTGCCAAGGCAAATACAAGGCGCCAGCTAGCAGGCGGCTCCCGGCCATACCCAGGAGCGCACACACACTCCATGCACTCCTAGGGTGTCGGCAAAGGGGGGAGACTAAGGGGAAAACATAACACCTTCCTCACGGGGGGAGCGACGTAGGAAATGGGTGGGTCTTCTAAGTCTCCGAATAGGGGTGCAAAAGTCAGTTAGCCACCGATCCTAAAAGATCCTCAAAGCTCCGAACCAGCCAGAAGAGACAGTCTAATGGCAGGGTAATTTACAAGATGAAACTGACTAGCTCAGCACTCGCGGGTGGAGCAAGGGAACAGGGTGGTGGGCAACTTTCAGCTCCAGGCGCGCGAGTCAGCAGCGGCAGCAGGTGGGTGCAACATCCCCCCTTCGGCAGCCCTCCTCCCCCTCAGCTCCCATTCCACGAGACGCGGTGGCCGTACCTTTCTCGCGCCGCGCTCTGCGAACTCGCGGGCGAGCTGGCGCCCGATGCCTCTCCCGCCGCCCGTGATGAGGACGTTCTCCCGAGACAAGTCCCGCAGCTTGGCGGGCAGCACCAGTCCAACGGCGGCTTTTACCACCAGATAGATCATCTGCAGAGGGAACACCACCAACGCACCCAGCCATCTCCACACCATCCTCCGCGCCGCGGAGCCGGCTAGGGGGCGAAAACCCCCTGACCAAACAAAATCGGGATTATAAAAGAAATCCTAAAGAGTAATATAAATAAACCGAATCAAGGAGGGCGGGCGTCCCACCTGGCTACCGGTGAAATAAATTCTTCCCAGGTGCAAAGTACTGGGTGAGGGGGAAAAAGAAAAAAAAAAAAAAATCCGCCCCTGCAGGAGAATAAGCCTCTCCAAAGGTTGGGACGCCAACAAGGGTGGAGGGGAAGTCGAAGGTGGAAAGTTCTAACAAGAAGTTTCTTGCCCCAGCAGCCGTTTCGGCTGGGGAATTCTCAGGTAATGTTTACAGGCTGACAGAGGAGTTTAGGCAGGGGAAGGAAAAAAAAAAAAAAAAAAAAAAAAGGCACCAACCACACGCGCGGAGCCTGCTACAGTCCTGCGGTTTCAAAGTGCAAGATCATTTAAAAAAAAAAAAAATCGTTTCCAAATTGTAGCTTCTCCTGCCCTCCCCTTTGCCAGGGGGGAAAAAAAAGTGGGGGGAAAGTGTTTGGAGCTCCCCAATTCAGCCTGCAAAAGTCTCTGGACTCATTGCTATTCTTGGGCTCAGGAAATTGCTTAAACGCGCTCTGATTGCCAGCAACGTGCAGGAGAAGTGGGGGGTCCGGGTGTCAGTTTCTCTCCGTGCTTGGCTCGCCCTCGCGCGCGCTCGCTCGCGCCGGTTCCCTCCCTCTCTCTCTCCTCCAGCAGAGCCTGGGAGTTGCCGCACAGCCGGGCTCCCTCTCTCTCTTTTTAGCGTCTATTGCCTTCTTTTTCTCCTTTCCAACTTGGAGAAGGCCCGGGTGCGGAGCGCGCGAGGACTGGACGCCCCAGTCCGCGCCGCCTTATTCATTCGCTTCCCCCGGCAGCCGCGGCGCGCAGCGAGAGCACGGCCCTTTTCTTTCCCTCATTTTTTTTTTTTTTAATACCCCGTTAAGTCTGATTGACAGTTAAAGTGTTCGGAGGTTTCACTGCCGAGCCTCTGAGTGGCTGCAGCGGCTCCCCTCCCCCCGCGCCGTGGCGAGGCGCGCGCGCGGGCGCGCACCCAGGCTCGCCCCGACTCGCGCTCTCCTGGGCTGGCTTCCTTCTCTGCAAGCTGGGACTTGCCGCCGGCGCCCCTGAGGGCTCGCAGCTGTAACTCCCAACACGCTGGAACCGACTCCCGCCAGCCAGTTCCCTCTCCCAGATAATTCTGCCTGGCCCGGGACACCGTCTCCCTGAGCTGAGGCGCCCGGGGGCCAGGTGACCACCCCTGAGCGCGGAGCTGGCCCAGGAGAGCTCGCAAAGGCCATGTTGTTAGCAGGCAGCCCGGGATTTATTTTGGGTCATTTGGTCATGTCCTCCACCCCCATTCCCTCTCCTCCAGGTAGGACTTGGGTCCGCTCTCGATCTTTGCCCCAACATATTCTGTCTTCAACCTCCGTGTGCTTTCGTAAATCTGACCCAAGTATCTCGGGTAGCTGTGGGAAAATATCCAAGGAGCAGAGTTTCGCTTTGAGAGGAGGGGTGGGCGGGATAAACGAACCTCTGCCCCTGAGGTGCCAATAAAATCCCCGAAAGATTAGCCAGGGGCATATTTATTGCTCATCTGGGCTAGAATTACCTTGACTGACAGCAATTTCCTTAATAACAAAAGCTTGTAAACAAACGTCCTGACGCAGCGCCCCCTGTACTGTGTTGACAGTTTGGTTCTCCAGACTGCACTAAGCAGACACCCACTGTGGAACTGGGGATTGTCCCCTCACTAGGATGCCCCCCCCCACCCCGGGCTGGAGGGAGAAACCAAGATATTTAGAGTCCCCTGTTGCAGAAAGTATAGGGGAGGCGAGTCACTAAAAAGCAGCCCCCAGAGAAAGTGTTGATGGGAGCACTTCTCCCCTGGCAGGTCAGGAGGAGGGAATGGAGAGCAATCTGGGCCAGCAGTCTTCCAGCCAGACCCATTCCAAGGCCTGCCTCCGGTTCCTGATTCAGCAGCTCTGGGCGCACTGGAATCTATATTCTTAATACTCCTTCTGCTGAGGATCCTTGGAGAAAGTCACTTAGAGAAATGCTGATTTAGGGGAAGGAGGTGTTGAAAATATGACTCCCTTAGTTCTGAGGTCTCCCTAGTTTTGGGAGAGGTGCTGCCAGTGCCAACTGTTTGGGCCAGACTACCAAGGTGTTTGTAACTTACCCTGCAGTGCCATGGAAGAAAGGCTTGGTCTGCTCCTATATAAATCGCAGCCAAGAGAGCTCGAGGGAGCAGTACTATTCTGTAACACAGGGTCATCCTAAGTTGGAGACAGCTGGACAATAAATAAATGGGCTTGGTTGTTTAGCTTCTGCAGATGAAGGTGTTCCTCCTACATAAACTGGAAAACTGGAAGGGACAAGAGAGGAGAGGGGTTAGGAGAGCAGGGGTAGATGGGAAACTGTCCTGGATTCAGGGCTTTGGTTCCAACAATCTTCACATAGCCCTTGCAAAGGGGGTGTTGCTGTTACCATTTCCCAGGTAACCCAGCCAGGAATTTGAGCAAGAAAGAGATTTGCATATTGTGTGTAAACGAGATTCCAAACTCACAGGATAGAGTGGAAGTGCCTTGTGTTTTCTAGGCTGTAATCTTTCTGAGAGCATGTTGCTGGATCTTTATTCCCGTGGAACTGCTGACTTTTCTTTTGCCACTGTCCAGACCTTATTCTCTCTACTTTACATGCTGGGGCAGAAGGGGAGAGGTGTGGAGTAAAAGTTCAGAATGAAGTTCAGCAAGGACTACTAGCAGGATGTTGGTGGAGGACATTGCTTTCATCTCACTTACATGACCTACTAAAGACAGAGGGCTATCATAATAACTATCCTCTCCCATCTTTGAGATCTGTAAAACCAGAAAAGGAATCCCAGCCTAGGGGAGACAGGCCCACAAGGTCTTCTATCCTCATGTCCTGCAAAGACTGACAGGGAGTATCTAACTAAGCCCTGGCTCCTGAAGCAGCTTACCTTCTCATCTGTTATACGCGGTAGCCTCCTAGTGGTGTGACAGGGCACTACATCCCTGGGTGGCTTCTGTTAACCAGCTATACTTTCTTCTTGGCCTTTGTGTCCACCCAAAGCCAAAAGGGACTCACAGAGATTGTTGTTTCCCAACCCACAACCACACTCACACATCCATTGTTATGTTAAGGAGAAAACTGAGGCACAGAAATGTCTACCGACTCAGACACGAAGACCGCATTGATAGCTACTATTGTTATTATGTGCCCTCTAGTTCAAATCCACCAGCCGTTCCGTGGGAGAAGGATGGGCAATCTCCTCTCATGCGATTAAGTTGCCTCTGAAAACCCTCTGGAGGGTCATCTATGGGTTGGTGTGCTGAGAGTGTGCAGAGAGCTGGAATTGGAGAATAAAAAGGGAAGAACTCGCTCTGCATTTCTCAAGCTGAGAGAACTGAAAAACAAATTTAAGCCTCAAGTTGCAATAATGATGGGTGCTATGGACAATATGTTGAATAATCCAGGAAGTATCAAAATAATATGAAGGGAATACACAGAGTCACTGTACCACAGAAAAATGACTGAGACTGAAAAATTTCAGGAAGTACCATATGAGTAAGAGCCAATGGTAGTGAGGGAGGAAGTTGAAATTGAAACCTCATTGGAGGCACTGGCAAAATATAAGGCCCCAGGAATCAATGAGATATCAACTGGCATGCTTCATCTAACAGATACAGCCATGGATGCACTCACCACTTTGTGCCAGAACATTTGGAAGACATCTATCTGGCCAAGTTACTTGAAGAGATTCATATTTGTTTCCATTCCCAGGAAAGGTGATCCAAGAGAATGTGGAAATTATCGAACAATATCATTACTATCACATGCAAACAAAATACTGCTGGAGATCATTAAAAAATGGTTGGAACAGTACATAGATAGGAAACAGCCAGAAGTTCAATCAGGATTTAGAAGAGGTTGTGGCACCAGGGATATCATTGCTGATATCAGATGGACCCTGGCCGAGAGTAAAGAATACTAGGAGTTGCCTATTGGTCCAGTAATAGGAATTTTTGTTTTCTTGACATTAGCGTACACACAATCCAACACAATATGACAAATTAAAGGATGAGTTCTGGGGTTATAGCATGATTTGTGTCTTCTTTTTAAATGTTGTTTTGGTAATGGCAACATCACAATAGTTGGAGAAAAGATTGAAATTGTTAACAATTTTCTCTTACTTGGACTCACAGTTAACACCCTTGGCTACAACAATGAGGAGATCAGGAGATGGAATGCACGGGGAAAGTCTGCAGTCAGAGAACTTGCAAAATTATTGAGGAGCGATGATGTCACTCTGAGAACTAAGGTTTGCCCAAGTAAGGCCATGGTCTTTGCAATCACTTGTTATGCTGCAGAGAGCTGGACATTGAATACAGATGGCAGAATTGATGGAAGAAGAATTGATGCTTTTGAGCTCTGGTGTTAGAGAACAGTACTGATTATCCCTTGAACTACCACAAGAACAAATATGTTTTGAAGAAAGTGCAGCCACAGTGCTCCTTGGAGGCAAAGACGATAAAGCTTTATCTTTTGGCATGTTGTTAGGAGAGGCTCTTTCTTGGAGAGGGACACCATGCCTGCAAAGGTGGAGAGCGGACGAAAGAGAGGAAGCGCCTCAACCAGATGGATTGACACAGTGACTGCTGCAATGGGCTCGAGTGTGTCAAAGAATGTGAAGATGGCACAGGATAGGACAGGGTTCAGATCTGTTGTTTATAGGGTCACTTTGAGTCATACTCAACTCACTGGCACCTAACAACAACAAGTTCACTGTAACTCATAGTTGCTCTATGAACAGATTTGAATCCTGCCCTAACTTGTGCCATCCTCACCATTCCTAATATACTTGAACCCATTGTAAACAATCACAGTGTCAACCCACAGTTCTACTGGTTTCTGATCATTACATCAAATGCCTCAAATCTGTTTTTGAAATGTGTAAAAATAGCAAGGACTGTGTGGGAATGACTGTATCTGACATTTACCAACTCCACAAAGAGGAACTGTCCCTGTCAACAACATTAACAATGCAAAACCAGTTCCCTTGAGGTCAGCCATGTCCCCCATGCCACTGGACCCCTTTCTTCTCATTCAGATATGAATATTATTGCCCTATTGGATTTGAGTGCAGTTTTTAGAATCTCTTTTGACATCTATGTCAATTTTTTCTTTGTCCTCTGTTTTGTAGTGGCCTTTTGCTTTCTTCATGGATGATACCCTGATGTTATCCCATAACTTATCTGGTCTTCAATCATTGGTGTTCAATGCCTCAACCTTATTCCTAATATGATCTTGAAATTCAAATGGAATTCATTCAAGATCATATCTTAAAAATGGCACTAGAGCCTCAAGAAGCCAAAACAAAAGGAAAACATACTGAAGTAAAAGACCTGGACAGAAGATTTCAAAGGGCAGCTCGGGAGGATAAAGCAAAGAATTATAATGAAATGTGCAGAGAACTGGACTTTGAGAATAAAAAGGGAAGAATCCGCTCTATATTTCTCAGGCTGAGAGAACGGAAAAACAGACTTAAGCCTCAAGTCACAATATTGAAAGATGCTATGGGAAATATATTGAATGACTCAGAAAGCATCAAAAGAAGAAGGGAATAAACAGAAACACTGTACAATAAAGAACTGGTTGACACTGAAAAATTTCAGGAAGTACTGCAGGAATAGGAGCAAATGGTAATGAAGGAAGAAGTGGAAGCTGCTTTGAAGGCATGGGCAAAAAATAAAGTCCCAAATGACTAGTTTCAATTGACGGATGGACTCATCAGTCTATGCCAGGAAATTTGGAGGCAGCTGTCTGGCCAATGGATAAGAAGAGGTCCACATTTTTTCCATTCTCAGGAAAGGTAATCCAACAGAATGTGAAAACTGTTGAACAATTATCTTTAATATCACACACAAGCAAAATACTATTGAAGATCTTTGAAAAACTCCTATCAAAACAACTATGAGATATCATCTCACCCCAGTCAAAATAGCAAAATTTAACAGAACAGCAAACATCAAATGCTGGCAAGGTTGTGAAGAAACTGGAACCCTTATTCACTGTTGGTGGAAGTGTAAAATGGTGCAACCACTGTGGAAAGTGGTATGGCGCTTTCTCAAAAAGTTGCAAATAGAGATACCATTTGACCCAGCAATTCCACTACTGGGAATATACCCTAAAGAGACTATAAGCGACATCCAGGCAGATATATGTACACTCATGTTTATTGCGGCTTTGTTCACAATAGCAAGGAGTTGGAAACAACCTAAGTGCCCATCAACAAACGAATGGATAGAGAAGCTGTGCTATAGTCACACAATGGAATACTATGCTGCATTGAAAAACAAGGAACTCATGCAATATTATTAAAAATGGGTGACACTGGAGGACATTATGCTGAATGAAATATCTCAGTCACAAAAGGACAAATACTGCATGGTGCCACTGTTGTAGAATGGGACTGACATCAGGGTTGGGGTAAGATTGAGAAAAACTGGATAAATTATGTATACTGCATCAAAACAGATGAGGGAGAGAACAGTTTAAAAGGGATACATGGTAGGATATTATGATTATCACAAGAGTCCAGAATTAAGGTTGCACAGTGGAGTTGGGGGGCGTGCAAGGGGATTGTATACCAATGAAAGAATTTTTCTTTTACTTTTCAAAGAGAGAAGAGAAGTGGGGGGAGTGCAACAATGAATGAATGGAAATCCAAAATCCCTGTAAATGTTCATTAAAATTAATAAAATTAAATAAAAAACTGTAGTAACTCGAAAAGAAAAGAAAAACTCCTGGGACAGTACATAGAAAGGGAACTGCCAGAAGTTCAAGCAGGATTTAGAAGAGGCCGTGCTACCATGGACATCATTACTCATGTCAGATGTATCCTGGCTGAAAGATAGAATACCAGAAGAATGTCTATTTGTGCTTTTACTGACTATGCAAAGGCATTTGTGTAGATCATAACAAGTTGTGGCTGACATTGAGAAGAATGGGAGTCTCAGAGCACTTAATTGTGCTCATGTGAAACCTATACTTGGACCAGGAGGCTGTTGTGCTAACAGAGCAGGGGAACATTGAATGCTTTAAAATTAAGAAAGGAGTGAATTGAAGAAGGGTTGAATTTTCTCTCCATACCTATTTAATCTGTATGCTGAGTAAAATATTTGAGAATCTAGACTCTATGAAGAGGAATGTGGCATCAGGATTGGAGGGAAACTCATCAATAATCTGCGTTGTGCAGCTGACACAGCCTTGCTTGCTGAAAGTGAGGAGGATTTGAAGCACTTGTTGCAGAAGATCAAGAAATGCAGGCTTTGGTACGGCTTGCATATCAGTGTCAAAGAAACAAAGATTCTTGCCAATGGACCGATAGACAACATCATGATGGATATAGAAGAGACAAACTATCAACAACTTCTTCTTATTTGGATCTGCAATTAACACCCTTAGTACCAGCAGTCAGGAAGTAAGGAGATTCATTGCACTGGAAAAATGTGCATTAGGGACCTCTCCAAGTTATTGAGGAGTAATGATGCCAGTTTAAGGACTAAGGTGAGTCTGATTCAGGACATAGTCTTTCTGAACAGTTGCTGTGCATCTGAGAGGTGGACAGTGACTTAAGGATGACAGAAGAAGAATTGACGCTTTTGAGCTGTGGTGTTAGAGAAGAGTACTGAACATCCCATGGACAGCCAAGAGAACATACAGATATATCTTGAAAAGGGTGCAGCCAGAGGAATGCTAGTGTAATGCTAGGAAGGATTAAGGGTCAGAGAAGGAGAGGAAAACCCTAGACCAGGTAGATTGATGTGGTGACTGCCCCATTGGACTCGTGTGTGTCAGGAAGTGTGAGGATGGCACAGGATGGGACGGGATTTAGATTTTTTTGTTCATGGGGCTGTTATGAGTCATACTCAACTCAATGGTACATAACAACAATAACAACAACAACAACAACTGAGTATGAAATCCATTCTGATAGCTCACAGACCACACAGAACCATGTTAGGAAAGTAAAAAAAAAAAAGGCTATAGTTAAGGTTAATAACAGAATACAATCAATCACTCAGGACAATTGTTGAAATGTGCTCACAGGAACCTTAACCTCCTGACTTTAGGTGAGTGTTGCAAAGCTTAGTCCTGCCAATTACAGCTCTCTCTCCTGAGTCCTCCAACAAACTTGGGCAAAAGGCTCTCAGATCTGGTTCAGTGGCGTGGCCGTCTCAAGTTCCTCTCTGACTCATGTCAGGTCTTTGGTTCTCTGCTGTGCCTGCTATGGCATCTGCTCCCATAGGCTCTGTTTTGGCTGGTGCAATAACATCAGGCCTTGAAGGACACACAAAATTATCTTGTGTCTTATTTTCTGGTGGTGAGATCCTCAAGTTCTGCTGCTGGATCTGCTCAATTTAATGAGGAGACTAGTCATTCCACTCATGGATTGATGAGGTTAACTAATCCCCTAGGGGAGAGGCTAAAACACCTTATTTGTGAATTCCTGCCCATCCACATGGCAAAATTAGTCAGTGGGAAGCCATTTTGAACAATTATCCTTAACACCACAAGATTGTTTTGAAATTCATAAGGGATACATTCAAATCTGTTTTGGTTCTTGTGGCCTTGCTTTAATTTTCTTCAGCTTCACTTTGAGCTTGCACATGAGTAACTGATTGTCTGTTCCATGGTCAGCACCTGACCTGATTTTGATTGGTGGTCTGGAGCTTCTCCAGTGATTCTTTCCACAGATGGAGTCAATCTGATTCCTGTGTAGCCTATCAGATGAGGTTCATGTGTATAGTTGCCATTTGTGTTTTTTTCTTTTAAAGTTATTTGTAACGATAGCCTTTTTAACAAATGGTGTTGGAAAAATTGGAAAACTATCTGCAGAAAACTCAAGCAATATCCACACCTTACTGCATACACAAAAACCAACTCAAAGTGAATCAAGGACCTGGCCTAAAACCAAGGACTATAAACTTCATTTGGTGAAACATTCTTCTAGGTCGTATAGCCCTGGTCTGTCCACTTGCTGGACAGAGGTAACTCGTTGCTGTGAAGCTGACTACTGTGACACTGATGTGTCAAATGTGATAATGGTTACCCATGGTGGACAGTGTTTGGTGGAGCTCCCCTATTAAAACAAGCTTGGAAGCAGGAGTGGCATCCACTTCCAAAATAGCTTGTCTCTGGAAGCCCTATTAACCTTCAGAAAGGATGAAAGTTATACAAGTGCCCAGGTCTTTCACTCACAGCGTCGCTATGAGTCGCCTATGACTTGACAGCACTTAACAACAACAACAACAACAACAAAGAAAATCTTGGAAGAACTCTAGAAGTCCTAATCCACAACATAAATGTCTTCCAAGCATCCTGAAAAATCTACAACCAGGAGAGGATAACATAGATGAATGGGACCTTCTAAGAATCAAGTCCCTATGCATATCTAAAAACTTCTCCTTTTTATCAAAGGGAAGCCACAGACTGGGAAAAAAAATATTTGGTAATGACATGTCAGACAAGGCACTTACATTTAGAATTTATAAAATACTCGAGCACCACAACAAGATAAACAACTCAATTGCAAAATGGCCACAAGATATGAACAGACACTTCACCAAAGAAGACATTCAGATGGCAAACACATATGAAGAAATGTTCAAAATGGCTGGCTCTAAGAGATGCAAATCAAAACAACTATGAGCTATCATCTCACCCCAGTAGGAATAGCAAAATTTAACAGAACAGCAAACATCAAATGTTGGCTAGGTTGCAGAGAAACTGGAACCCTTATTCACTGTTGGTGGGAATGACAAGTGGTACAACCACTATGGAAGATAATATGGCACTTTCTCAAAAAGTTGCATTTGACCCAGCAATTCCACTACTAGGAATATACCTTAAAGAAACCATAACAGCCACCCAAGCAGATATATGCATACTCATCTTTATTGTGGCTTTGTTCACAATAGCAAAGAGTTGGAAACAATCGAAGTGCTCATCAACAAATGAATGGATAGAGAATTTCTGGTATATTCACATAATGGAATACTATGCTGCATTGAAAAACAAGAAACTCATGAATTATACAAAATGGGTGACCCTGAAGGATGTTATGCTGAGTGAAATATCTCGGACACAAAAGGACAAATACTACATAATGCTACTGTTGTAAAGTATGAGTGACATCAGAGTTGGGGGAAACTAAGAAAAGGGGATAAATAGTGTATACTGCATTGAAACAGATAAGGGAGAGAACTGTTTAAAAGGGATTATATGATTAGGTATTATT